>NW_028274819.1:97832678-98136555 GCF_037043125.1 Eumetopias jubatus
TTGTGTTGTTGATTTTAGCCATTCTGACAGGTGTGAGGTGATATCTCACTGTAGTTTTGATTTGCATTTCCCTGATGGTAAGTGATGATGAGCATTTTCTCATGTGTCTGTTGGTCATCTGTATGTCTTTTTTTGAAAAATGTCTATTCATGTCTTCTGCCCACTTTCTAATTGGATTATTTGGTTTTGAGGCGTTGAGTCTTATGTGTTCTTTATATATTTTGGATACTAACCCACTATCAGATACAACCTTTGCAAATATCTTCTCCCATTCAGTAGGTTGTTTTTTAGTTTTGTTCATTGTTTCCTTCACTGTGCAGAAGCTTTTTACTTTGATGTAGTCCCAGTACCTTATTTTTGCTTTTGTTTCTCTTGCTTCAAGGAGACATATCTAGAAAGAAGTTGCTACAGACGATGTCAAAGAAGTTATTGCTTGTGTTCTCTTCTAGGATTTTTATGGTTTCAGGTCTCACATGCAGGTTTTAATCCATTTTGAGTTTATTCTTGTGTATGGTATAAGAAAGTGGTCCAGTTTCATTCTTCTGCATGCTGCTGTCCAGTTTTCCCAACACTATGTGTGGAAGAGACACACAGCATTAGCTTCTTCAAGTCTGATTACCCTCATGCTCATAAGCTGGCTCCCAGAGTAATTGGAGCAATATGCCTTGTTCCCATCCAGGGAGAGAGAAACTGGATTCTCTTCTCCAAAGCTCTGAGCAAGTCTGTCTTCATGTCTCCTTGGCTCGGTTCTGTTAGGTCTGCCTCAAACTGAACCAGTCACCTGGGGGTGGAATCGATGTCAGGAAATGTTCATTACATTCCAACCCTCTAGTTCAGCCACACTCTTGAGAAATAAATGAGATGATTTTGGCTTGGTTCGTGCTTCGTGAGCCCATGTTGGTTCCTGGGGTTCACCATTTCCCTTCGTGTCCAAATAAACCATCTATTATTTAAAAAACCAATGCTAGAGTTTTACCAAGGATGACAGTCTCTGGGATCTTCCTCTCCCTCCCATTTTTGAAATAAATGGGGGCACAATTTACCTCTTCTAGTCCCAGGATCCTTTAAAGCAGCGATTTGCAAATGTAAGTGTGCCAGAGGGATACCTGTGTTTAAAAATCTACAAGTGGCTGCATGCCATGGTGGTTCACAGCATGGGGGATTCAGAAGCCAGATTGCCCATGCTCAAATCTGGGCTCTGTCACTTACTGTGACTCAGTCTCTCCAGGCCTCCACTGTCTTATCTCTAAAATAGAAGTAACGAGAGGATCTCCCACGTGGAATCATTATGATGATTAAAGGAGAGGTATGTATAAATTGTTCAGAATGGTGCCAGTAAGTGGTATGTGTGTGTTGGCTAAATAAATAGATGTCTCCAATCCCCAACCTTAGAGACTGATGATTCAGGCTGGATAAGGGAAGGCTGGGGGCAGGAATCTGCTCTCAACGAGAGTGTCCAGGTAGATTCTGATGCCAGTGGGTCAACCACCCTGGGATGATGACGATGTGTCCATCCTGCGTGAAGCTCTTCCCGAGCATTGGGATGAAACACACTTTAGCATTGGAATGAAACACACTTTATTTGGGAATAAAAATCCCAAGGAAATACAGGTTTCGTCTGCTATCCAAAAGTAGCGTTCCTATGAAAACTTTTGTAAACCAAAGTGGTGCAAAGTGGAGAAACCATTACCATTCATTTATATGGAAAAATGTTTACGTGTGCCCAGACCCCCCAAAATAACCTCTCTTAGGCTTTTCTGATACCTTAGGACACGTCTTCCTAATGGATGCACAAAAGAAATTGAGATGAAGCCCAGATGCTCACAGATAGTTCAAAAACTATGGTGGCTGGAGGCTGAGAGGCTGCATGCAGTTCCCCGGGAAGGAGCGTGGTGGCGCCACTCACTGCTCCAGGGGCCCGCTGCCTTGATCATGGCTCCCTGCAACACATATGCTGAATGTTTTCCTTCATAGGAAACAAGCAGGTTAGGGATGTGGTTTCACTTGGGTCTCTCTCAATGTTATAATATCCTCCCTAAAGAATGGGGCTCATTCACTTGTAATGGCTTCAAAAATCTTTATGTACCCACTGTCCCTGGTGTTCCCAGGCCACCTGGGACTGTGGCATCGCTGTACCCTTCCCGCAGCAGCTGGTTGCCTGGAATGTGGACCCTCCTCCCCACCCACCTCCCCCCTGTTTTGGAACATGCCCCCCGTTACAGCCTGAGCTCACTACAGAGCTCCTCCTGGACTGAGTCATTGCCCTACATGCTGCCTCCCTTTTTCCATCAGCCTCATTTGTGATCACAGCGTGCGAACTCAGTGTTTGAGAGCCTCTCAGTCCTCCCGAGCCTCTGCCCATGGGACCAACACTGTTTTCTCTGAACCTGGGCGACTCTACCTGCTGAAATTCTATGGTCCATTCTGACTATGCCTAGCTTTCCCTCTTGTCACTTATGAACTCTAAGAAGGCTTTGCCCTAAGCGTCCCATATCATTTATCTATGGCTACATTAAAAAAAAAAAAAAAAACCCACCCCAGTACTTAGTGTTTTACGATGGCAACCATCTATTTGCTTATGATTCTGCAGTTTGGGCTGGGCTTCTGCTGGTCTCACTGGGGCTCAGGTTGGTGGCTGCCATCGGAGGCATGGCTGGGGGCCAGGCTTCTTCCAGGCACGTCGCTCACATGCCTGGAGGCGAGCAGGATGGCAAGGATGGTTGGCACGGTGGCCTGGCCTCTGTCCCCACCTGTCTCACACCCTCCAGGAGCCACAGGGTAGCAAGAGCCAAGGCATAGAAGCTGCCAGTACTTGTAAGGTCTGGGCTCCGAGGTCACATGGCATCACTTCTGCTGGATTCTACTGGTCAAAGCAGGTCGCATGGCCAGACCAGATGAGGGGCAGGGAAATAGACCCTTGGTGGAAGGAACTGCAAAGGAAGTGAGGCTGTATTTCCCCCACTGCACTTCCTTTCCTTAAACCCATTTTGAGGGCCTGTGTTGAGGAGACAAGGAAGATGATTCTGATCTCTGGAAAGGACTCAAAACCTGGTGGAAGAAACAGAAATCTAAAGAGAGCATTACAACACAATGCAATAATCATGCCAGCTCTCATGCATTTGCCATCTGCCAGGCACTGCGCTCCCCGATGCATTTGCTCCCTCTCACCAAGCCTGGACTATAACCCTCTGGGGAGAAGTATGTTAATAATTGTGCCCATTTTTCAGATGGAAACATCAAGGCACAGAGAGGTTAGGTGTCAAGAATACGAGGTACGATATAAACTCAGTTGATGCGGGATCCAGCGCCCTGCTCTTACCTCTCCAAGGCCAGCCAGCAGCGTGGACAGCAACTTGCTCTAGGCCTTGGCCATGGGAGGAGGTCCATCAATCAGCAGGTAGATTGGGGAGCAGGAGAAAGACAAGGGATTGCAACAGATGTCATAGCACACAAACAAGGAGACCCCCTGCCCTTCACTGCTTTTCTCTGGGCTCCTGGGCAGGCTGCCTGTGTCTTTCACCTGACTCTGACTAAGATGGCCCACCAAGACCAAAGGCCAATGTGGCCTGAGGCTGCATGAAACGTTTGCAAACTAAGAAGTCACCTCCTCCCCAACTGTCCCAGAGACACGTGATCAGGGGAAGAAACAGTTCCCAAAGCCACACAGGAAACCACGTCTCTGTAAACTCACTCATGACGTCAGCCCTGCATCCAAAAAGGCCCTTGTACCTTCCTTCCCACTCATCCCTGCATTAACCAGTTACTAAAAACAGCTTAAAATAGCACCTGTCCCTCAGCTGGGGCCGCTACAGGAATATGGTTTGTGATCCTTTTCGAGAAAGAACGACTCTGCTGGAAATCGGTGCAGGGAGAGAATGATTCTCAGGCTCTCACGCCAGGGTCGGACTCAAACTCTAACTGGCGTGAAGCAGGCTGGGCGGCAGACTTGGCACGTGTCCTGCAAGACGGTCACAGTGGAATGTGGCCTCTTGTACCAGCCACAGTCTGGGTCTCCAGGTTGCCATCAAGGGGCAGCACTGAGACCCAACCCAGCCACCCAGGCCCCACTGGAAGCAGCTGCTCTGAGCAGTTGGCCAAGGCACAGGCGTGGTCTGGAGAGTGTTCCGTGGCCTGCTTCACTCCCAGCCCAGTTTCTCCACACCCCAGGCCCCCCCAATGATCCCAAGGGCCTCCTATCTCCACCCGTCACTCCTAAACCCATCTTCAACTCCGCCATAGCCATGTAAGAGGATGTTCATTGTAAATAATAAGAGAACAACAGCAACAAAGTAAATATCCATCAATAGGGTCCCAGTTAAACGTGGGTACCACTGACTGATGGAACACCATGAAACAATTAAGTGAATGAGGGGGATCTCTTCACTGGCAGGGAAATCACACCAAGGAAACTGTCAAGTGAAAACGGCAAGCCCCATAAACGTGGACCCACCGGTATCTCCTTATCTCTAGCTACTATCTACCTACCTACCCATCTGTCTGAAGAGTGAACTGAAAATGGGGACTTCCTTCAAGGACGGGAGAGGGATGGGGGCAGGTAATGAAGACTTTTGCTTCCCTTGTATTCTTTGAATTTTTACAAGAATGTGTTCACGTATTACTCGTAAAATTAAAAATTAAATACATTCCTAAGGAAAGCAAAACTAGAGAGAATGATCCACTAACAAAATGTAAACCAGTTCATCCCTAAATCCAGCCTTGGTTTATTTGGGTTTTTCTCTGGCTGGGCATCAGTCCTCCTCAAAAACAGCCTACGTGTCTCCTCACTCCTCCTTCAGAGCCCCTCCTCCCTCCTCGGCTGAAGGCCCTTGGTTTCAGCCGCAGCCCCAGCCTCACCCACAAGCCTCAACCCAGCCCCTGAAAGTCCTCAGTCCCTAGTTGTGTCCTGGCACCGTGTCCCCCAGCCGGTGCCCTGGGGTCCTGCCCTTATTGCAGACCCAAAGTCTCTCTACTTGGATCTCTTCCAAGTGCCCTTCCTCTTGTCCTCTTAGCTTTCACTGCCCAGTTTGGGCCCTGCTGCTGGAGCTATATCTATCTCACCCCTGGCCCCACTGGTACAAGAGTGATAGCCCACACTGGTGGTCCCCTCCCAGCAACAGTGGGAAAGGCGTGCGGGTTCTGCTGGGGTCTCCAGAAAGGCCGTGCTTGGCCCCCTTGCCCTGAAGCAAGTGGCCTGAATGGACCGCCTGCATGGGCTCGGGAGGGTCTACACTGACAGGTGGCTTGGGTGTTGGTTTCAGTCTCCCATGAGGGACATTCTGGGAGCAGAGCTAGTGCACAGCCGGGGTGGGAGACAGGGCAGGGGGGGCAGTCAGCATGAGGTCCCTTGGCTGGGCATCGCCACCCCCTACCTGTCTACTCAGACTACTCTGACCATCTGGTTCTTCTGGCTAAATCTGCAGTATGAGGCTTTGGGGAGGATTTCAGGAGTGGGTCTGCCAGCATTGTTGTGCACGACTGTAGGGAGCCGTGTCATCTCTTTCCCCAGAAGATTCTGGAAGGAGGAGAGCTCCTTCCGCACCCCCCACCCCCAACTAGCTTGTCAGACTATTTTATCTGTAGGTGGGCCAGGAAGCAGGAGAATGAACGAAATGCCCCCTGATGACAAGCCCATGCCAGGACCCATCAGACTGGAACGAAGTGTTGTGGTTGCAACAAGCTTGCTCTCCCCTAGAATTTGCCCTTCTAGGAACACCCAGCTTATCAGGAATGCAGATTTGAGGGCTCCTGGGATGTCCATGAACTTAAGGAGACATCTGCCCCTCCATGGGGTTGGGCAGGCCTACCACCCGGACTTAATACTTTAATATGCTTTAATATGGATAGAGACCGCTTCCCTCCGAGAATTACGAAGGGTTTTGTTCTCCACCACACTCAAGGTAAGACCTGCCTGGAATTCAGACAGACCCCACCTCTGACGCTCAGCAACACCCATCTGTTCCTTGGCTTCTCTCAAATCCTCGGGTTGTAATGATGAATTTGTCCAGGGCTCCAAATTATCTATTAATAAATAACCATCCTTGAGATCACACAGTCCAATTAACAGAAGCTTAGTATTAGACAGCGTGGTGGGGGGGGTCAGAGGTGAGGTAGTCGCTTACGCATCTTACTTGCTCAGGCGGCGAGGGTGCAAGACTGTAACAGCCCAGGGTCCTTCTGAGGGCACCGGGACCCTCATTAGAATGGAAAAAAGCCCCCGACGCACAAAGGCCTGAGAGAGGGATGGTAACAAAACCACTCAGAGCCGAGACATTTCTTGGGTTAGTAGCAGTTGCCAATATCTTTTGCATAAGTACTGGTAGGTGGGTGTCTGGTCGAAGCCGATGTGTGGGTGGTGGAAGAAACAGTCAAATTGACGTGAGTTAAGAACTGAGGGTTATTTTGAATTCTTTCTTTCTTTTTTAATTTGAGCTTCCTCCTTTTTCTTGGGTGGGGGGGGGAGTTGTTTTTCTGTGGAGAGGCCAGGAAAGGGGAAAGAAGAGGGCTGGTACAGAAGGACCAAGGTAGGGATGAGCCTTGATTCATTCCTGGCCTGGTCATTCCCCTGAAATCCTGCCTAGAGGCAGTGGGAAGGTCAAGGACCCTCTGGCATCCTTTTCTGGGGCCCCCTCCTGGCTGGGAGGGAGAGTCTAAGGGGCAAGAAGGATGACTTTGAGGCTGGAGGGGAGACCTGTCGTCATGGTAGCCATGTGATTCAGTTTCCCCATGTGAGTAGGTGCTCCCAGTGTATTAGAGGCAGAATCCGAAGTTTAGGGAAACACTCAAATCTGGGTACCCAAATTTCCACAGGAAACCAACATGGCAACTCATGTTCTTGGTGTGAAGGTGGCTCCCTTTGCCAAATCCCCCCATGATCTTCCTTTGGGGAAGAAAGGACCAGCAGCTAGAAGGAGCTACCTAGAGACCCAAGTTCACCAAGAGTGGGAGAGCCATAGTATGGGAGAGAGAAACGAAACGTACCCACCAGTGAGAGTGAACCTAAACATGTCCACAAGCTCAGGAGTGGAGAATACCATCATGGCAGCGAAAATAGATCGAATTAACAACTGGACCAACGTAAGCAGGGTTTGAGTGTCTCGGAGGGCAGAACAACCTTATAAAATATTCTCATAATTCCCGAGGATCAGATCCCTTGATCCTCAAGTCGCAGGTACATTGACGGGTCCGCTTTCCCCACTATTCCAACCCAGGCTCCCAGGCACCCGCCCCATCCACCTCCTCTTCTCTGGCCAGACTGAAAGCGAATATGCACACGGCCCCCTAGGCACGTGAGCCCGTGGTGCACACCTGCTCTCTGCTCTGGGGCCCCGCCGCTGTGCGGAGGCTGGGGAACCCCTCATCCCGCAGCTGAGGTGCCTCCAGAAATGCTACCATCCCACTTTGTCTCCGAGCAAAGCGCCCTCATCCCAGAAGGCAGGAGAGGCCGATTTTAACTCAGACAATGTTTAAGACACCCGAGAGCAGAGACAAGCTAATGTTTGCATAAATGCCCTCCCACTGAACCTCCTCCCTGTCCATCTGTCCCCTGGCTCTCACACAGCTAGGACCGCCATTGTGGGTAAATAAAGGAGTCCCCAGAGAGGCAGGAAGCCCTCCTCCTCCTCCCAGGCCCGCTGCCTCCAGGCTTCCGCTCCCACAGCCCGGCCCAGCACCAGCCTTCTCCTCCTCCTCCCCCTGTGCTCGGTTGGCTCCTCCACCCCTTTCCCATTCCCTTTATCTCCTTCCTCTCTTTCCCATTTCTGGCCCTGGCTTAGCCCTCTATAATGACTTAATCTTGCCGACAGGGTGACAAGCGGATGAATCGAACTCGGAGGCTTTTTTCTCCACTCCAGATTCATTTGAAGATTTCTCCCAGATGCGGCACTAAAACCCTAGATTCAATTTCCCTTTGACATAATAACCGAATTAGTCTCATATTGTCATACATAAATTACTAGCCAGTCAGGGTGCCACCAGAGGGAGAGAGAGCTGAAGAGAAAGCAAGGCGTGAGCATCCAAAGGGGTGTGACTGTGACAAGCGGGGACCTGAATGACAAGCGGGGACCAGAAGGGTAACAGCTAATCATATCTGACAAATGAGGAGAATTCCCAGGCTGCAGCAAAGGTAAAGATTATTTACCTTCCTCTTCATGCCCCTGGCCATTAAGATGTCACCATGGGGAGCCGTGTACCTTACAAGAGATACACAGATCTAAATATCTTCTCGATTAAGTAATGCTCTGTTTGCGAAGGCTGCCTTCAAAGAGGAAAATGTAATTTTGTGGAACACTGCTGCAGCCTCCAGGCTTGGAGACAGAGCTGGGCCAGGCAGAGGACCTGTAGGATGCCTGCTTGGGGCACAGAGGCCCACCCTGGGCCCCACAGATGCCAGCCCTGGGCCCTGGGGGCTTGGCCTGGTTGATTCTGAGCACCCAGGTGGGGTCCTAGCCTTCCCTCCCTACACCCTGGGGTTGTTTACTTCCAGGAGTGTGGCCAGACCAGAACCAGCTGGAATGACGCTTCCCCACCTGTCCACCAGCCATTTGGCCTCCCCTCCAAGTCCCCCAACTCTTCTGCTAGTTCTGGTCAATTCTTTGTCCGGAAAGTTCTAGCCTCTGGCCTCACCTCTGCATCCTATGTCTCGACGGGATGATCACCACAGCTTCAAACTTCCTAACCAGTCCTCCTACGTTCCGTCCTCCCTGACATGCCATGCTCCACTCAGCCACCAGAGGATATCTTTCCAGATGCAAATTTGATGCTAGCGCCTCCCTAAATTAAAACTTAAAGGTAGCTTCTGGAAGAGGGACATCCAAACCCCTTAGCACAGGCTGTAGGTGGAGCATGATGTGGCCCTTGTCCACGGCTCCAGGTGTGCCCCTCGCCCAGCTCCCCACACCCACCGTTTCCCCAGTGCACTCTGGGATTTCCCTGAGCAGCTCCTACTGCCTGGAATGCTCTTCCCTTCCTTCACTTTTCAGCTTCAGCATTGCCTCCATATGAAGCCTCTCCTGGCCTCCCTAGAAGCCTTTCCTGGTCCAACCTAGAAGCCCAACCTTCTACGTGGCGCCTAACGTGTGTTTGCTCTTAGGGCTTACTTACCATCTCTCGTGCTGGGTACCAAGTTCTTTGAAGGCAGGGATCGGGTCTTATTCATGGCTATGTTCCCCCGTACCTAGTATAGAATAGGACTTCAGGCAAAGCTTGGAAAATAAACACCCAGGACGACGCATGACGCCAGCCCAGAGGAAACCGGGGACTCACATAGACCCTGCACACCCCTGCCCAGAGGGGTTTGCTTGCTGTCCGTCATATCTATGCAGGGAAATGGAAGTTTTGATTGCATGTCTGCCGTGAGCCCAGCATGTGCTAAGAGTCACATGACTTAGGACAGGCTGGTGCCCCCCCAGGTCAGTTCAGAGCTTGGCCTGTGGTAGATGTTCAGTAAATGTGTAAGCGATTGTCTGCTGTGGATTCTGTTCTCAGGAGTTGACTACTTTGGGGGAAACAAAGGGAACAATTATAGAACAATAAAGGACCAGATTAATCAAATATCCCACTGGACTGCGAGTTCCCAGAGGCCGGGATGGCATTCATGTCTGCGTCTCTGTCTGAGGCACACATGTCCCCTAGTAATGCACAGCGTAACCCCCGCTCAGTACGAGTTATAAGAGCCATGTTGACAAATGCAGATCCCACCTGCAGTTTGTCCTCAGGTGTGACCCGGGGTGCAGGTGGTGACCTGTCACTCTCCCTTCAACTTTGTAGTAACATCACCACCTGCTCTGTATGTTTAATCCTGTGTTGGATAATTACTTCCTTTTATATTTTTATTTAGCCCGTAGAACCCCGAAGACTTAAATGACTTTAAAGCCAATTTATCGAATGACCGGGCTGGGTGGGGAAATGAGGACACAGCTTTCCCCCCTCTCTACCGCATTCACACCTGCTCTCTCAGATGTCCTCTCCCTGCCCGCACACCCACCCACATCACAAGAAGCAGATTCTAGAAATTTTCTTTTTTGTGACAAACATAATTGTATGTATTTAAGGTATACAATGTGATGATTTGATATACATATACGTTGTAGCATGATTGCCAAGATCAAGATAATTAACACATTCATCACCTCCCCTAGTTAACATAATTAACTCTTTGTGTGTGCGTATGTGTGTGTCTGGTAAAAATACTAAGATCTGCTCTCAGCAACTTCCAAGGATATAATACCATGTTATTAACTACAGTCACATCCTGTACATTAGATCCTCCAAACTCATTCTTCTTATAACTGAAAATGTGTACCCTTTGACCTATAGTACCCCATGTCTTCTTTCCCCCGACCCCTAGAAACCACCATTGTATTCTCTCTTTCTAGGAAATTGGCTTTTTAAAAAAAGATTCCATATATAAGTGATACCACAGAGTATTTTTCTTTCTCTTTCTGGCTTACTTTACTTAGCACAATGCCTTCCAGATTCACCCATGTTGTCGCAAATGGTAGAATTCCCTTCTTTCTCATGGTTGAATAATATTCCATTATATGTGTATATCACATTTTCTTTATCCATTCATCCACTGAAGGACATTTTTTTAAAGTAGGCTCCATGCCCAGCACAGAGCCCAATGTGGGGCTTGAACTCAAGACTCTGAGATCAAGACCTGAGATCAAGAGTCGGATGCTCAAGAGACTGAGCCACCCAGGCTCCCCATCCACTGAAGGACATTTAGGTTGCCTCCATAGCTTGGCTGTTGTGATTAGTCCCGCAGTGAACATGGGTGTACAGATACCCCTCAAGATACTGATTTCGATTCCTTCAGATACACTCCTATTAAACTAAAGAGCTTTTGCACAGCAAAGGAAACAATCAGTAAATTGAAAAGGCAACATATGGAATGGGAGAAGATATTCACGAACCATATACAAAGAGTAATATCCAAAATATATAACAAACTCATACAACTCAATAGCAAAAAAAAAAGAGCAAATAATCCAATTAAAAAGTGAACAAAGAATCTGAATAGATATTTCTCCAAAGAAGACATACAAATCCAGTAGGTTTATGAAAAGGCGCTCAACGTCACTCATCATCAGGGAAAGGCAGATCGAAACCACAAGTTATCACCTCACCCCTATTGGGATAGCTATTATAAAAAAGACGAGATAAGAAATGTCGGTGAGGATGTGGAGAAAAGGAAGCCTTTGTATGCTGTTGGTGCAGATGCAAATGGTATAGTTGCTGTGGAAAAACTGTATAGTGGTTCCTCCAAAAGTTTAAACTTGCACTACCATATGATCCTATAACTTTTCCATCAACTTCAGTATTGTCTATTTTCACTTGTTAAAAAAAAAAAAATCCATTTCAACCCATATAAAAACTGCAGTCTCCTATCCAATTGAAAGCTCTTCCCACTTTCCCCTGCCCCACCCGCCCCAGGCTTGAGAGCCTGCAGTGGGGAAGGGAAGCAGCTTGCTGCTTATCCTTCCTCCTGGCCCTTCTCTTCCTCCGCCCCGACTCTCTGCTTCATCTGGCTCCTCCATGGTCAGGGCAGGGAGACCAGGATCCTTTTACTTGGTTTAAGCTGTTGTTGACTCTCTGGTTACCAAATGACCCGATAGATGTCCAAAGGCAAGCTTTGTCTCGGGTAGGTGGAGATTTTGTGGGGTCTTTGAGATATTCTCTGGGAAACAGGACAGTTTCTGCATAAGACGGTTCCCTGACAAGGGCAGGGGACTCCCCGCTGATCTCTCAGGACTCCCCATCATCTGCAACTCAGGGGTGCCCACACACAGCCTGCCTGGTCTCCCCTTCCAGCCAGTGTTCACTGTAGCACCTTTCAAGACAGCTCAAGCCTGGCCAACCTGTAATGACCCATCTGGCCTTCAGGAGGTAACCTTGCACCTCCAAGCTCTGTCCATGTAGGCAGCTTCCAGGTGTTTGACTGAGCTCCACTCCAGGAGAATTAGAAACAGGTCTCTCAGTTTCTACAGTGTAAGCATCCCGCAAGGCGTGGGGCGGGGGGGGGCGGAGGGGGAGGTGCTACTCTTCCTGCTTGGAGACAAAATCTTTCTACATGTGATTTTCTGGAAGCTTCCTTTACTTGGCTTGGGATAGACAGAGGAATGGAAACTCACAGTACCAGCTCCCCTCCAAATTCTCAGTGTCAGACTGTCTTCCTTCTGCAAGGAGGTGTGCCTGATGGGATGAGGGCTGCAGAACCTGTTTCCCCCTCTCTCGGTAAGACTGTGGCCATGTCTGGCAGTGCGTCTCCGGGGCCAGGTCCTGGCGGGAAACAGGGCATGCTCAGAGGGGGCGACTGAAGAGAACTGAAGAGATTGTTTATAAAGGGGTGGGCAGGGTTCGGGAAACTACGAGGGATTGGGAAACATCTTGAGTGTAAGGGGCAAAGGGAGGGACATGTTTCTGGAAACTTAGGAGATCTAGGACTGTCACACAGGTGCACAGCCTTTACTAGAAGGATCCAGCCCCTCTCAAAGCATGGCCAAGCAGAGAGGAACCAGAGGAATAAACACCTTGGCCTCTGTCCTCCTGCCCTCAGCTCTCCTGCAGGTGCCTCCTATTGGCTGAGGTCAGCCCGAAACCCCAGGGCCAAGGAGGCCAGCCGATGCTGTCTGTAGAGGTCAACTGGGCAGGACCAGGGTGGAGAAGAATTGTGCTCCAGGGATACACTGTGGGGAGGGGGGGCGGATAACCTGCACACCCTCCTGTCTTCACGATGTGCAGGAACTTGTCACCCACCATCCTCAGCTTGGAGCCTCAGTGAAGCAATAGGAAAAGTCCCATTTGTCAACTAATAACCCTCCTCGGCTCCTCCCCACTCCCCCTGAGCGGACGCACCCCGGTATAGACTGCAAAGCAGGAGCAAGAGGTCTGGGAGCAAGATGGCAGCTCTCATCTTCTGCAAAGAGTGGTTGCATTCTGAGCTTCGTCAGCACCAAGGTGGCCAGTGTCCAGACACAGCCTGCAAACCGAGTAACCGCAGCGCAAAGAAGATGGGGACTGAGTTTGGATGATCTGCCATTGTCGACTGTCCAGGCCACAGTGCCCCCGCTGTTAGCACACATGATTAAGGGCTGGCCCAGGCTTGCTGGCTCAGGAGCTGTGGTTAGGAGCGGAAAGTGATGCCCAAGGTGGAGACAACATTGCGATGTGACTTTAGGAACACAGGGACAAGGGCCGCTGTGTCCTCTCCCTCCTCTGCTTCTCTGAGGACTGGTTCCGGGGGCATCCAGCCAACTGCCACAACCTTGCCCACAGGGCTATGGACCGGTGCCGGCCACCACACTCCTTGGGAGATGTGGCTTCTCCTGCAAGTGGGGACTGACTTTGAAAGACTCATTCATCAACGTCAGGGCTCCCACAGACAGGACAAGGCCCAGCGTTGCTCGGGCCGGGATGAGTCTCCTCAGAGACGCATCGACTCCTTGTCACACAAACCATCCACTGATCGTGGATCATACAATATTAACGCTTATCTTCTCCTCCCCCCGCAGTAAGGTGGGGCGGGGCTGGGGGCTTGTGGGGACGCAAGCTACCAGGGGGAGCAGAGGGCACCAAGCAACTCAGTGCCATGTGGGAGGTGCTGAGTATAAGTGGCAGGTCCCCAGGGAAGATGTCCCCAGAGGCCTTCTGGGGTCCTAGGCGCAGTCCCAGATGTCTGCAAGGAGTTGTGCGAGTCAAGCCCACACTGCAGGCTGTGGTATGGGAAACCCAGGGCCACTGGGCACCTGTCTAAGTTTGATGCTGGCTCAAAGCATAGATTTTTCCATCAGACAGACCTCTGTTGAAATCTTGCTTTGCTGCCCCCTTGCCTCGTGACCTCAGGCAAACTAAGGCTCCATTTCCAGACTTGGAAAACGGGAATGACAGATCTCATGGGGCTGCACTGAGAATTTGATGAGCTGATGTGTGTCACCTACCTACACAGGGCCTGGCGCACAGTTTTCGGTCAATAAATGGCAGCCATTATGGCTATTGTTGGCACGCTCCCATGGTTCCTTGTTGGCCAAATCCCATGCGGTAGCAAGTTTATTTACCCAAAAACTTTTACTCAGCACCTCCCGCATGGCACTGGAGAAAAAGAGGTCTCGAGGAGGTCAAAGTCCAGTGGTAGAGACACAGGAAGAGAGCTAACAGCTGTGAATGGGGTGAAGGCTGTGGGTGCACAGAGTCCGACTGCCTGCCCCTGGCTGGGATGGTCAGGGAGGCCTTCCTGGAAGAGGCAGCGCTCAAGCTGAATCTTGCCCTATAAGCGGGGGCCAGCATGGACCAGGGCAACACGAGAGAGTGGTAGCTTTGGGGCGACTAAGGATCAGTGAGGGGAGGAAGGGTGGGCGATGAGCCAGAGAAGAGGTCACCATGCTGGATGGAGGCACCTGACTGCATCCTGGGGGACAGGGGGCCCATCAAAGGGTGGCCAGGAGTCTATGTCATCAAAAAGTCCTCCTGAACTTCATCGAGACGTTGACGGAGGTGACGGAGGCTGCAGCCCCGGGAGGCTGTGTGGGGAGAGCCCCAGAGCCGGCCCTGCTTCCCTCCTGGCTGCCCGACATCAGACCGCGGCCAGGGATCAGCCCTACGGGGCTGCAGGCCACCACCTCCACGGCCGCCACCACCTCCGCGGCCGCCACCACCTGCCCCACCCTCCAAGCTGGCCCTGCCCGGGCTGATGCCTGAAGGAGGAAGGGCCCCAGCCGTGACCTGGCTTCCGCGGGCAGGAGCAAGAGGCCAAGCAAGAGCCGTGCTTTGGTCCAGGCTGCCGCGGACCGGAGCAGCCTCCACAGGGGAGCCCCCAGGGCGTCTGGATAGCCCCTCTCTGCGAAGGGCACCCAACTTACCCAGCCCCCAGTGACCCTGAGCATTGTCATTCCTGGAGGCAACAGCTGAATCCAGCATCCGACTATATGGACCCTCCGCTCCCTCTGAACTTCCAGCTGCCTCTCTTAAGGGACAGGTCAGCTGTGTGCTGTCACTGTGGCTGCAGGGACATGGGGAGCAGGGGTTTGGGGGGTCACCCTCCACACTCTCTGAAAACTGGATGTCCTGAGCAGCTTGGAAGTTTTAGGCTGCTTCTTCAAGTGACAAGGGCGGCCTGCAGGACGGGAAAGCAAAGTACAGCAATTGAATGGGAGTGGGTAGGCATCGGGATTTGGGATGACATTTTTAATCCGAGCCCTGGATGACCCCAGAAAAAAGTCACTTGACCTTCATGAGTCTCAGTTCCCTCACTCGCCTCATGGGCACGACTGAATTACGGGTGAAAATTAATTGTGATAATGAACGTCTGTGTTTCTCAAACAGGTGGCTCTGACCCTGAGCCTACGAGGTGATATGTTGGGAGGTGTGTTTTCCTCAAGCATATATTTTACCCAAAGATATTAGAGAAAAGGACTATATTAAACAAAGATATTCTGGGGACACCTGTATCATTTTAATGAATTGTAAAGGCAAAATAGGAAACATCAAAGCAACTCTTTGTAATGCTATAGCAACTCTTCGGCTATAACCCCAGATCTCTGGGTCCCGCTTCCTGCTTCCCTGTCATGGGGCGTGCATCAGCTGAACCACCAAGCACAGTGCAGGGGAATGCTCTCTCTCCTCGACACGAGGCACAGAACAAGGACGGATATTAATCCATTGCCTATAATGGATCATTCTAGGCTTTGCTTCTTTGGGGCACACTTTGCCCTTGAACTTCACTTGATTGTGACCACAGGCATTTGGTCCATCTCTCTAGTCTTTGATAGAATCATAGAAAAACCATGGGCATCAAAGGACACTTAACCCACCCTCGCCCACCGAGACAGCGAACATCCTGGAAGTAACTCAGAGGGGAGGAGGGAGGAAGCCAGCCCAGGCTAGAGAAGGCAGGCCAGGGGAGAGGGGGCTGGACCTGGAGAACAATGGGGACCGGGAGATGGGGGATGAGGGACCCCGAAGAAGCAAGGGCTAAAGGAAGAACAATGTCCTGAGAATCCCACAGAGGGCTGGAGACCCAGGGGCAGCTGCAGGCCGGGGAGGGGGCTGGAGTTACAAGGAGGGAATGATGGCCCATCACAGTATATGAAAGCGACCACTCTAAATCCCTGGCCCTGATTTATGCCCGCCAATTTATTGCAGCCCCAGTTTAACAGTGAGTCCTCTGGGGTCCGTGGATCATGTTCTGCCAGGTTTATGAAAGAGCCAGCTCAGCCTAGCCGTATGACTATTCTGTCTCCTCAAGCGGAATGCTGCTCAGTTTGGGGAACACGGCAATCTGCTTGCTGGAAGCACATTAGCCTGAGATACCCGGTTTTTTCCACGATGGCCTGTGTGATTGAGGCTCTGTAACTACAGATTGCACGCAGTTTTAATGAATAACAATGAAGTATATTTAAAAGTATAGATTTTTTTAGCAGCAATACAAATGTTGAAGGGTGAAAAAACACACACCCCATTTAATTAATTTTATTCCTATTGAAGTGCACGGTTATGGGCCTGGTGCAGGTCATCGATCAGTTTTGATCAAGTGGCTGAGAATATTGTTTTTTAATGCCTGGAACTCTTCAAAGAATGGTGGAATGTGTTCATTTCTGCCTCCAGGTTTAAGAAGATGCTTTCCTAGAACTTGCTATGGTCCAAAGATGGGCCTACGGGTCACACATTTGAGTCCACTGTTCTGGAGATACTGTGGAGTCATAGTGACAAGCTATGACATTTCAGAATGTCCTGATGTTGGACCTCCAAAAATGACCCCAAAACCTAAATCATGCCTCATGTTCATCCAAATCTGTGAATCACTTCTGAAACCGTGACTTTATTATTACCAAATAGCTCTGCAATTCTCTAAAATATGAGATTCCACTGAGCTGGGCATTTCATCGATGGGAACTGAGCACAGTCTGCCCTTGTCACCTGCCCGACCCTCCTGGCCCCATTGTCTCAATGTCTATATGTCCTAGGATAGATCAGAAGTCTCCCCTCCACCCCCCACAGGTTCAACTTCTCTGTGTTCAGATTTCCTCAGGAAAAAAATAAAAATAAAAAAAGGTAATGGGGGGCACCTGGGTGGCTCAGATGGTTGAGCGTCTGCCTTCAGCTCGGGTTGTGGTCCCGGGGTCCTGGGATCGAGCCCCGCTTCGGGCTCCCTGCTCGGCAGGGGGCCTGCTTCTCCCTCTCCTTCTCCTGCTCCCTCGGCTTGTGCTCTCTCTGTCAAATAAATAAATAAAATCTTAAAAAAAAAAAAGGTAATGAATTACAGGGCATCCAACCCTGTGGGTCTCTCGGTGCTGAGAAAATATTCTGGTGAGCTCCTCTGACAAGTGTCCTCCAGTCAGAGATGGGATGGGCACAAGAATGAAGTAAATAAACCATCTTGATAACATTCCCCAATATGTTATGCAATAAACCTGTCTCAAAAAGTTAGCAACACAGACTCTTAAGATGTTCATGCACTTCTGACTGGAATAATGGTTGAAACTTTCTTTCTCGTTCTTTCCCCGCAAGGACCTCATCTGAGAAGCACCCCGGCTTTTCACCTTTCAACAAAGCTTCTCACATTCTTTACTGATAGGTGACAAGGGCCCTCCTAGACCAAGCACACAAGATCATTAAGTAAAACAACATGCTTTTTTTTTTTAAGATTTTATTTATTTATTTGAGAGAGAGAGAATGAGAGAGAGAGAGAGAGAGAGAGAGAGCACATGAGAGGGGGGAAGGGCAGAGGGAGAAGCAGACTCCCTGCTGAGCAGGGAGCCCGATGTGGGGCTCGATCCCAGGATTCCAGGATCATGACCTGAGCCGAAGGCAGTCACTTAACCAACTGAGCCACCCAGGCACCCCAGAAAACAATATGCTTAACGACAAATGTCTAGTGCATGGCTTGGGGTCAAGCGGGACATCATTGGCCAGCGGTCCCTAAGTTTCTATAGATGACAGAACAGAATCCATAAAAAGAGCCCAGCTGGCAAAAGAGAAATGGATGTAAGGTAGATGACAAATTTCAGGGGGAGCCAGCACATATATTTCTTGAAACTCATTCTACTTCTTGCAGGCCCGAGTCACGAGCCCTGGGACCGGCTTTACTTTCCAGTGCCTGGCCCTGTCCCAGCCAACACTCGGGGCCTCTACGCACCAGCGCTCTGCTCAGAACTCCCCCTTCATCTGCACGCCACCCTCTGAGGTAGGGGCCGTGACTCCCGTTTTATTAACAGACAAACAGGGTCTCAGAGAGGTTGAGGGGCTCCGGCTTCACCAGCTGCCTCCTTTGCTGGCAACCTCAGCTGTCTCCCACGACCACTCTCCAGGGCCGTTTAGATCCAGCCTTGGTGAGAAGGTCTCCCCACAGCCAAGTTCTCAAACTTCGGCGTGCCTGTGATTTACTTGAGAAGCATGGCAGACAGGCAGTTTTGGGGTGCGCACCACCCCAGGAGTCTGATCCAGGAGCACTGCAGACTGCATCTCTAGAAGCAACGTCGGAGGCTAAGGTGCAGGTGCTGAAGCATCATACTCTGGGTTCCTCAGAACAGAGAGCTCCCCCCAGCCGTTCGTTCTTCTGCCTCCAGTCAGATGTGCCCCCGCTCCTCCCAGGATCCTCTGATCCAGTGCTGGCACCCAGAGGCCCTCCTTCACGACTCCCGAGGCCCAGCAAGGGAGGCGAGGAGAAAAAAGAGGCAACAGAGGTCCTCGGCTCCTTCCACGTCCGCCACATGGCAGGGATGACCTTTGCAAGGCCCCGTGTGAAATGGCGGACTCCGGCTCTCTCTGCTAACCAGAGCGGGAGTGGCTGGCTCTCAGCTCTCTCCAGCAAGCGGGGCTCTGGCCATAATCCTCCAAGAAAGAGTTTACAAGTCCGCCTCTGGCATTTAAAATTAATATACTTATTAAGGAGCAGGAGAGTGCTTTCAGGGTAAGTGTCTTTTTTATTTTTCTCCCCAGGGTGAAGGCCACTTAGCTCACACTCCAAGTCAGCTGTCTCCCTGGGTTCTTGGGGGGTGTAGGGCGTAGCTCTACAGGATGAGCCCTGCTGCAACTTCTCACGCGGTTTCCGGCTACTCCCCTTAGGGCTTCAGGGCAGAGCACCGCTGAGCCTTTCAGGCCAGGATACAGCCTCTCCCAGTTGCACTCTCGCTGCTCAGGCAAGGACCCAGCCATCCCCCAGCTATTCACCCACCCATCCACTCGGTCACCCGCCATCCTCCCAGCCAGCCAGAGCTTTTGTGCTTTGATTCATCAAACATTTATTAAGCACCTTCAGTGTGCCAGGCATCAGGGATATGCAGATGGACAAGACACCTCCCTGCTGCAAAGGAGCCTGAATGGCAGGAAATCAGCTTCAAATGCAGAGGGAGACCATATGCCAAAGCTATGGTTGAGATTTTACAGTCTTGTCCAACTATCAAACTTCTACTCATCCGTCAAGACCCAACTTAAATATGCCCAATCTACACAACTCCTGCCCATCCCACCTACCCCAAGAGATCTTTCCCCTGTGCTCTCGCAGCACGTGGCTAGATCCCGTGGCTCTCTTTCAGCCCCTGTCATTGCTGTTAGGACCTGTCTTCTCTATCCTGGGAGAGCAACAACCAGTCTTTCCTAAGTGTCTCTCCTGTGCTAATCCCAGTGTCAGCCATAGAGCAGGTTAGAGGCTTGCCAACTTTTCTGAACCTAAGAACTACTTGGGAAACTTGCTAAAAATGCTGACTTTCCAGTTCCACTCCTGTGCCATGTGATTCAGTAGGTCTGAGCCTGGGGTCTAGGAATTTGCATTTCTTATGAGTTTCTCAGGTGAATCTGATGCATGTGATCCACAGGCCACACTTGGATACAACTGTGCAGGTGCCTTGATCAAGGTTTTTTGAAGGAATGAAGAAACCAAGGAATGAAAGGTCAACCAAAAGTCTGTGATTTATAAGGTCTGTGGATTCACCAATGTGTACTTCCTAGTTTTTATATTGTGTATAGTTCTATAAAATGTGACTGTTGGGGGGAAGCTGGGCAAAGGGCCCATGCGACCTCCCATTTCTGTAACTTCCTGTGAAACCATAACTTTTTCAAAGTAAAAAGCATTTTTAAAAAATTCTCTTGTTTTGAGGCACCAACTCTTGATTTCAGCTCAGGTCATGAACTCAGGGTCATGAGCCAGAGCCCCGTGGGGGGTCTGTGCTCAGCCGGGAGTCTGCTTGAGTTTCTCTTCCTCTCCCTCTGCTCCCCTCCCCCACCCTGCTCGTGCTCTCTTTCTCAAAAAATAAATAAATAAATAAATAAATAAATAAATAAATAAATACAAATAAAACTCTCTTGCTTTTTCCAAGACCTCAAGGACGTGCACTTGTAATTTGCATCAGACCACCTGTCTCCTGACATTTAACCCCACCCTCTGGTTACAACCCACAGATGTTGTCTGCTGAGTATAGTTAACTGTGTACTTAATTATTATCCGATTATTTCTCTATTATTAATGAAAGGCACTCCTTCTTTGCTTTATTTCTCAATATCCTCCAAAATAATCTCATACAAAATATTTCCTTGTTAAGTAAGGTATTCTAACACTATTTGGGGAAGTTGAGGACAGCTTTTGAGATGAGAAAGATACTCTGTTACAAAGCCAGAATCCAGAACCCTCCCTGTCTTTATGTGTATGGGGACCCCAGTGGTTCTCAGACTTGGCTGTACATTGAATGTGGCCAGGCAGCTTTTAACAATCTCAGTGCCCAGGCCACACCTCATTCTGATTAAAATGAGAATTTCTGGGTGGGGACCAGACATCAGTATTTTTTTTAAAGCCCCCAGGTAATTCCAACCAGGGCCGTAGGCGGTAGGTGGAGGCCGGCCGGTGGAACATGAGGGCACCCAGAGGCCCTGGTCGGGTAGAGAGGAATTCTGAAGCTCTCTCTGACCTGCTGGCTCTAAATCCAGCTCAGCAAGAGCCACGACACTCTCCAAGGGAGGACAGGCCCTGCAGCTTCTCCTCTGCCTCTTCCCACCCCTCAGAGCCAAGGCCAGGAGGCAGGCAGGATTGGTGCTGGCCATCAACGGAGGCCTTCGCTTTGGCCACCTGCTGTCCACAGGTGCACGTGCCTTCTTGTCTGTGTGGCTGAGAAACCCCTTTCAGAGCAGATCCACATTTCACATAGTTCGGACGCCCCTCGGCGGCCCCCCAGGGTTCCCCAGGCCTGCCTGGCTTTTACAAAGAGGCCCACAGTGTCCGTCCAGGTCAACAACCTCTCAGGACACAGAGTCAGGGGTCCATTCTGAGGACCCTCGTGGCAGAAAGAACAGAGGCTGGTGCCCAGCTCTGGGGGCAGAGCACCAGGCTGAGAGGCTGATGGGACCTCCCCTGTCACAGAAGGCATGCAGGGTCCCCTTTGGGAGAATCTGCTCTCCCTCCATGATGCGGTCCTCTGCGTTTCATGAAGAGGGCATCTGTCCAGGCTCGCTCGGGTTCTGTAGATCGCGGAGCAGGGTCACGGCGCTGGGAACTTGCAGCCAGCCAGGCTCTCCACTCCTGCTCCCACCCAAGCAGCTGGGGGAGTCCGGAGGGCCGGGAGGGCTCCTGCACCGACGGTCCGCAAACTGTCACCCAGGACAAGAGTCGTGTAGCTGCGCCTAGAGGATGTCAGAAGCCCCATCAGAGATGGCCTAGTTAGCTAATGGGGCCTGGCTTGCCGCCAGCTGGCAAAGGCTTCTAACAAGCTCTGGTCTCCACAGACTCACCTGGAGACCGCTAAACATCTAAGCTCCAAGGACATCTCCCCCGTCCGTACCCGGGCCTGCCCACTCACTCCAGACCCCTCCTCCCTCCCGCTCTCCTCTCTCACTTGGCATTGAGTTGTAGACCAAGCTGGGAGAAAAAGGCCTCACGCTGATTTCGATGCACTGAATTTTATGGCTGTTTTGAACCAAAAAAAAAAAAAGTGAACTTTCCTCTGGATAAATGGGATGACCCGAACTGCAGAGGAAAGGCAGTTTGTAATCTTGAGTCTGGCTACTGTAATGGCCAAGCTTTATTTAACCTATGTGCCGGATACTGCATTTGACACATTAAATACTCCCAGCCCCCCCCCCCCCCCCGCCCAGTAGTGCTATTGTTTTCTCAGGCCCATTTTACAGATGGGGAATTTGAGGCCCTGGTTTTGACTTGCATCAAGAGCCTGCATGTTGCATTGGTATGTTCTTCTGTGTCAGCTCCAGAATGCTCAGCACTAAGACCGGAGGCACGCTCTTACTGCCTGGGCGAAGGCACCAGAGCCCCTCTCCCTGCAGGATGGATACACTCCACTGAGAAGCAGGACCCCTGGAGAGGGAGACTGGGGAAGAGGAGACTTATTGACTGTGGAGTGAAATATGATCTAGCGGACAGAGCCCCAGTTTGGAGCAGGGAGGCGAGGTTGATAGGCCCAGCCCGGCCCTCGTCTCTGAGGCCCTCCCCACTCTGCCAGGACACTTTAGGAAGGGGCTAAGGTCAAAGATGAGGCGGCCCAATTTCTGTTCAAATCTGACAGAAATTTGTGGAGGGAAGCAGTCTTGAGGGGAGGGTGGGTCCACTTCTCGAGGTGAAGCAGAGCGGAGACTCTCCCATGAAAGGGGAGAAGCTCACAAATCAGCTAAATGAATTTAGGACATGGATCTTATGGTCTATGGCTTTGGGCAATTGCTGCTCTTTGTTTTCCCCATAAAATAGGATAGTAACAGTACCCAGCATGTAGGGGCGTGGGGAGGCTGAGGTAGTTTAATGTGCGCACAATACTCAGAACATTGCCCGGCACACAGTCAGGACCATACTGGCGGTAGCTAGTAGGAGTAGTAGTCTCTTTTGAGGCCAGAATAATTTCCAACAGGAGACACCATGGCTAAATAAACGAGCTGTTTGACTGTTACACATGTAAGACCTAAGAGAATATTCTACAAAGAAAAGCAGTAGCCTCTTCTTCCCTGGTCCACTGTATGAACTGTTTTGGCTGAGGTGAAAAACGGTAATAAACGTTTCTCTGAGGCCCTACTATGCGCCGGGCACTTTTGTGGGCACCATCTCGTATAGTCCTGACCTCAGCTGGGAAGGGCATTCCCTTTTCCAGAGAAGGAAGCCAAGGCTCAGGGAGGTTAAGTGCCTTGTCCCAGATCACAAGTGCCACCTGAGCCTCCACAGCATTGCCCACATCCGGTGACAGAAGACGGACAGACAGTATGACCTTCTGAAAACCCTCACAGACCCAAGAATCTTGCTTGGGCTCGCTCAAGCCACCAGCAAAGTGGAGATCAGAAAATCATCATGCTTTCCTCCAAGTGTCTCTCTTCTGTCACAGTAATAAATTCTCCCGACATTAGCAGGAGCCAGGGCACTGACTGACAGCTCTGGAGCGAGCCAGTGTGGACGGCAGGCGGCCTGGCATTCTGTGTGCGGAGGCCAATGGCAGGGTGATTGCCGGGCTCCCGTGAGAACAGGCGGTCCACGAGGCTTTGACTCAACACTTTGTAAATTGGTTTCATGCATGGGCTATCAATGGGGGCCTGGCTAGATAATAGGATTTTCCAACACAGTTCTTCCCCCTCTCCTCTGCAGCCTTCCACGTCTCCATGCAGAGCGCCTGGAGGGATGTGATGTGCTTGGCAGGGTGCGCCCTGGTCAGGCTCCACGGCTCTGGCGGGGACCGTGCAGATCTAAGAGGCCATGGTTTAGAGCTGCCTCGAAGGGAGGCTTATGTGCTCCATTAGCAGGTGATGGGGGCGAGGGTGGGTGGGCAGGGAGGTGGGGGGGACAGCGTCCTAGGCAGCCCCTGCCAGGCAGGCTAGGGGCCCCGGCATTCCCAGCCACACCTGTCCATTATGGGGGTAGGGTGCTCGGGAAGTGCCCATGGAGCCTCAGTGACTGCTCCTGGCTTGACTGCACAGTCCCGCCAGCCTTGACCGTCCATGGCGACTCCCTGCCACGCGCACCAAGTCTGACTCCAGATGAGGCCCATCTGAGCCCAGAAATCCAAGCAGCCCAAATGCAACCATTTCCTAGAGGCTGAGCCTAGGGAATGTGAGTTACCGGGGAAGCAGAAGAGAAGCAGGTGAGGTAATCAGGTCTGGGCTGAGATCAGCTTCAGCCTGGTCCCGCTGGGACCCCAGGGGCATGGGTTATACCGCAAAATCGGACTCACCTTGAGGCAAGGGGCGCTGGTCTTTTGTGCCCCTGTGTCAGTCAGTCAGAGTCTAATGGCTTAAGGCAAGGTGAGCAGGGCAGTGTGTTGCTACCCTCTGGGATCAGGTGGCTCCTATTCATCTAAGGCTCATTCTCTAGAGAAGGGGGACAGCTGTGAGCTTTAGCAGCTGACACTCAGCTAGGGGGTGAGTGCACCAGTCCAGCCATGGGGATCTGAGCAGGGCACAAACAGCACCCCTGAACAATATATACCCTGGGGTATAGAGCCAGGGCACCACTCAGTCAGAACCCCATCAAGAGCCAGCCTGGTGACTCTGACTTCCAGAAAGCCAGAAGGCCAAGGAACTACCATGCATTACAGTGAGCAGTGTCCGTGACAGCCCAGCCATCACCCCAACACCTGTCCCTGGAAGAACAGAGATGGGAGCCATTTCCATCAAGGGTAGAACTGGGGACCTCTGCCCAGGCTCCTCGAAGCCAGGGCCAGCCCTGTCCACTGACAGCACACGGGACACCTATCAAAGCTATTCTGAGGCAACCCAAAGCCTCCTCCCCCAGAACCTCTACTACAAGTTTGCTGCTGAAACAACAAATATCCACCTCCGATGCAGAAGAGAGATTAAAATTGGGAACAATCTTAATTCTTTCTGGCAGAGGGAAGCAAGCGAGGGCTGTCAGTTCTCCAGTGATATATTGTTAAGGAAATCCAGGTTTAAAGGTATTTCATAAGTTTGCCTTTGCCTGCTAATAAAGAGAGTCAGCTAACGGAATCCGATCACCAGGCGAGATGGTAATGAGATAATACGGTGTACTCCAGAGAGACCCAGCCGGCTCCTTGAAATTCCTCTGAGAGAGTTTCTGAAGTGCCACATTGTGACGAGGAAGGGAGAGTAGGAGAGAGAGAGAGAAGGGAAAATGGGCATAATTAGCTGAGTAGATTAGGTGATTCAACAAAGATCATAGAGTCTCAGCAGGCTGAAAAGCTATGGTATTTATCAACAGACCTCGAGGATGCTTCTTGGTCTCCAGGCCTCTCTGTTTTCTCAGCAAGACAAGTGAGCTCAGCACTATCTTCCTGGAATATCCAGAGACTGAAGGCCTTATCATAAACAAATTAGCAGATTTGCCTGGGGTCCTCATGGGCTGGCGAGTAGAGGGGCTCAGCTATGTCTCCCCAAAAGCCCGCACGTTTGGGGAAAGAGGGTGTGCTCCAAGCACGCCTGGCCTGGGACGGCAGTCACCCCAGTAGGCGTCCAGTCTGGTTGTCAACTGCACACTGGGTGCTGGGGCTGGGTGGGCCGTGATGGGGCTTGGGTTCCACTCTGATGTTGTTTAGCTGGTGATCTCCTTGTTCCAGGGTTGAATCGTGACCCCGGCTCTGGGGTAGGTTAGTTCTGTATGTGCACCTGGATGCAAATGGCCAACCTATTTATCAAACCCGGAAAGAGGACCCATCCACGTGCCAAGAAAATGCAATTCAAGGCTCAAGGCAATAAAATAAACTTCAAAACGCCTACTCACAATTTGAGGTAGCTCTGCTCTCTTGCTTACCTTCACAGGCAGAGGCAACGCTTTTGTCCTAAAGGGCTGGGGGAAACTGATGAAGGCTACGAAAACTCTTTGCAGAAAAATTACAGACATATGCATGCACCCAAGTTGTGGTGCACTTTCAATGGTTCCTGACCATGAACCCCAGGTCTCAAAACTCTGAAGAGGAGGGCATGTTGAGGGGAGGACCTGCTCTGTTGGGCTGATCTGGGTGTACCCGACAGAGGCAGATGCAGCCTCCAGGCAGATGGCAGGAGGCCATCCAGAAGCTGGTCAGCCCCTGAGATAGGCAGGCTCTGGAGTGGGCTCTGGTTTTTATTTCCTGTGCTCCCCTGGTTGTGATTTCAGGGCTCTGGGTCTCTGGGCGGAAGAGAGGCCAGTGGTCAGCAGGGTAGAGGCCAGGATCCATGGCCCTCAGATCCGTGTGGTGCCCCCATAACTGCCTCTTACCTGGTGGGATCTTGGTCACCTCCACGGTGTTCTCCAAGTGGCCCAGCAGATGGTCTCCTAGAAGGAGAGGGTCTTTTGTTCTGGCTCTGGAAGGCAGCGAAGAGGGGCAATCGGGAAGACTGTGTGCCTGTAACAGGCATGCTGGAGGGCAGAGAAGCCCGAGGGCCCAAGCAGCCACACCGGAGGGGAAATGGAAGGAGCTGGGGCTCTGGGGCCTGGAAGGAGGGATGGGATGTGGCTGGGCTTTGTGAAGGAATGCCGGGTTGTTCCCTGGGGGCGACGGCTGGCTTCCTGCCGCAGGACCAGAGGGGCTCAGAGCTGACTCTAGTCATAAGTTTAGATACCAGCCGTTAGCTCTGCCGTCCAAATGGGGTTTCTTTCCCTCACTGATCACTGATGTATCGTGTCCCCGTAATTGTGTATTGTATTTTGGTGGTGGTGCATCCAGAGGAGTTTGGAAACCCAGATCGAACCCTTCCTCCCTGGCAGAGCATCCATCACACATTCTGAGGGGCCTGGGTGAAGTGAGGGAAGCAAGCAGGAAGTCAGGGGGTGCTTACAGGCAGCCAGAAAAATGTGGGAATTTTGTCTGATCTCAGAACTCTCCACGGCCAGTACGTTCTGCTGACAGCACACACTCCGGTGTCCGGGCCCCACACAAGGAGAATGGGGCATTGCGAGGGGGGCCCTGAGATCACAGGCGCCAGGCCCATGCACTCACGCATTCACTGACCAGAATTTTTGGAGCACCCCTACATGCAGGCACTGTTCTAGGCCATAGCGATATGGCAGTGAACAGGATAGACCACCCCCGTGGAGCGGGCATTCACAAATTCCTGGCTATGTCCCCCACCACCCAGAGCTCCCCAGCCACATTTCCTTGCAGGGCAGTAGGGCAGGCCCCTCCTCAAAAATGGTCCAGGAACAGCTTTGGGGCCTCCAAGCACATCTCTGCCTCCTCTCTCCTTGAGCTGAGAAGTCAAGGTGTGTCTCCTTCCTCTTGCCACCTCACCACATGCCAGGCCCGGCTCTGGCAGGGTTCTCTGAGTGACCTAGAGCAAATCACTTCCCTTCTCTGCTCCTTGGTCTTCTCAATTATAAAATGAGGCTACTGACACCAGATCCAGTTGCATCCCTGGGGTTTTGTTAATAACGGAAACCACCGAAAGCCCAGATGGGGAAAAGACTTCAGGAACCATTGAGCCCAATGCCCTCATTTCACAGAAGAAGAAACTGAGGTCCAGAGTGGTATCTAATGAGAAAGTGTCAGAAAGCTCTTGCTGAATGGAAAACACTGTAGATACACGAGGGATTGTTATATTGTCGTTGTTATGTTTCCTCTGAACGCACCAACTGGTCTCCCGTGGCCCGAGCAGAGAGGGGAGGCGGGAGTCAAGAGTCATTCCCTGCAGGTCCCTGAGTCCTTCATTTGCCCTCAAAGACCTCATTGGCCCCGAGCCTCATGTGGCTCCCCCTGCTGTGGTTGCCCAGCCCCACTAAGAGGATGGAAGCTGTTTATTGCTTTCTTGCATGGTGGGGGAGGCTGGAGTTACAGGCTAATTAAACCACAGACAGATTCCTCAGCAGTTGGCGGGGACCATAAGTGCTGTTACAACAGTAAAAGGCCAGAGATGACAGATGGAGTTTTTCAAGATTATGTCACCATCACCCTCAAACACGGCTTCCTCTCCACCCCTCAGCTTCGGGGCCATGCCCTATGGGGTGATTGCTCTGCATCAGGGAAGCCTATAGACAACTGGGGGGAGGAAGCAAAAACGCAAGACAAAAGGAGGCGAACTGGCTCAACCCAAATACAATGGCAAATAACGGCGACCCGACCCACACCGTGATCTCCCTGGAAGGATATGAAGATGCACAAGATGGTTCTCAATGGAAGAATAAGGAAGTCCTTCCCAAAGTCTAACTGAAATCCCTTCTGCTGCCAAGGTACCAAAGAGATGGGGGAAGGAAAACTGCACGTGCCAAGGGAGAGGCGAGCTGGGGCAGAGCTCCTTCGGGATGATCGGTGACCTCTCTGGAGCAGGCCTTCGAGATTCAGAATGGCTGTTCTTTTTCAAGATCCCCAATCTACAGAAAGTGTTCTCAACTGTACCTCCTTCCTATCACCTCTTCCAGGAAGTTGACCTAGATGAGATTAAACCAAATCTTGACTTAACTTTGGTTTCCATGCTGCCCCCAGTCAATGAGCTGGAGGGAGGAGGAAGAGAAAGGCAAATGAATGATCTCATCACTTAAAATAACCTGCAGAGAAAGTCTTCATCTGGTTATGGAGTCCGCCAAGTTGGATTCGAGTCTTCTCTCCGCCTCTTGGACAGTTCATTTAACTTTCTCTGGGCTTCTTGTTCCTCCGCTATAGTAAATACTGCTAAATATTCCTGCCTTGTGGGGGTGTTGTGAAGCTCAAGAGAGATCATGCATTTAAAACACCAAAGTGCTTGGCAGAAGTGAACTGTGGTAATTCAACCACTCATCAGAGAATGTGGGCTCTAAGAGGAGTTGAACCTTCCTTACCCTGAACAACCTCTCCTTCTCTTGTTAAGGAATTCTTTGTCGCCTTGAGAATCAGAATGGTCACCCTGAAGTCTAGCCTGTCTCCTACCTGCGGCAAGGTCCCTGAAGGTACAGATCCCAAAGAGCGATTGCAAGATGGTTGGGGGGGGGTGGTGGCTGGTATTCAAGGGAGAGCTGGCCCCCACCTCCCTCTGGCTGGAAAGATGCTATACATCCAGCCAGGCTATTTATCTCCTTCCCCACCGCGCATGCTCCTAAAAACCTACAAGGTCACTTGGCCCAGCTGGGGTTCCTGCTCAAGCACTGACGTGATGCAATCTGACAGCCCTGTCTCCCGCTGCCAGGCTGGGGCATGGACGGAGGCTACCAGGCTGCAGCTCAGGGCTGGGCGGGCTAGGGATGGGCAGCTGTGTCTCAGCCCGGTGGTGGCCTGGGGGAGGCCAGTGGGACTGAGGAGCTGTAAATTGCTATGAGATGGCCCAGAGCAGGTTTGCAGAAAGTTGCCTCCACCCTCCCCCGTCCCCACCTGCCTCCTTCACCTTGCACCTCCCGCCCTGAAAGCAACTACAGAGTTGGCCTGACTGCGGGACACAGGTGAGGAGGAGGAGGGGACCCAAGCTCCTCTCACGCTGCCCTGGGAGTGGTCCTCTCTCTTCTGTGGTGCTTACACCGCACTGCAGAGCCCGGGTCTCCCCTCTGCGGCCCCGTCCCCATGTCCTGCCTTTCGACCATCCCTTTCAGCTCTCCCAGAAGAGAAGAGAGTCATTTGGAGAGCCTCTGCTTTGTGCCAAGGGCTTTCTCCGGCACTTATGTTACCCTGTGGAGTCCTTAGAGCCATAATGTCAGTCTGGGACCCCAGAGGGGAGGTGACACACTCAATCTCCATCCCATGAAGTTGACAACTATTTACAGAGGTGCAGGCGGGGTTAAGGAAACTAACCAAGGCCAGTGCAGCGTCCCTAGATGGCAATAGCAGGGTCCCTCACCTCCCCTGGGCCTGAAGGGATGATAAAAGGAAAACTTACTGGCGCTGGGAGAGAGTAACTTTCAGGGTGGTGGGGAGGGGGCTGCCTGATAGGACCTGTGGCCTTTGGTCAAGGGACACAGCTGGCTTGTGGGGATCCTGCAAGGAAGGCGTCAGGGGAATAAATCCGAGAACTTACTGTTCTGTCCTGCAAAATTGTGTAGGTGCCACCTGCAAGAGAGCAATCTGGGGCCAAGGAGAAAGGAAGCTCGTTGACTCTGTGCAGGTGGGTGAGCCTGGGGGTGGGATGGGCCAGAGCAGGGTGAGGAAGTGTGGAGAGGGGCCTGGAGAGGCCAATGGCAGGTGGTCAGCACACACAAGATAGGAACATCCTGGTTTACAAGCGCCCAGAGTCAACAACTGATTACAAAGCCGGAACCTCCACCTGTGCTCTCTCGAATGGCTTGTCTAATGTCTTATCTCTAAGAAAGTAGGACAGCAGGTAAGGGAGGATGGATCACAGGGTCTTCTCATCTCACCTGATCCATGCTTCCAGCTCCCGACAGCTCCCCAGCCCCTGATACCCTGGGAGTCCCTCAGGTCTACACGAGGTATAGATTCAACCCCAACACAACCATCAGCTGGCTCCTGACCTTGAGAAATCCCTGAGGCTCTCTGGGCTTCAGCTTTCACATCTGTGAGGGGGGGAAAAAGGAAGGAAGGAAGGAAGGAAGGAAGGAAGGAAGAAAGGAAGGAAGGAAGGAAGGAAGGAAGGAAGGAAGAAAGGAAAAAGAAAGAAAGAAAGAAAGAAAGAAAGAAAGAAAGAAAGAAAGAAAGAAAGAAAGAAAGAAAGAAAGAAAGAAAGAAAGAAAAAAGAAAAGAAAAGAAAAGAAAAGAAAAGAAAAAGAAAAGCATGATTCTATGACTCTGTCCCCTTTTCCATTGCAAATATTTTTCAAGGATAAAAGTGAGATATACATGTAAAATTCTCTGGCATTAGAGTCAACCCACAAATGCAAAAGAAAAAATAGTTCTTTACTTCAACAAATGTTCGTGAGACATCCTGTTATGTGCAGGCATTATTCCTGGTGCTGGAGATACAGCAGCAAACAAAACAGGCAAGGCTCTGCCTTCATGGAGATGACATCCTATTTGGGGGAGACAGACAATGAACGAACAAATGAATATATAGTATGTCAAATGGAGGTAAGTGCTATGGGGCAAAAGGAAGCAGGATGAGGCAAGTAGGGAGTGCAGAAGTGAGGGTTGCAATGATCTGTAGGGTGGTTGTGGAAGTCCTCAGGATAAGGAATCATTTGAACACAGGCCTGAAGGAAATAAGGAAGAAAGATATATGGTGATCCAGGGAGAGGAAGCAGCAGGTGCAAAAGCCCTGGGGCTGAAGCATGCTGGGCATGATGGAGAAAAAACATGGAGGCCAGCATGGATAGAAGAGTGACCAGGATGGGGGGCTGGGGAGCACTCGGGTTGGGGAGCATCATGCTATGTCATAGAGTGAAGGGCAGCAAGAGTGGAAGCAGGGAGGATGGTTAGACGCTATTGCAATTATCTACATGAGATAAGAGTTTGGGCTGGCTGGAGGCAATGGGGATCAGTCAGGTCCTGGGAAAACCAAAGGGTTTCTTGATGGATTAGATGTGAAGTATGAAAGACAAAGAGACGTTAAGATTGATTCCAACGTTTTTGGCCTGAGCAACCAGAGGATGGTGATGCCATTTGCGGTTGGGAAGGGTTGTGGGTAGAGCATCTTTCAGAGCGGAAATTAGGGATTCTGCTCTGGACATGTTAAGTGGATATGAATGCTAGTTATATGAGTCTGGAAATGGGCAAGACTGGGCCAAAGTTATACATCTGGGAGCTGCCAGCATATAGATGGTACTAAAACCACAGGAGGTCTGAGGGAGATCATCTGGGAGTAGGTGTGGAGGGAGAAGGGAGGCAGACTGAAGCCTGAGCCCCAGAGCATGCCAGGTTAGGGTCCAGCCAAAGGGACTGAGAGGCAGTGTCCGGTGACGTATTCGAACCAGATAAGGAGAGCACAACAAGCAAGAAGGAAAAACTAAGGACTCATCTCACTTTTAAATTTTGCTGCCCCAATTCAAAATAAAATATTAGCAAATCAAATGGAGCTATGCGTAAAGAATTATACCTCATAAACAATGTGGGTTTATCCTACTAATATAGGCTGATTCAACATCATAAAATGTGTTAATATAGTTCACTGCATGATAAAGGAAAATTCTATGTGGTTGTCTCAGTACACACCAAAAAAGCATTTGATAAAATTCTATATATTTTCCTCATTAAAAAAAAAAAAGCCTCAACAAGGCAGGAAGAAAATTAAGCTTCTTTAATTCCAGAACTTCCAAAAAACATTAGAGGCATCTCCATTCTGCCTGGAAACAATACACGGATGCCCGTTTGGTTCAAACAGGATTCCAGAGGTTGCATTGAGGGAAGAAAAAGAAAGATGGAGAACTAATAAAAGAAGGATGAATGAGGAAAATGTTATTTTCAGATAATATGATTATCTTCCTAGGAAATCCAAAAGAGTGAAATGACACAGTGTTAGATAATAAGATTCCAGCGTGATGGTCGAGTATCAGAACAAACACCAAAACCCAAAACTTCCCTCCATGCCACCACTTAAAAAAACAGATATACAAAATAGAAACCCAAAGCAAACAACAACTAAATTCCTCTAAGGTCCCAAGGAATGAACCCAGTGAGATATGAACAAGGCTTTTATGGAAAAACTATAAAACTCTGCAGAGGATCACAGAAGAGGATCTACAGAAATGGAGAGGCATCTCATGTTCCTGGCTAGGGAGTCTCAGCCTTGGGTAAATGATGATTCTCCAAATTCAAAGCCACTTCTGGTCAAAATCCCAACCGAATTCTACAGAATTTGATCAACTTAATTCAAATTCATCTGGAAGAACGAATGTTGGAAAAGAAGTACGAGCAAGAGGGCTCTACCCTGGCAGTATGAAAGATAGTATAATTACATCAGCCACAGTCCTGAGAACGACAAGATGTCAGCCCGAGAATGGACAGATAATACAGAGTTCGTGCACGTACAGGTGTATATGATGGCATGATAGCATTTCTAACCAATGATGGGGGGATGGACTAATGGGTCACAGGTGGCACTGGGACAATTGCTCATTGTATCAACCGACTGCCTGTTGTCCTTAACAGAGATCTTGACTCAACTAGTCTTCCACAATAAGGAAACATATTGCTTGCATAAGGAAGCCCAGAGGTAGTAGATAAGGTGGTGGCAAGGCCTCAAGGTTGGCCCAACCCAGTGGCTCTGACTCCATTCTCAAAGCTTCCTTCATAGCCGTGCCCATCTCTGCAGGTGGTCTCATCCTCAGGCTGGCTTCTCTCACGGTTAGCAAAAGAGCTATAGTAGCTCCTGGATCCATAGCCACAAACCATGATGTCCAAAGGAAGAAAGGGTTTGTTGTTTTTTTTTTTTTTTTCCTCTCCCAGGGCTTTTTTTTTTCCCTCCCAGTGCTATCTTTGAGGAGAAGTGAGCACAGTATTTCACCCAGGTGCTCTCTGTGAACTTCCCCTCACCTTAACCGGTCATACTGATAATCCCGAAAGAAACACCATGACCAAGACGGCGCCATCCTGATGTTTAGGCAAGGTATAGGGGATTACCCCTAAACTCAAGAGGCCCAGCCCCAAAGCTGGGGATAGATGGGGATGGGGTGAATGCCTAAATGAAAATCTAGAGAAAGTGGAAATAAACACTAGGTGGGCCACCAATAATGACCATGGAAGCTATCGATTTGGAAAAAATAGTTAGAACCCACTTTCCACCATAACAAAATAATAAATTTCAAGTTGACTAAGCTTCATAAGCAAGGGGAACACTATGCAAATATTAGAAGAAAATTCAAAAAAATATATAACCTTGGAATAGCAAAGACCTTCTTAGGGAAGACACAATAAAACCAAAACCATAAAAGAAAAAAATTGATAAATTGTGTCAAAAATAATTGTTTCTGTCTGACAAAAAAAAAACTATAAACAAAGTTAAAAGGTAATTGACAGACTGGGAGAAATATGTGAAACGTGCATAACAGATGTGAATTAATATCCAGGATGTATGAAGAGCTTCCCCAAAAATGGTAAGAATAAGCAAAAAATAGAAACAAGTAATTCATAGAAGAGGAAAGATAAATAAGCAGTGAACACATGAAAAATGTTTATTAGAAATCAGGGAAATTCAAATCAAATCAAATCAGATATTTTATTTTGGCAAAAAAGTATAATATTAATAATATCTAGTGTTCAAGAGGGTGTGGGGAAATGGGAAGTCTGAAACACTGCTGTTGGGAGTGTAAATTGGCAAAGAGTATTCAAATTAAATACACACTTACCTTTCTACCAAGAATTTTACTTCTGGGTGTCTCCCCTAGAGAATTCCTCAATTATGGGTATGGAAGAGCATGGACAAAGATGTCCTTTGTTATGTTGTTTCTTTGTTGTTGTTACGTTATTTCTAACAGTGGAAAAACACGTGACCCAAATGTCCAAGAGAGGAAGATAGTCAAACAGTATACACATGTACGCATATATGTAAAGTATACATATATACCTATGTAATGTAATATTATTTAGCTGTTTAAAAATGAGGTAGTTCTATAGGCAGTGAAACTGAAATCTCTCGAAGTCATATGGTTAAGCAGAAAAGTGCAAAGAGTGAATTGTAAGCCGTAATACCACATTTTACCATTTATGTAAAAAACAAAGACCCGATGTTTCTAGTTGTGCATATACGTAAAAGAGAGAGGCGCCTGTCTGTAAGGATGAACACCAATCCCCCAATTGTCACTAGGGAAGACCTGGGAGTGGGGGGTGGGGGTAGAAGGGGCATTTAGGCTATACCCACACTGCGTGGACTTTTAAATGTAACTGCGTATATCACTGCATAATTTAAAAGAAATGTGAGCCTTTCATTGTTCCTCCCTGCATTTGCTGAGGGCATGCTGTGTGCACATCCTGGCTCACCCACTCTCATTCTACCCTCCTCAGATGAAGGAAGGACAGGTTTCCAGCCTCTCTGTACCAGGGCTTCTGGGGAGCCGGGGGCAAGCTGTGAATTCCAAGAAGCTCCGAAGGGCCGGGCAGGTTGGTTGCAAAGCGCACGGGCTTTGTATCCAGAAGGCTTCGAAGTCCGAATTGTACCTGGCACTTCTAGCTAGCCCTGCAAATGAAGTCAAAGCACTCTCTGTGCCTCAGTGTTTCTGTCTGGAAAGAGAGCTAACTAATGTAAACACCTGCCTCATAGGGCTCCGGGGAAGAGCAAACGGATGTGGAGACTATTGGACATTTAAAAAGATTTCTAAGTGTGAAAATACGAGTCTAACTCCAGGTTTAGGGGTTGTCGGTTCTTTCCAAACACCTGTTGTCTCCCGTCCATTAGCAAGAGGAAGAGAGCTGGGTCTTAAGTCCCTCCCCCTGCCTTCTCACCCTGTATCAATGCTCATCAGAGCTGGACCCTGGAGGGCAGGAGCCCCTGGTTAATCTCTGTAAGTCTTTGTTTCTGGATTCTCATCCACACACCTGTTAGCAAGTGCTAAGACTGCCCCGCCTCCAGGCGGCCAACAGTTCCCCTGGCCCCCAGCCTGCTAGGGGCTGAGTTGGTCTTTCCCTCTCAACCTTTTATTAGCATGGGGTGGGTTTCCTAGAAGCCAGCTGTGAAAGGCCTTTCCAACCAAACCCAAAAGAGCAGATGTTTAGTAACGCTTTGCCCCCCACTCCTCCTTGGATCCACGCCTTCATTCACACCTGCTCCCAGGGGAGGAGCCAACTACCCAGAGGCCCCCTCTTCCACTCCTGGTCCTGCTGGGAAGGTGGACAGAGAGGGAGAGAGAGAGAAATCATTTCTGGCCTCTTCCAATCTATGGGCCAGCCTGGTCACCATCCAAGATGCAGCTGGGGATGGAGATGAGGAAGCAGCGTCCTGCCCAGATCGTCTCCCACCGTTCTGTGCTCCGTTTTACTAGCCTGTCTCTCTCCTCCAAAAGACATGTCAATCACCAGTAAGCCCCATGCTCTTCTCTCTCTACCTGGGACCAAGCAAAACAGGAAGCCAGAGAATACTGAGCACAGAGCCCCTCCGCTTTCTCCATCCCTCCTCCCCTGCCTGCTCCCCAAGAGGCACACAAAACACACAGCCAACAGTGTGTGCAAACAAGCATGCACACATCCCCAGGCCCCACCCCTGCACAGCCAGCTGTTCTAAAGTCTTGCTCTCCGGCCCCGGCCTTTGGCCAGGAGGGCGTCTTTACTTTAAAGACACCCAAGAAAAAAGATTCTATCGCCTCTACGTTTCCTTTCGGACCTGGCTCAAGCATCATAGCCTCTATGAAGCCCACCAGAGCCCCTTCTCTCCTTCCCCGCAGTGTACCTCCACTTGTACCCCAAAAGGCATCAATTCTAGAAATTACTTCACAGTTTTCATTTTATGGCATATACCTATCTCCCCCACCACATTGTTCCGTCTGTGTCTAAACCCTCTATACTTAATAGTGTTGGCACACATTAGACGTTCATCGATGGGGGATGGATGGATGGACAGACAGATGGAAGGAAATCATCCCCAGAGCATCTTCCCCTGCTTTTAAGAAGCAATATAACAAAACTCCCTCCTCCTTCTCACTTCCTCAATATTCCTATCCCTGTTGGTCTCTGTAGTCGTCTGTAACAGAGTATCTTCACAGTTACTACAGAACTTGATAGACCAGTGGTTTTCTCCTTTTGGGAAAGCCCAAGCCTCTTTGAGGGTCAAAAAGAAATGGAAAACTTCAGAAAAATGTTAAAATGAACAATTTTCTTAATGAGAGGCTTGCAGGCCCTCCCAAAGAGCACCACCATGGGGAACCCTAGGCAGCCCATGGGATACAGTGGGGTACAGCCCATTGTGAACCCAGGTTCAAGATCCTATCTTGGTGGTCTAGACGGAGACCAATACTTTTATCCCTGCATATATGACCTTGGACTCATCAAATGGTGGGACACGGGTGGGCATCTGGCCTTTGTTGACTCTCATAGGCTGAAGATCATATTTGAGAAACTCTCACTTCATTTTTTTTCCAAAGCATGTACTCATTGCTCAGAAAGCCAGTGGATGGGGGCTCTGAATTTTATATTGACAACAAACAGGTCTCTACTTTGGGCTAAACTATTCTGTGTTAAAAACAGTGTGTCCAGTGGAATTTAGGATTCTCTGGACAGTATTCCCCAGAGGAAGCCCTGGGCTGGTTCGGGGCAGCCCCAGCACACGGCCGAGGTGCCTTTCCCGTATGCACCCAGGCCAGAATGGCAGGAACGCGGGGTCCGCTCTTCTCTGCCTCAGCAAGAGCTCTGGCCAGACTCAGTGAATTTCAAGTTCAGAGTCGGAGGCTCTCATCGACTGAAACTACCAGCACGATCTGCGGCCAGAGGCCTGGCAGCAGGAGGCAGGAGGGGCTCTGCCTTTCTCAGCTACAAAAAAGCAATGAGGTTGAACTTTATATTTATTGATCACAGCTTCTCTAGACCTTTACTGTCATTTAACTCTCACTTCTAACCAAATCCCCTTTATCTCTTTTTGCCAACTTCACTGCCCAAAATCATTTTTTTTTTCCCTCACCCTGTAAACACATTTCCATTTCACTGCCAGAGCCCGCTCTGTGTTTATTTTCCTCCCCTATCTAAGAGTGTCCTCATTATGGGGAAGAATTAAAGGAAGGGGTGGCCTGGAAGAGGTTAAACTGACCCAGTAAATAAATACTGCAAATTCTCAATTTCTGGAGCCACGCATATAACCTGGAAACTATGGTTAATTCAAAGATAATTTCTTTGGGGTTTTGACTGAGTTGGGGTCTTTCCATATGTAAATGGAAAGACAATCATGTGTCTGGACTGTCCAGAGAGGCTGAGCATTGAAACTAAAACTTGCAATGAACATTGAGAATTAAAAAAATAAATAGAATAATAAAGGCACCACTCAGAGGCTAATCTTCCAACAGTCCTTTCTTTGCCCTTATTTGGACCCACTTCGTGCTGGGAAGGGACCCCAGGCAAAGAATCATGTAGAGAAACAGCCTAAATGAATGTGCCCTTGCTCCCTCTAAACTCTCTTGGTGCCTGACTTATCCTCTAATGAGGTTAAAAATGTGCCATGTCTTGATTAGGAGGAAAATCTTGAAGGCCCCCTTCCCTCTCTTGCAGAACTCTGTGGTAGCCCGGATCAGGCCGACTACTGGGTGCTTGGAGGCCTGAGGACTTAGCACACACCTCCAGGAGTTGCTGAGAGTGCTCTCCCTGACGTCTGCCCCTCTGGGTAGCCTGTTTCTGGGCCTCCCCCAGCGCACAGGCAGGACACAGGATCATCCGTCAGCCGGGGGGAGCTGAATTTGCCAGGGTGCAAGCAGAAAGCAGCTTCATTCTGTCATTGTGTTACAGCCCCTTCAAGCACATTCTTCCCTGACCACTGGAGGACCTCTTAGAAAAACCTCATAGCTTCTGGAGTGACCTTCCTTTAAAAAAAAAAAATAAAAGGCCAGGTGGTTCTAACATCAGCCTCTAGTTCCTATCCTGTCTGGAACTCCCATCCGCCTGCTTGCCCTGGGCACATGGGAAACCTACAGTGGGCGCAGGGATGGACAGTTTTATCACTTTGTTCTCATTCTACTCTTCCTCCACTCGGGTCTGTTGCTGGGACCCCCCCACCCCCCACCAAGTTCAGATAGGGTGGAGATGGGGCAGTAGGGGAGGGGGAAGGCCAGGGCAGATCTTACTTGACTTGTAGGATGGTAACACGGCCTCCATACCCTCTGGACATGGCAGATTCCAAAAGCCAAGTCTTTCCCTTTTCAGGGGCTCATGTGTGTTCTCTCACCTGTGGTTCCCTCGATGTGCTGACACCTCCTCTCCTGGAGGCTTATGACCCCCACCTCCTCCAGTCCTGCAGCCAAGGGCACAGCCCAGGCTCTGGTGCCGGCGCAAAGCCTTCAAAATTCCCAGCATTCATCTGTAAGGCTGACACCAGCCCAGAGGAAGGAGGCTCTCTTGGTGCCCTTTCCAGACTCTAGGAGGACCGCAGTTTGAGGTCACCATGTCCCTCTCTGCCCAGCATCTGCCCGGGCCAGCCACATCCTTTCACCTTTAGACCTTCTCAGGTCTTAGCCAAGCTCTTGAGGGGCTCTCTTCATGTCCCCTCATTTGGGGAGGTGGGAGGGAAGCAGCCCCCTCCCCTCTCCCATGGGGGTAGGTGGGGTACAGCCCACTGACAGCTCCCTCCAGACAAAGCCTCCCAGCAGCCTCACTGATCTCTCTGCATCTTGTTTTTATATCCTTGGGGTGGATGAGAAGCTAAAGGTCACACAGCCAGAAGCAAAGGGTCACACACCCTGCATGGTAGGGTGGGCACAGGGACAGACTGAGTTCTCAGCTTTGGAGCCTCGGCCACATCCTGCTTCCCAGGCACCTCAGTCGGCTTGACTACTCACCCCAAGTGTGTGAAGACCGAACTTCTTGGGGCCACTCATTCATTCACCCACAAACATTCCAAGAGCACTTAGCTCAGGCTGCCCTAACGAAACACCATACACTGAATAGCTTGAACAACAGAAATTTCTCATCGTTCTGAAGGCCAGGAAGTCCAAGACAAAGGTGTCAACAAGGTAGTTTCGTTCTGAGGTCTCTTCTCTGGCTTGTAGGCGGCTGCCATCTTGCTGTGTGCTCAGATAATGGGGCGGGGGGAGTACACCACATGGGTTCCACCCTCATTACCTCATCTAACCCTGTTATCTCCCCCCAAAACCTCACCTCCAAGTACCATCACATGGGCAGTTTAGGGCTCCAACATAGGAGTTTGGGGGACGCAAACATTCAGTCCCTGACAAGCTGTTTGTCAGACATTGCCCTGGGTGCTGAGCATAACAGCATCAACAGCATGAGGCTTGCTCGCTTTCTCCCACTCTTGGAGGAAACACCGATGTCTAGGTAAAGAGTGGCAGAGCAGTATGGGACATGCAAAACAGTGGCGCAGAGGAGGGGTTGATGGAGTGAGCTTCCAGAAAGTCCATGCCCCTCTTAGGGGCTGCAGAGATATGGGGGGCCCCCAGTGGCCAGACCACATGGGTGGCATCCGGCAGGCCTGTAGAGACCATTCACCCAGCCTTCTTCTTTATGGAGGGGGGTGCCCTTGAATGGCTGCTTCTTGGGAGGAATGTGTCCCTGGGTGATGTGGACGTCCTGATACCAAACCAGGATAGGCTTTCACTGGTGCTAACTCAACACTTTCCACGTGGCTGAACTGGGCCAGAGCTTTCCCGATAAATCTAGAAATCGGGAACCTGACTTCCATCGTGCAGGTAAATAAATGGAGGTTGAAATATAGAAGTGGGTCTCTGCATCCCAGGAGCAAACACACTTCCAGCCCAGGAGAAGGCTGCCTGCTCTTTGGGGGAGCAAATCCCTCAACTTCAGCTCCCTGTTCCTGCAAGGTTTGTCACCAAGAGGTTTCCACCCACTCCCAGCTTTTTCCTCGAAATGCCATAAAGGAAAGTTTGTCTACCTCCGTGTTCTTTGCATTCTGTTTAGAGACACAGATAAAAATGTGTTCATTATCCCATCTGCGGCCACTCAAATGAGAGAAAAGTGCTTCTGGATTAGGCGACGCAATCTACCCAAACCTTTTTACTTCTATTAAAAAAGCATGAAGGCAATTTACCAGGATGCGCCTGCCACCGTTTGAAAAGCAGAAAGGCCTCTTTTATCTTCCGGTTTATTTACAGGTGCAGCCTAGTGACAGAGGCAAGTGTTTTTCCAGAACAGTGACTTGGAGGGAACTTGGGAGGAAAATCTGCTCTCAGATGCTCCCTTGTCCCTAAAGATGAGTGTGGCACTGCCACCTAATCACACAGTCCCGAAGCAAGTCCCCACCTGCTGAGGCCACCAGCAGACACACTCCCTCAGTTGGTCCTACCCCTGCCAAGGCACCAGCTAGGTCTCTTCGGGCTTCCCTCCACCCCAGGTGGAGAGGGGAGAGCAATATGGGCGCTCCTAGTAGGAAGTGGGCTCAGAGAGGAGGAGGGGGACATCCAGAAGGATTTTGTGTTTCCAAGGATCTGCTAGGTACAAAACGGGGCCGAAGGATAGTGCTGACATCATCACCTTTTTGGGAAATTTTCGCAGTAGACCATGAGTTTCTCTGGGGTGACTTCTGTGTTGTCCTCACTGGAGATATCTTTTGACGTTTTCAAGGAAACCTTCTCCAAGGAGCCCTCTGGGCACTGTTTCAACTCCTCTCGCTGTAGACACTGAGAAAACATGAGGGAAGAATGGGGCCCGGGAGAGGGGTAATGGTGCTCCGTGTATACATGGTACTTCCAGGCCAGTTTCAAATCGGACATCAGATGTGGCCACAAAAGACCTTTTCTCCCGCAATCAACAACTTTTACTGGGTCCCTGCCCTAGCTGCCGGGCTCAGCTTTCAGGGCTGAAGATACAAATGCAGGCGAGGTGCAACCCTGCTCGGTCTGGGGGCGGGGGGGGGCGGGGGGGGGCGGGGAGAGACGGGCAAGAAAGGAAATCATCCAAACAGGAGGCAGAGCAAAGTAAGTAGCAAGGAGGGGTGTCCAAAATGTGCTGTACAAGCACAGAGAAAGAATGAATTCACTCTGAGCTGGGACTCGGGGAAGGTGGGATTTCCCCGCGGAAGGCAGCATTTTCTTTGGTCTCCGGGAATGAAAGGTTTTCAGAAGACACCTGAGGTGGGGGCGGGGTGGGGCAGTGGCCGCTCTGAGTATTCCCTCTGCCCTGCTCTGGACAGAAGCGCTCCGCCGGGGCACAGTCGCACCTCCCGCCAAGGGCCCCCTGTCATCCTCAGGGGCTTCCGCCAGCTCTGGCCCTCGTTGCCATGGTGCCAGTATCTGGTCCCAGTGACCTGGCTGGTTGCCATGCACACCTCTGCAGGAAGCACTCGGGACTCGGGGACTCCGCGTGCTGGGAGCCACAGCTGGGTTGAAACCTTCAGAGCTTCAGGCTGAAATCAACAGTGCAAGAGGGGGGTTGGAGTGGATGCTGAGTCCAAATTACTCCCTGAGAAGCACTGAAGGAAGCCCTGGGATCCACATCGTCCACCCTAATTGAGGGCCAATACGGATTTTGGATTTTTCTATGAAGGACCGTATAGTCCATACCCCTTAGCGTGCTTTCACTGCCCTTTACAATCTGACGCCTGCGTGACCACCTCCCCCAGCATGACACCCACTCCACACCTCTCTGTATCCCATGCTCCAACTTCAAGGAAGCGCTTCTCCTTCTCCCTCTGCCTGCACTCTCCTGGGGACCTCCTAGGGTGGCAAGCTCCTCCATTAGCACTTTGCCCTCTTGGAGGCACCTTTGTCCTTGTTTGACCTTCAAGGCAGAGATGAGTGTTCCTACTCTCCAGATGGAGAGATGGGGGGGCACAGAGAAGATGGGCGTTTAACCAGAGCCATGGCCAGCTCTCCTGTCTCCTAATTCTGAGCCCAGAGCCCCATCCTCCCTGCTGTGGTTCCGACCTTTTAACTTCCCAGGATCTCTTTCATTGTTTTTCCATCCACAGACCCCAGGGACTCCTATGATGTCATCCCCAGCCAATCACAGCTCCCAAGGAGCATGAGATAACCACTGTTAGTGCCCGGAGTTGACACAATCCCAGTTAAAAGCAGAGAAAGCCGATGTTTTAGGTAAGCCTTGCAGCCCGAGTGCAGATAACAGTATGATTTCTGTTGGGCTATTTGAGACATTGACAGAAGCTCTCAGAACCTTTTATTATGACTTTCTCTGGGGGTCCAAAGACCTTAGGTTGGGAAATACTGTGCAATTTTTACAGCAACCACAATTTCCAGGAGAAAAATCAGGACCTACAGTGTGACAACTATGAATCCATGTAAGGCATGATAAGACAGGCTGTTTGAACTCACTCAGTACTGTTTCCAAAAATCTGGGTTAGGTTGCCATTCATTCACTCACACATTCGCTCCCGACTTATTAAGTGCCTACCGTGTGCTAGGTGCTGAGGGCATAGTGAATGAAGACTAGGAGCAGGGCTCCTGCCTTCACAGAGCTGCCAGTTCGTTTACACAGAATGACCCTGAAGAGTGCGGAATGGAAAAAAGCGTCAAAGTCTGGGAGGATTTGAAAGCCTGTCTGGAGAAGGAGACATCTGAGTTTAGTTTTCGAAGATAAACAATAATTTGCCATGGGTAAGAACAGAAGATTAAGAGGAAAGAGCATGAATAAATAAAGGTATGAAATGGCAACCCATGGGAGCTACAAACAGTGTCTTAGAATTATAAAGATGGAGGCAGAGATGGAGATGGAGATCGAGGTTGGGAGGGGTGAGGCTCCAGGCCAGGAAGGAGCCAGGCGAGGAAAGATCCTGCACGCCGCCCCTATAGCAGCACACCCCGACCCCACCCATACACCCCACCTCCGCTAACCTACAAAAAACAGTCTTAGACAATGCATGTTCCAGGCCATTTTTCCTGACCTTGAACATTCTGTGCTCTTCTTCCTCCACCTCCGGGATTCCTCTGGATACTCATCAATCCCTCTACTCTCTCATCACGGCAGAAAGCGGGACAGGAAGCACTCTTGCCCTCATGCAGTTTTTAGTCTAAGAGGCAAACATCGATCTAACAATCAAATGCGTAAAAGTAGATCACAAATGTCAAATGCAATATCCGTGTGATTTTTTTAAAATTACAGATATGAAATGTAAATATCGAATGTCAATTAGAAGCAGTGCTATGAAGGGGAGCTACCTGCTTGGTGCTATAGAGGCTTGTAACAGAGAGACTAACTGCTCAGAGAGGTGGGAGAGATTTTTCAGAAGTACTAAAAACTGAACTGAGAACCACTGGACAGATAAGGATTAATGTCACCCTTGCTCTTGGCCCCTTGGATGCTGATAACCTATTTGAACCTCCTTTCTTCGGGTTTGGACTTGGCTTCCTACTTGGATCCCCTGACTTTTCCAACTTGCCCAGCCTGGGCTGAGAGGGCCCCTCCTAGGGTAGACTCTGGCCTTAGGGCAAAGGGGAGCCATGAGAGGGCTTTCCACAGGGAAGAGATTTTTCCACACCTCCAGCCCCAAGTCCTCTCTAAACTCCACACTTGCCAATCCAAGTACCTGCACCCCATCCTTGGTTGAGTTAATCTAACTTGGCCAGATAAAGTCTCCAGAAGGAGGGAGCAATTAACAGCATCCAATGCCACAGAGAGTAATGGGACGATAAGGGCTGAGAAGGGCCCATCGATATGCAATATGAAGTCGTATGTGACCTTGGCTAGACGAGGTCAATGGCATAAAAAGGCAGCAGCCAGGCTACCTTTGGTGGAGGAGATTAGGGAAATAAGAAAAAAGAAGCATCAAGGATGGACTATTCTTTCAAGACACTTGGCTGAGAAAGGGAAGGAGAAAGACCAGCAACCGGAAAGGAATCCTGGTAGTGAGGAGTTTTGTTTACCACATGGGATGACCTGAGCATCTTTATGGGCTCAGGGTAGGGGCCAGAGGGGAGGCTGAGGGGGGGACTCTATGTGCAGAGGGGCTGGTGGAAGGAGTGTAGTTCCCAGGGCTGTGGGGAGGGGGCCAGATTCACAAAGTGGAGGAGGGGTCTGCATAGGGCAGAGAGAAGACACCCCGGGGCCAACACTGTGACTATAGCCCACTGACACCCATCAGGGTCAGCAGACAGGACAGGAACACAGGAGAGATACACAGGCGGCCTATGACAAGGGCCCATAAACTAGGGCCCAGCCAGCCCCTGCTGGACAGGGGCATGAACAGGGTTGACATGACCAGACTGCATGGGTTATTAAAGGGAGGCTCTCTGGAGGAAGTGATATTTAAGAAGAGTGGTGAGGAATGCAGGGCTTGGGAGAGGACCTCCTGACCCAGGAAAAGGGCTGGTTTGGGGCCTTCCGGAGAGGCAGAGGGGAGGTACGAGGAGCCCTGTCTGTCTTGACGAGACAGACACACAGGTACACGGTTGGAGGGAGAGCCCAGTGCAGTGGTAAGAACATGAATTCCAAAGGCAAGATGCTAAGTTCACACCTGGCTCAGTTTACTAACAAGCTGTGTGGTTCGGGGCAAGTTACTTGACTCTTTCAGCAGCACCTCAGTTTCTCCTTCTGTGAAATGGACACGATGGCGTATGGGGAAGAGCTTGGGGCCACTATTTTCCAGGCAGTTGTTCTGCGGCTCACAACTTAGGGCTAAGACAGCCTCATACGCTGGTCTCTCTGTCGTGATATATAGACAGACAGATGGACAGCTAGAGATAGGAGTCCCAGACCACATTTATCACCTAGCCTGCTTCTGACTTTATCAGAAAAAAATAACTTAGGCACCTCTGCCTCTGAGGCACATTTCTAAACCATGGGTCCTGAAATCTGGGACATCCCCGTGGCTCCTTGGTCTGAAGGGGGCAAATACCAGCGTCCACACTTTTACCTTCTCTTCAGGTCTTTGGCACAAAGAAACATGATAATAAAAGTCTTTCACGTCCAACTGGAAAACATGGGTTTTGACCAGCCTCTCTTCCCCTGCTGTACCCCCTCCATGCCACGGCAGAAATGCTGGTTTTCCTCCCAACATTCATTTTCCTCTCCTTCCAAGGCAGTAGAATTTTCCTGGGCATGTGCCACCCAGAGTGAAGACTACATAACCCAGCCTCCTTCACAGTGAAGTGTGACCATGCGTCTACGTTCTGCCTGAAGGCAATAGTATCTTCTGGCAGCTTCCGAGAGTCTTCCCCGAATTATAGCCAATGTGCATGCCCTTTGCCCCTTTCGTGCTTGATGGTGAAGCCCCCCGGACCGTGGCTGTGACGGTCGCCATCTTGAATAGTGAGGACAAAGGTTGCTCTGTGTGGGGGCTAGAGGAGCAAGTGGGAAGGACCGTGGGGGTCGTGAGAGATATATAGACCAAAGTGTCCATCCCTGACATTCGCTGGCTGCCTCCAGATTGTCATGTGAGAGAAAAATAAACTCCTACCTTATAGGAGCTTCTGTTCTTTCGGTTACTTGTAGCTGAATCCAGTCCCACCTGGAGTGCAGCCCCTCGGGCAGCTCAGGCTCCAGGGTCATTTTCTATTGCAATCTTGACTGCTCCTAATTCAAATGAGTGAACAGAAAGAGGCGCTACGGCTTCTGACCCCCAGCCTCCATCTGGCCAAAAACTTCACTGGAATGATAATGGCAACCTGTATAATGTTTTATTATTTACAATGTGCTTTTTCAAACATGAGCTCATTAGATGCACACAGACACAGTGTGAGGGAGCCAGGACTGGGTATGTCTATGCTCCCCGTTTTCAAAGATAAGGAAACTCAGTGAAAGGAGTTTAAATATTTTGCACACACCACACAGTTAGTAAGGAGCAGAGTCAAGAAACCCAAATCTTGCAAGTCTCGGCTCAGAGCTCTTTGCAGAACACAGCGCTGCGTGTCTGCAGCTGGTCCTGGGCAGGAAGAAGCAGGAAGGAAGAGGGCTGCTGGCCCAGGAGGGGCATGGTGAGGCTGAGGGACTGCTTTGTTTTGTTTTGTTTTGTTTTTAACAGATTTACTGCTTTCATTCCTCTAAACATTTTTCCTTCTTTTTTTTTTTAATTGTAGGGAAAAGAACCACACAACGTGAGATTTACCCCCTTAAAATTTTAAGTATACAGTACATTCTTGTTCACTATGAGCACAACGGCTGTGACAGAACTCTAGGACTTTTTCATCTTGCCGAACTGAAGCTTTATACACATGGAACAGCGAGTCCCCATCCCCACCTCCTCCCAGCCCCCGGCAACCACCACTCTACTTCCTGCTTCTATGCTTTAGAGACTTCCTATAAGTGAAGTCACGTAGTATGTGTACTTCCGTGACTGGCTTATTTCATTTAACCCAATGTCTTTATGTTTCATCCATCTTGTCACATAGGATAAGGTTTTCTTCTTTTTTAAGAAGAAAATAATATTCTGGGGCGCCTGGGGGCTCAGTCGGTTAAGCATCTGCCTTCGGCTCAGGTCATGATCTCAGAGTCCTGGGATCGAGTCCCACATCGGGCTCCTTGTTCAGTGGGGAATCTGCTTCTCCCTCTGCCCCTCCCCCTGCTCGTGTTCTCTCTCTCTCTCTCTCTCTCTCTCTCTCTTTCTCTCTCTCGCTCATATAAATAAGCAAAATCTGGAAAAAAAAAGAAGGAAATAATATTCCATCACAGCAATAGATTGGCTTGGCTATTCACAATAGCCGGAATGTGGGAGCAACTGAAATGTCCATCGACAGATGAATGGGTAAAGAAGATGCAGTGTATGCGTGCACTGGGAGAGGGGCTATTTAACCAAGCACATCGGACCCCTAAACAGGGCACCTCCCACACGCATCTAGGTTACCATAGGTCAAAGAGAACTTTCAAGGATGCCTGTAGGAGACTTCATCCAGGGGTTCGTCCAAGTGTTCGGCATTTGCGGCAAGGCACCTTGCTGATATGGCTGGGGAAACCACATGGTGAGTAGGTTACAGAACAAGAGAGAATATAATTTGCAGTGTAAAGCAGAAGGCACTGGTACCACTGAGGGTGTAAAGATGAATTTCAAGGCACTCTAACTGAGCCATATCTTCTGTCCTCTGTGTGATAGGTTCGGGGCTAGGTACTGAGAACATGGGGGTGAAAAGACAACAGAGTTCCTGCCTCCTGGGCTTTCCATCTGGTTTCATCACCCTCCAAAGAGCCAGTGGGTCCCAGAGGAGGCCACTGTGAAGCCTGGGAGGTAGCTGGATATGTAGAGATAGATCTGGGCTAAAAGAATCAAAGACAAGGACACTGTAGGATGGGCTCCGATACCGAGCTGCCCATGCGGCACTGTGCATGCCACCAAAGCGCCAGAGGGAGGATTGGAGTAGTCAAGGAGGACTTCATGGAGGAGGTGAAGCTTGAACTGGGACTTATGGAATGGGTAAAATAGGACAGGTGGAGGGGGCAGAGAGGGGGTTTCATGAGTGTGCGGAGTGAACGCTGAAACGTACCAGATGGCACTGGGCGACGGAAGAATGATTCATCTGGCCCGAGCCAAGGGTTCAGGCTGAGGAATAAGTATTGAGCCAGCTGGCAGAGTCAGTTTGGGCTTCAACACCAGGCTAAGGAGCTTGGGTCCTATTCCCTAGGTAGTGGGGAGACATTGGAAAAAAGGCTTTGTATACAGGAGGGTTGTGCTCAGGATGGTGTCCCAACTTCCAGCAGGCCTCTGGCTGGGTGTGTGGGAGAACTGACGCGAGGCCAGTGGGGTGACAGTTTTGGAGGCAGGTGTGTGGACAGGTCCTCAGGTGGCAGCAGGGCTGGGTATAAAAGATGGCAGGAAAGAGGATCCCATAGGCCTCGGGTGTCTCCATCAGAGGGAGTGTCATCCCTGGCCAGACAGCTTCCAGAGAAGGGCCCAGCTTCTGCAGAACAAAACAGTCCTGAGCTCTGCTGGCTACAGATGGGGGCTCCCACCCGACGGGGAGCACACCACGCTCACGCGTCCCTGGCTCTCCCCTGTGCGGTTACTCCCCGGGTAGCAGAGTCTTGGGAGTTTTCTGCAGGAGAGGCGGATGCCGTCTGGGGCTCTACCCAGTTGCCGGGGGGCCAAGGAGAGGCCCCGCCCTTGAGAGGTCAAGAAGGAGGAGAGTGCTCTGCGAGGGGGCCAGGATGAGATGCCAACTCCTTCTCTCCAAGAGACAGTCAGTCCCTTGCTCCTCTGGCCACCCTGGGCTCAGCTCAGATGAGTCCAAGTTGCAGCTGTAGGAAGGCGAGCTGCAAAAGCCCAAGAGGGGCCGCCAAGGGTCATGGTCCATTCATCTCTGCCAGGAGTCAATATGGAGCGCACTAAGGAGGGGCTGCCCCCAGTGATTGATGGGGTTTCCAGAGGTTATTAACTGAACTGGACTTGGTCTCTTTGGGCTGATCTATGATCCGGGGACAGTTTTAAAGTATGTGGCTTTCTGGCGCTGGATTATCGAAAAGAGTTAAAATTGAAGTAGTCACTCAAAGCATCGCCATCTGTCACTGGTTGCTTGCGGGGCTTCTCCAGATGGGATGGGGAGGTGGGTGCTGCACCTTAGCCCCCTCCATCCCAGGTCATCCCCTGGAGCATGGGGATGCTTCCATTGTCTTCTGATGCCATGGGGGTGGGTGCAGCTGAAAACCTGCCCAAAGCAGAAAAGGGTGGGGCCTTGGCAGGGGGAGTCTGCATCTCAAGCTTCGCTTTCCTAGGGCAAGTCACGTCCTCCTCCTGACAGATAAAATAATGTCAATGACAGTATTATTATTAACATGCGCTGAGGACCTGTCATGTGTCGGTTCTCATCTCAGTGCTCCTGATGACCTCACGGAATCCTAACCGATAACCCTGCCAGGAAGGTGCCGTTACTGTCATTTTGCAGAGAAAGAGGCTGAGGCACCAAGTTAGGGTAAAGGAACTTGGCCAAGGTCGAATCAAGGGCAGATACAGTCAGGATCCCAAGTGAGGAGTCTGGTTCTGGAGCCCGGACCCTACTGACTGCCACGAGTGGCAGGTGGATGGAGGACACACACACACACGCACATGCACACGCACATGCATGCACGCATTCACACACTCTCCCCTTTCCTTCCAGCCACTCCCAGTGCCCTCTCAGCCTCCCTAGCCTTAGGCCCTGCCTGGTTCACCCTCCGTGCTCTCCATGGCCACAGAGCCTCCTCCAGGCCCAGGCTCTGGCCCAGCCCCTCCCCTGCTCACCTGCTCCCACCGTCATGCCTCCCTTCCTGGGACACCTCTGGTACCTGTCACATCTACATTCGTTGACATGACTGCCTTTCCTGCTGGGATTTATAATCCAAGAGGTTGGGAAGAGGGAATGGAGCTCCTTCCAGGGAGGTGGGTCATGCTGGGCGGCTCCAGTGCCCAGTCCTGTACTCCTTTCCAGACACTAAGTTTGGGTCCCTGGAGCCTCTCCTCCTCTCCCTTCACACTCGCACCCCAGAGCCCTCCATCAGAAACATGAAATCTGAGTTGGGGGGCGGGGTGGGATTCATGCTGGCCGCTGGTGGTCCCAACAGGAATGCGACCTAGTAATTATGATGAGGGCCAGGGCAAGCCTGGGGGCTGGAGGGGGTGCAGCTGAGGCTTGGCCCTCACCCCAGTGTGCGGATTCAGGGACTGGCAGGCTGGAAAGGGGTCTCCAGAGGCCATTTTCGCCCCGTTCCTGGTTTGGAGCAGGACGTGACCACACCGATTCCTGACACAGGCTGTGCCCTGGGCTGGGGACGGGGGCAGCTTTAACCCCAGCATAATATCCTCCAGTCTCCACATCATCATAATAATATGTGTTCTCTGGTGTGGGCAATTGACATTTCTCAATCTTATGTAAAGCATGTGAATAAGAGCGATTCTAAAAAAAAAAATCTATTTTTGTCCATTTATAACAAACATTTTCTGTAAAAACAGTGTGCACACTGCACGTGCGGCTTTGAGAAAGTAGCCCAGCCCTTCCCACCCCCACCCAGCTGGATTAAGCCCCTCCGTGGAGACCCTGGCCGGGAGCTCAGGGATCCCGCTTCCATGCTCCAGGAGAAAGGGCAGCTCAGGTGGGCACCGCCACCACCCTCAGGAGCCCCACCTGTGGGGCTGTGCTGACAGCAACTTCTCTGGGTTTGTGCACCATTCCCCGCCCTCACGCTCGGCACATGACGACACTCCTGGGAATGTCCACGGCTGCCCATTCCTCCCTCCTCTCCTGTGTAGTCCCCCTCCTTCCTATCTCGCTGCCCCTCCCCCCCCTTTTCCCACCTGTCTACACCTCTTCTCTCAGTTGCACCCCCCGCCAAGCCCCTTCTCCCATCCCCCTGCCTGACTGGGTCCAGAGATGGCTCTTTGGTGAAGATGATGAATGGGTCATAAAAAATACGGGCTGTTGATTGGAAACATCCATTTTCAACTAGTTTTCAAGATAAAAATTATAAAAATATTGCAAACATAAAAAACAGAGCACGGCAGGTCGAACACAAATCAGAAATGTTTAAAAAAGAGGGAGGAGACTGCCAAATTGAAACATTCCAGAGATTTTCCCTTAATAGTGTCTTACTCGGTTTTATTTTTTGTCTATGCTTCTTTTTATCTTATTACAAAAATACATGTGATGGGAAATACAAACAAGCAAAGAGAATATAACAAACAATTATAAGCCCACCCATTCAGACACAACCAGTTGGTATACACACCTTGGATTCTTTACTCCGTGTGTGTGTGTGTGTGTGTGTGTGTGTGTGTGTACATTTTACCTCTTTCCCAAACAAAGTTCTAGAATTTTAGGCCCTCCGTGCTGTAAAACAGGAACATTAATAGCAATGACAAATCCGGTCAAAGTTTGAAAAGTATTACGTATTCTATTTTCTTCTTGGAGCTTGTAATATTCGTTGTAATGAATATTCATTGTGATATTCATCATAAATGAATTTAAAGCTCTGGAGAGATCCCCAGCTAAAAAAATCTGTTTAACTTTGTTGTTCCCTAAACTCTTTGACTCTAGAGTCCCCTTTTCATCTGGCAGCTATGAATAACCATACTCGTGTTCCTGAGAAAACATTTTGCCAAATAATGAGAGATAAATACCTCTATATCTACCGATTTAGTTTACAAAAATAGAATCTCATCGTATATTCTGTTTTGTAATACGAGATAGGTTTCCAACTAATCTCTGTTATTGGGTATTTGGGTTATTTCTAACTTTTTATGACCATTTATATTATCTAAACAGTATGGAGTAGTAAGAATAGGCTGAATGTGAATTAGAAAGTAAAAAAACACAAAAGAAAATGACTCAGATTCTGAAAAAAATGGACAAAAATGTTTAAAAATGCATAAAGATTGCCAAACCGTCTCCATGGTACAGCAAAATTTTCTAACCCAGGTATACAGAGTACCCATTTATTTAACAAATATTTATTGAGCACCCACTACATACCGGGCTCTAGGGAAGGTTCTGGGGAGGCAGTAAGTCAGAGAGATGGGAGGCGTGACACGCAGGCTGGAGGGCGTAGAGTAACCGAATCACACAGGTGGAACAAGGTAAGCACATTGCAGCAGGGGAGGGGAGAGGGATGGTGAGGCAAGGGCAATTTTAAATGGGGTTTTTAGAGAAGGCTTGGCTGACAGGGGGACATCCCAGCAAAATCCTTTTGGGATGTGAGGAGCAGGCCACGCAAATTTCTGGGGAAGGAGCGGTCCAGGCAGGTGAAGGGCCAGTGCAGAGGCCCTGAGGTGCCAGTGAGTCTGGCTTTTCCCCTGCAAACAGTCATTAGGCCTAGGGCCCCCGGGGAGGAGCTTGTCTGGATTTGCTGCTCTCGTGGCAGGCCCGGGGTGGGGGCTGGGCTCGAGCATCCTTTATTGTGGGGCAGGACAGGACACATCCGTAGCACCCCAAGCTCAGAGGGAACAGTATTCATTATACCTCACCAGTTCGTTGTTTTAACCAGAGTTTTGTTGGTATCCATGTGCTTTCAACTCAACTCCCCCTGTTCCTCTCCAGCCCATCACTCTTTCCCCAAAGGCCAAGGATGCTGTCTCCATGCTGACTGCCCGTGATCAAAGCCCCTCGCTCTCCTAAGAGCTCCTCTGCTCAGCGCAGGACTCTGCCTGCTCTGGCTGGGCTGTTCCTGCCCGCAAAGCCCACTCTGAACCGGGCTCCGGGAAAGGGAAGGAAACTGATCATGCGCGTGGGGGAGAGCCTATAGGCTATACCTGCGTGCAGGAGCTCTCTCAAGCACATCACCCCAGATGGCTAGGGCTTTTCTGCAAGGTGTACGAGAATGACAGACAGGGGAGGCGGAGGCAAACCCAGGCACCTAGAAAGCACAAAAAAAAAAAAAAGAAATAGGAAGATAGAGGCAAGACACGGGCTAGGATGCAGGATGTAATGACAGAGAGGAAGGTGCAGATGCTACAAGGAACACAGAGACAAAAAGATCGACAGAAAGGAGAGAGAGCCAGGATGCAGGGGGAGAGACAAAGACAGGAGGGATGAAGGGACCCACCGTGGGAGGGATGGAGAGGTGGGACGCAGGTGGGGAGACGGAGAGGGGTCGCGGAACCCAACTGGTCCTCACCCCCTCTGGCACAGGGAGCCCAGAACCTTCCTTCCAGGAAACGGGGAATGCCCGGGAGTGGGGTAGACCTGGAGCGCTGAGGGGCACCTGGCCCACCACCCCCAGGTGACACCAAGAAGCCCGATGATTTGGGGTTGCGAGCTCTTGGTAGGACAGGGGCCAGCTCAGAGGTCCAGCCGCAGACAGCTTTGAGAAGGAGAAATCTGAAGAGCTTAGGGATTGCCCTTGGACGAAGACAACGCAATGGGGTAAGGGTTTGAGTTCTAGAGCCACACCGTCTGGGTTCATATCCTGGTTCTACCCCTTCAAGGCTGTGTGACCTTGGGCCAGTTCCATCACTTCTCTGAACCTGTTTCCTCCTCTTTAAAATGGGCACACTCTTAGGTGTGTGGTTCGAACGAGGTGAAGGACATAGAGCACTGTGCGCGGTGACGGGCATGTAGTGAGTATACTGTTGTAACTGCTTGGTGTGGTTATTATTACTCTCTCCGCTCCCTGCCTGGCAGAACCGTGTCTAAGCAGGGACCATGTGGCTGAGTGCCTCGGCCTCTCCTGGTGTGAGTGCACTGGGGCCTGGGGGCTCTCCCAGCTCTGATCTTGCTCACTCTCCAGACTGGCCCTGACAGGCACACTCTTTAAACACCAGCACTCTCCAGGCAAGCCATGGCAGGTGCCTGCCTTTTGGATGCAGGATGCCTGGGGGGAGCAGAGTCCAGCCAGAGTTTCCTCTTGGGTCCTTTGTCCTCTGGCATGCCGACACCCCTACCCACAGCTGCCCTGCACATCGTTCAGTAAGCTCTCAACCAGCCCGTCTTAGCAACCCGGGGTGGAGAAGATCCTGAGGGTGGGGCCTTGGGTCCCTGGACCTGCCTGGGTCCTGACCTCTGCAGCCCGCCTCTTCCGGAGGCTGGGATTTCTCACTGCACAGCTCCCCCCTTCCCCTCCTCCCACCTGTAGGCTCCACCCCAGGCCCGGGTTCAGCAATAGGACTGGTAGATCTTAGCGGTTCTGGCCTGATGCTCTGGGTTACACCAGCCTGGTGCCCAGTGCTGGTCTGCAGGGCTCTGGGACAGATAACGCAGGGTCTGGTATTCCAGGCCCTATGTTTGCTAGGCCTTCTGAGACTCTGGTCTCTCTAGGTCTGGGCCTCTGCTCGGTTAGTCTCACACCTCCTGCTCCCCAGGGCTACGATACTGCCGTCAGCCCCAGAGCACCCCGAGGCTCCCTGTTGCCCCTTCCATCATTCCACCCACCTATCAGGGCCAGCTACTCCATCGTGGGTGCTAGATCCATAGTAGTCATGACTGTGATCACTGGCTTGAAGGATGCCCCTCCGCCTGGCTGAGCTCCTGCAGCTACCTCGGACACCCAGCCTCTTTCCCACCCCAGGGGTGGCCTGACCCCCAACCCCAACCCTGCCCCTCTGCCTGATCCAGCTGCAGAGGAGGCTGCCCTGGAATCCGTCTCCCCTGGGACCTGGCAGCAACTCCACCTTTACAGTTCAGGTGACCTGAAGACTCGACTCTTCCTTATGCATCAGTTTCCCCACCTGCGCCTGCGTGGGGGAAAGGCTCTGCCCTGCCTGCCTCCGGGAAGGAAGGGGAGGGGGATCCTAGTCCTGGCCCGGAAAACAGAGCCTCCTTCCCTTTGCACACCTTTCCACCCCAGGGGTCAGATTCCTATTCTCCCTGCACGAGGTAAGGTGGCGGATGTGAACATGGTCGGCTCTCAGCCCCTCGTCCAGGAAGATGTGGGTTGTCCTCCAAGGGGCCTCCGCGCACACTGGTCTGTGTTGTTCTGCATGCCTTTGTCTCCCTCGTTCACTTTCACTCCGGCAGTTTTAGGTCTGTCCCAGCTCCCCATAGTGTGAAAGGTCCCTGTCCCTCCACACCCTGGGCCCAAGAACCGGGGCACAGAATCAGCCCAACGCCACCACGAATTCATCCCTCTGCACCTGCATCGAACTGACCAGTGGTCCCCTGCACACAGGCTGTGTCTCCCAGACTGCTGTGTGTGTCTCCTTCTCCGCTCCTCTCCGTCTCCCCGCTCTCCCTTCCCTCTCTCCCTTTCTGCTGTGTTGTCAAGTATTCCCACCGTCAGCACTTGCCACGTCGAAAGTTCCTCCACTTGTGCAGTGAGCCGCATGGGCAGTCTGGGTAATGTCTGTTTTACCCTCCCTGTAATGAATCCCTTCTTCTCTTCGCGGTTATGGTTATTGATTCTGTCTTGACACCTTGGTTTGTTTTCTGCCAGTTTCTGCCTTCCCTTCATCTTGCTGTGGCCATTTCTCCTCTCTTATCTGTAATCTCCTCTCTTGTTACGGCTGCCTCCCTCCTGGGCTGGCGTGGCACGGGCGCTGGGGGGTTTGTATTAACTCGGTAGTGCGGCTCTGTCGGCCCCTCTCTGATGCACTGGGTCTGGGGGGGTGGCCGGGAGCAGGTGAATAATGACAGGAGGGGCCGAGAAGAAAGCAGAGCTGGGCACTCCTGATGTTCGTTGTTCTAAAGTGGCACTCGGGCCATGCTGCCCTCCCCTGCTCAGAAACCTCCTGGAGCTCCCCTGGACCTATTCACAAAAGGTGTGATGCTTAGCTGGCAGTGAAGACCTTCACGACTCACTCTGACCTGCCTGCGATCCCAGCCCCATCTCACAGCACCGCCAACTTTACACTCCAGACACAACACACCCATCACCCCCGGGCCTTTGCTCATGCTGTTCTCTCCATCCGTTGTTCCCCTTCCCCACCTCTCACTCTATTTTTCACCTGGAAAAATCCAACTCATCCTTCAAGGCCCAACTCATACATTATCCCTTCTCAGAGGCCATCCCTGGCAGCCCCCATCTTGAGGCAGTCAAGTCTTCTCTCCACCGGGCTCCTACGATTCTCTGTTTCAAAATGGTAGCTCTTTGCTTCCCTAGCTCTGCAGGAAGAAGCTGGGTCTTATTCCCCTAGTAGGTACTCAAGAGAAGTATGTTGGGTAGAACTGAATGGCATCTTTTGGGTTGTTACAAATACCCTCCGGGGAGGTGAGTCTGGAAGTAGCAACAGGTCCAGTAGGCACTAAGTTTGCTGAGGCACAGATGTAGACCATGAGGATTTAGCTTAGTCTGGAACCAGGGTCTGGGCACACATCAAGGCGCCCTGGTGCCCAGGTGGCCCAAGAACCAATCAGCTCTCTCTGTCAGGGGTTGGGGGTACTGTCTCTGTCTGGGCCCTAGAGCCAGAGAGAGTGCATGGTCAATGCTGAGTGCTTAGCAACTTCCCCAGGACCTTGGCCATGGAGTGCTGAGAGGATAAGCTAAAGGGAAGGGGTGAGAAGGACTCAGACCCAGAGTGCCTGAGGTCAAAGCCATGGACTTCCCCCATGCCTCCTGCCTGGCACAAGCTCAGGACCTCGGGGCCTGGAGTCAGCCCACCACGGCTCCTGCCCTCCCCCACCACCCCACGTGGGGCTGGCTGTTCAGCAGCTCCTTCCTGGTGCTATTTAAGCAGCTGTTTCTAGCAGGCATTAGCATTCCAGGCATTAACAAGTGCAGCATTATGGAGAGTGGGCTTGTGATCACCCCAGGCAAGGGTTCACCTGGCGGACAAAGGAGGCAGAATTTGGGGTCCACAAACCAACTTAGAGCATCTCAACCAGACCAGGAGAGATAGAAAACATACCTCCTCTGATCCCAGCCCTCAGACTCCTGTGCAGTGAGCTCCAGGAGCTTGTCCTGGTTAGTGGCCCCCAGAAGATGGATGGTAGGTGGCCAGAAAGCTTGTGGGGTTCATCATGGCATTAGGAGGACAAGACACTGGAAGGAAAGAATGATCTTTTCCTGAGCCTGACTACGTGTCTCCTACACTCATCAAGGGCAGAGTATAAGGCAAGATACTCACTCTCTTTAGCAGATAAGGACACTGAGGCTAAGAGGGCAAGGTTACTGCCCAAAGTCGCACAGCTGGCAAGTGACTCAGTTGGGATTCAATCCCAGATCTTTCTGACTCTGAGGTCAGTGCTCTTTATATCATCTCCATTCCCTAGGTTCCCAGTCCTGGGAGAAGCCTTCATCCTGATGCCATCCCTACCCCCAAGCAACTTCTCATCCTTGCCGTGATGCCCAGACTCCTAGATGGCCCCACCAATGCTCTTGGAGTCAGGGCTTGGTGTAGTCTCCTCCCACACTGAAGCAGGCCTGCACTATGTGTCTGGTGGAACGCAGTGGGAGCATGGGACTTTCAAGGTTAGGTCATAAAGGGCACCACAATTTCTGCCTCGGTCTCTTGGATTGCTTGCTCTGGAGGAAGCAGCCACCATGCTAGGAGGATACTCAGGAGCCCCATGGAGAGCGTGCTTGAGAAGAAGCGACTTGCCCGCCATGTGAGAGGCCATCTTAGAAGTGGCCCCCCCACCCCAGTCCAACCTTTGGATGACTGCCACTCCAGGAGCATCCCAACTGCAACCTCATAAGAGACCCTGAACCACCCAACCAAGCTGCTCCTGAGTACCAGACACTGGGAGAGATAATAAATGATTAGTGTCATTTTCCGTCACTAAGTTTTAGAGTGATTTATTGCACAGTAATAGATAACTAATACATCCGTCGTCCTCAGAACAAAGGGCACTAATGTGTTCAGAGCCTTTTACACAGAGCCCTCAGGCTGAGGGAAGGATAGTCTTTGGTTTCTCCCCCTGGATGTAGGAAAGGTACTGAGGTGGGCACAAAGCCAGAGACCCTCTGCCCAGGCCTCCCTTTGTCCAGAGACACTTTCTTCTTAGAGAGGGACAAGGACCCATCTCTCCCTGAGATCTCAGAAAAACACCCTAGCCACTGCCCCAGCTTTGGGGTGAGGCAGGATGAAGGTGAAGCAGTCTCTCAGACCTCATCAGAAAATGTCTCTTTCGCTCCTTAATGATGATAAATCCCAGCATCTGAGGAGGACACCAAATGGATACAAATGAACCAGCCAGGCTATCAGATGGATGTGTCTTCTCAAGATCTACAGCTGATGGGGGCGCCTGGGTGGCTCAGTCGTTGGGCGTCTGCCTGCAGCTCAGGTCATGATCCCAGGGTCCAGGGCTTGAGCCCCACATCGGGCTCCCTGCTCTGCGGGCAGCCTGCTTCTCCCTCTCCCACTCCCCCTGCTTGTGTTCCCTCTCTCGCTGTCTCTCTCTCTCTCTGTCAAATAAATAAATAAAATCTTAAAAAAAAAAAAAAAGATCTACAGCTGATGGCACGTGGATTCCTGTCCCTGCCGACATGAGCCTGCGGTGCCTGGAGGGGTAGGCACCTCCCTCTCGAGAACGCTGGGGCCATCTTGAAGAGGATAGAGCCTCTCTGCCCTGGCTTCTCCAGTTTCTAGCTGGAGCCCTAAGGGTGGTCTTGGAAGGCATCTTGTCCCTGGCAGACAAAGGAGGCAGAATGTGGGGTCCACGAACCAACTTAGAGCATCTCAACCAGACTAGCTGATGGCATGTGGATTCCTGTCCTAGCATAGTACACGATTTGATGGCTACAGAATGTGCTGGCCCTCGGGCCCACACCCTGGCATGCTGTTAGGTTTCCATGGACTTTACCGGGCAAGCGAGGCCCACATCACTGCCTTGACTGCCTCTTGCTCTCCAGTGTGGGGGGGATGGGGGGGGTGCAGATCAAGAAGACTTATTTTTAGGTTGGCATATTGTATTCTTATTTGTAAAGCTGCCTGAGAAAGAAACCATCTGACTGGTTTATTGCCTTCTGATTTGTTATTACCTTCTTTATCTCTCTGCCTTTAAGTATTGACAGTGCTTGTCTGGTGTGGCGCGGGCCTCCTGGGGTGGGAGTAGGGGACATTTGGATGCCCGGAGACCCCACTTCTGCTTGCAAGGGGAGCATGAGCTCTGTCTGGTTCTCAGGCTTTTCAGAACAAGGAGCTGGAAGCTCCAGGGGGAAATAAAATGGTACCAACCAGCTTCAGAGACCCCATCTCCTTCTGTCTCCAAACAGAGAGAAAGCTCGTCCCCCCGCCTTTCATACCTGTCCTCGTCTATCAAAGACTTCCGTCAGGCACAAGCAGGCTTCCCTGGCCCCAGCGCCCTTCTGCGCACTCATTCCCCTGGCACCGTGCTCAGCATCTGTCTCCTTATTTACTCGTCCCGGTTTCTTTGCTCTCCCTGCACCAACCAGCATGTTGTTTATCCTTGCTCAGGCCCATCCCTGCGGCTGGCTCTGGATCATGCTTGTCTCGCTAGCCCTTTGCTCGGGACGGCTGGCAGAAAGTCCGTCCCTTGATAACATTTTCCATCACAGCCCCAGTGTCTCTGCAAACACTCGAGTCCTGGGCCAAATGTTCTGGGAGAGGCAAAGGGAGCTGCCCGCCCTGTTTCCCAAGGTGTCGGGGGAAGGGCAACCCCCTCCCTCTTGTGTTCAGGGCTGAGGATATTTATGAAGCAGGAGGCCGGAGGGGCCAAGCGTGGGGCCAAGCGTGGGGCCTGCATTGTAGGTTGAGTGGGGCCCTGGTAGTAGGCAAAATCCTGGCTTAATCACTCCCCACTTTATTCAACTCTCAGGATCTCAATTTCATCCTCTGAAAAGCAAGTGCTATCTGCTGCATAGAGGAGCAAGGCAAGGCATGGAAATAGCTAACAAATGGCGGTTTTGTGACCAAGAGTAGCAGACAGTGACAACGAGGTTGCTACTGAGCCGGAGCAGGCCCGGCCTGCACTGAGAACCGGGGGTTCCAAGAGGCAAGGAATTCTGCACAAAAAGTAGCTCACCTGCACGAAACCAAGAACAGTCGATCACGCCTTAGCCCTGGATGGGGTTGGAGTCTCTTAGAGCAAAGAGCATCCGCAGGCCTCTAGTTCTAACCCCCCATTTTCCAGCAGACAGAGGGTAGTGACTTGCCTGAGATCACCCCGCCCACCAGTGGAAGCCTTGTCCCTGGTGTTCATTACCACTTAGCCTCAGGCTGCATCAGCCCAATACATGGGCAGATAAACCAAGGCCGGCAGAGGCAGGGCCACTCCTCAGAGACTCCATCAGCAGGAGTGAAATGAGGGCCATGCTCCCTGAGCCAGACTGCCTCCCCCCGACGACTTTCTGGAGGCCCCTCCCACACCGAGCAGCCACTGCTCAAAGATAGTGTCATATGGGGCGCCTGGGTGGCTCAGTCGGTTGGGTGTCTGCCTTCAGCTCGGGTCATGATCCCCGGGTCCTGGGATCGAGCCCCACATCAGGCTCCCGGCTCAGCGGGGAGTCTGCATCTCCGTCTAGCTCTGCTGCTTCCCCTGCTTGTGTGCTTTCTCTCTCTGTCAAATAAATAAATAAAACCTTTAAAAAAAAAAAGATGGGGTCATCTAAGAAGAAACCATTAGCATCTGGGAATGTCGCCAGAAGCTAGCCATCCCCAGCCCTTTCACTTTCTTCCCAGACTGAGTGCTGTCTGCAGTTTCCCTATGATGTAGACTCCATCTCTTCCTGCAGATGGAGGAGGAAGGAGGTAATGCGTGCAGTAGGGGTGCAGGTCAGCGGAGCACGTGCACAGAGGTGACCTTGGCAAAAGAAGGAATCCTCCCCCACCCCCACCCCCCACCCACCCTCAGAAGGGCCTTTTGCGCATGAAGGAGGTGGATCCGGGAACTGGACAGAGAAGAGGGCAGTGGAGGGGGGAGGGAGGGAGAAAGAGGTTGAGTTTGAAGCTGGGACTGGGGAGAGGCCAGGCCAGTCTCGGGTTCTGGCCCGGGGCAGGGAAAGAGGGGCCTCCAAGGCCCAAAGCGGCAGCACCTGACACCAAGCACAGGTCAAGCCCCGGCAAATTCCTGAGAAGCCTAATGGTGATCTGGCCCTGGGTACACAGCCTCCCCTGCCTTGTCACAGGCCCACTCGGCCCCGTGCAGGTGCAAGGACCAGCTGCAAGCCGTTTTCACAAGTGAGGACACTACAGTCCAAGCTGGTGACATGGCCTCCCCGAGGTCCCCCAGACATTCATGCCTTTCCTATTTATTATTACACTTCCCCTCCAGTTTCATAAACAACCAGAGGAGGCTTGTAATAAAACTTATGCTCATAATAAAGTGCTTTGGATCTATTTTTTTTCTACAGGTATCTGATGCTCTCTGGGTGCCTGGTATTGTTCTAGATTGAGGGGGAAACGAAGAAAGATGGACCCCCTGCTCCCATAGAGCTTGGGATCGGGCATATTAGCATCTTGTGCTAAGTGCTCTGAAGGAAATGGGGGTAAGCGATCGTTAACACAGGGTGCGGGACTGGGAGAGGTGGTCAGGGAAGCCTACCCTAAGGAGGTGGCATTTAAGCAGGTGCAAAGGCCGGAGGTGAACTCGAGTGGGGTGTGTTCACACCGTGCAGAGAAGGCCGGGGCTGCCCGAGTGGAGGGAACAATGAAAGCTAAGAGAGCAGGGGAGGCCCCTCAGAGGCTTCCACGGGGGCGGGGGGGGGGGCGGTCAGGGTCTAAACTTAGCAGGATGGAAGCCACGAAGGGGCTGCAATGAGGTGAGGGGCATGATCCCACGGACATCCTAGAAGGATCCTTCCTGCTGCCTTGGGGAGAATGGGCTGTCCCGAGGCCAGAACAGAGACGCTTATTGCAGTCCAGATGAGAGCTGGTGGCATTGAGACTAGGAACGGCAGTGGAGCCGAAAGAAGAAATCAAAAGTGGGTGGGGAGGGGGTGGCAAAACCAAGCACTCAACTCGAGGTCCGAGCGCTGTCCCAACCGGGCCTGGCCCCGAGCCCTGGCTGCCTGGCCAGGGAAGTCCCGTGCTTGGGAGCGAGCAAGATGGCGGTCTTGGGGGGCCTGGGGTTCCTACAGAGGAAGGGCTAGAGACAGAATGTGAGGAGAACTCTCACAGCAACAGCCCCTGAACGGCAAATCCAGTGTGAGGACACGGGCAGGAAAGGAACCGTGCTGGAGAGGGGCCATCAAACAGGCCAACCAATGGGGGACAGCTGGGCCAACCCAGGGGTGCTCCTCCAGAGATCAATGCTTTGAAGCACCTGTTGCCAAAGAGTAACTCAATTTTGCATTACAGGAAGAACCAAAGAAGCATGGTATAAAGCCAGACAACAGGCCAACCCCACCTCCACACCCACAGTCATGCAGACATCACCAATCAATTTTGCCAATCTTGCTGCCGAGCCCAGACTCAGCTGTGTTGTCTTTCTCAACAGAGCCTTCCAAGCAGCTACCCCGCTCAGCTCGTGACGGCACAGAGTCAACCTCCCCACCAACTGTGCCCCATGCCGAGCAATGAGCCCCAAGCTTGGAGTCCAAGAGACTTGGACCTTAGCTTTGCCTTTGTCTGTGGACAATTTATTTAGCCTCCTTGGGTCTCAGTTTCCCACCAAAGTGAATTCTTAACCAACTGAGCCACCCAGGCGCCCTCCCACCAAAGTGAATTCTTATCCCTATGTCACATATTTGCTGTGAGGACAAAATTCGATCAGGTATGAAAAGCTTTAGCAGCCTAGTGTCCAGTAAAGGAAGGCATCAGTGTTTAAAAAAAAAAAAATAGTCCTGGGGCATGTGGGTGGCTCAGTTGGTTAAGTGTCCAGCTCTTGATCTCAGCTCAGGTCTTGATCTCAGGGTGGTGAGTTCAAGCCCCGTGTTGGGCTCCATGCTGGGCATGGAACCTACTTAAAAAAAAGAAATAGCCCCCTCTGCCCTACTCATGCTTCTCCTCACAAATGTGCACACACACACACACTCTCACACACAGTGCACATTCACATACACACTTACAAACACATGCACACACTCACACTCAAGGCAGAAGAGGCTAGAAAAATTTATCCTAACAGCTGGTACTGGAACTGATCTTAGGGAGGGAAGTCTCTTTTGTTCAGGAAATTACCTTCATAAGTCTCTAAGGATATGGATTAACAGAAGTCAAGGAAACAAAAAGACAGCTGAACAGCTCTGCATTAAAATTGAGACAAAACTCAGGGGCAGCAGAAAATACAACAGCCCAATGCTTTGGAGTGGGCATAGCGTGTTTTAAGAATACATATGTCAAATATTCAACACAAAACTGTTTGCATTTCTGGGATATAAAACCTCTTCATCTCAAAAAAGAGTACACTACATGATTCCATTTCTATAAAACTCTAGGAAATGTAAACCAATCCATAGGGACAGGAAGCAGATCAGTGGTTGCCCAGGGCTCGGGGGAGGAGGAAATGTCAAGGTGGGGGAGTTGTTTACTATCTTACAGTGGATGATTTCAAAACTTAACAAACTGAACCCTTCAAATACGTGTAGTTTATTGTGTGCTAATTATACCTCAGTAAGCTGTTGAAATGTTTTAAAAGTCATTTATACCAATTTGATCCCATTTTTTTTTTTGGTCTCTCTTGCTTTCCGATGTCTTAACTTCCCCTACGTTTCAACAGGTACTGACTCCCCCAAAACATATTTTCCCCATCTCCCCACACCTCAGTCAAGGCCGAGGCAGGTGGAATGGCTTGGGTGAGGGGGTCTTGGGGGAGAACTGGAGGGCAGGAACTGAATCCACATCTAAGCAGAAACCCCAGAACTGAGACAGCATGGGTAGGACAGGGGGCACATCCATAAACTGAGCGAATTCAGCAGAAATCTAAGTTCGAGGTATTCCCGGGGACTCAGACTCACCTCTGGAAATTCTTAGAAGTCTCGGGAGAGAACAGTAGCTTTATAGGCTGTGCAATCAGGGTCTAAGCCAGCGTTACAGATCTTCCAAGGCAGGGAGGTCCCCGTGGGCACCCCACTTTACAGTGCACTGCAGAGGGAAGCCCTCCCTCATGGGGCTGGGAGCGGCCCTCTGGGGAGACGGGGTGGCCCCTGACTGAGCTGCATTTTCTCTACAGAGAAACATCAAACACAGGGGCAAAGAAGGGAGGCTGGCCCCTCGGCAAATTCATGTGTGCCAAGGGACCCTCTTTCCTTGGGACCCTCCAGCGGGTCCATCCTGAGGAGCCTCACGATGCACTCTCTGGCAATATCCAGTCCGAGCTGGTACAATGGCCATGGAAAACACGAGGTCACTTCGTTCCCTGTGATGGGAGGCCAGGCAGCCGCTTTAGAGCCCTGGGCTCTGCAAGGTGCTCTGCTCCAGGGACGCGAGATTCTCCATCCTTCCCCCACTCTCCCTCGCCTCCTCCCTTGCCCACCCGACACCACTCCGCCACTCCGGGAGCACCACAGCAGAAACCAAATCAGCTGCTCCTTCCGAGGGGATAATCAAAGTGCAGCATCTCTGGAGAGGACTGAGATCCGTGGAGCAAGTCTTTAATTTCAAGCTGACAAGGTTGGGAGCATGTGCCGTGGGCTCTCCGATAGGCAAGATGGATGGGTGGCCAGGGAGTCCAGCTGGTGAGCAGGAACAGGTGGAGGGCAGAGGAGCCAAATGGGGTGGCGGGGGTGGGGGGTGGGGGGAGGCTTCCCAGAGGGCCAAGGACGCTCTGTGCTCCGGAGGTCTGTGCTCTCTGCAAACGCAAGCTGTGGGCATCTTCCCCCACCACCCAAAGAGATGCGCAACTATTCCACATTGCTTGAGCTTCCCGTCCTTCTACCACCTAACGCTGCCAGGTATGGTGCCTGGCCCTTACTGGGTGCTCAGGGTTTGCTGGATAAATGAAGTCTGATGTACGTATGAATCAGGCTGACTGCAGTCTGCCCCTCTTTGAGCCTAGCTCTGCCCTTGGCTCTGTCTATAACAAGATGTGGGAATCTCGTAAGGATTGTGTACCCCAAAATCTCTATGTTGAAGCCCTCCCAGGGTGATAGTATTGAGAAGTGGGGCGTTTGGGAAGTGGTTAGGTTAGTTTAGGTGAGTCATAAGGGTGGGGCTCTCATGATGGGATTTGCTCCCTCTCTCCACCCCGATCTCTGCCAGGTAAGAAGGTGTCAGTCTGCAAACCAAGAAATGGGCTCCCACCAGAAACTGAATCTGCCAGCACCTTGATCTTGGACTTCCAGCTTCCAGAACTGTGAGAAATGTTTGTTCCTTAAGCCACCTGGTCTATAGTACTTTGATATGGTACCCCGAGCAGACCAAGACAGAGGGGAAATGGGATACCCCCCAAATCCCTCCCGACATAGCCCAGAGCCATATCAACAAGTCTTTAACCTTGACTGTGAGCAGAAATGTGCTGGCCTGGCCTGCTCTTTATCAGCTCTGCGAGAACCCAGTTTCCCTATCTGTGAAATGGAGGGAGACAGGAGCCCCCACCGGGCCTTTCTCAGGGGTCCGGGGAGTGGGGCTCCCGTGGGATGAGGGGAAAGCACAGCACCCTGTCAGAAGGCCTGGTGGGCATCAGTGGCAGGGCTGGAGGGGGTTCCCCAGGGTGCTGCAGGAGCCGCCCCGGCAGCGCCCAGCTACGCACACCAGAGCGGGTTTCCACCCACCCACATTCCTGAGAACTGAGAATCCACCCATTGTCTCCAGCACGTTTGGGCCTGTCCACTTGCGTATTCGGACAGCTCTGGGGAGCCTGTCTTGCCTCCTGGCTCCCCTGGGAGCCCCCCTGCAGGGCAGTTTTCATCCATCTCTGTGACTGCCTCTAGAGTCTGCCATGGTGCCAAGCGCACAGGGACTCGATCTACCCCTGCCCTCTGACGTGACCTAGCTGCACCCCATCCGGAGACAGGACTGACCTTCACCCCAGGAACCCCCTGAAGCCCACTGCTTGGGCAACTGGCCCTCTCCCCAGGAGCAGGAAGAGCAATAGAAAGTGGCCTGGAGTGGGTCCTCGGTGTCATTCCTGGGCCTGGCCCCCTCTGTGCCCCCCAGAGCAGCGCAACCCTGCCTTCACCCACCCACTCTGCTCTGCAGGACACTCCACCCCGGGGGCCTGCGTGAGTGGAAGAAGGGATGACTTCAGCTCTTAGTGGCAAGTCTTAGTGACACGGCCCCCCGCCCCTGCCCCCGCGGCAGAGTAACCCAGCTGCCCTTTATCCTGTGCCCACAAGCCTGCTGCAGTCCCCGGCGGGGGGGGGGGGGGGGGGGCGGGGCCAGGTAGGGGTAGGACCTGGCCCAGCTCCTGCCTCTTGCCTCCTTCCCCAGTCTTTAATATTCATGAGCACTCCTAGCAGGGGAGCTAAAAATGTTCTGCTCCTAAATCTAACTGCTTTATGGAAGCCTAATTAAATTCTTTCGTGGAAGGGGGAAAAAAGTGACCTCCAAAACTGCCAAAGCTGTTCGGAATGGCGTGTCCCAGAACCTTTCCCCTGCCGTCCCCTGCTGCCAAGGGATGGGGGTGGGGGGGAGCTTTCCGCTGGTGATGAAATTCTCTGCCTCTCCCCTCGGGCTAGGGGTCCAGGGCGTGCTCTGGGGGTGTATGCCCCAATGACAAGACCTCCTGTGGAAGAAACACAGACAGGCAATGATGCCCACTCCTCTGATGACCAGATGACCTTAGCCCTGGGTAGAAACTGCAGTCTCAGCCATCAGGTGGGGTCGAGGGAAGAGAAATAGCAATGGGGAGGGGTTGGCCATGGTGGAGAGAGAGCGACAGACCCTCCCCACCCCCACGCCCCTAACCCTGGAGTGAGGCTTCCAGGGCAGGTGGCTTTGCAAATTTCAGGCTTCCTCTCTCCCTGGACCACCTCGTACATGCATCCTGGCAAGGCCCAGACGAGCCCAGGGATAGGCCAGCCCTTTGCAAACCTGTACCTAAGAGCTTGAAGCTCCTGGCCCTGTTGCTTCTCCTGTTTACTAAGGACAAGCAGTCCCTTCCCCAGAAGCCAATGGAGGAAGCTGCCCCTTTCTGAGGGCCTCTGAATAGAGGGGGCAACAGGGTCTGAATCCCCCACACTCTTCTCATGCCCCGAGAAGGGTTCCCTCCTCCTGAGAAGGTGGGAGAGATGTGAGCAGGAGGGGACGAGCACGTGAACCCCTGAGCCCCTCACCTGTGCGGCGTCAGGATTCACCTGTGCCTTGCGAGTGGTGGAGACACAGGTGAGTTCCAGCAGGAGCCTCCTGCATGAAACATTGGAGGCTGGCCAAGTCCCGCTGCGGGGGCGGGGGGGTGGCGCTAAGGGAGCCCTAGAGGTCTAGGCCGGTTCTCACAGGACCCGATTATAGATGCTGAGCAAAGGTGAAGGACCGAGCATGCCTGACAGGCCAGGACAGAGGGACCAGCTGGTTTCTTTTCCACTTTGGGAGGAGGTGGTTTTTATCTGGTCCAAGGTTGCCTTCTCATTTGTGGCCAGAAAGTCATCCTGGGCAAGGCCAGGGCCCACAGTGTGATGATTGGCAGCTGGTGGGCCTGGGGGACTCCCCGGCTCATCACGAGCCCATTCATTCCTGGGTTGCATACTCTTCAAAATCAGTTTCGGGATCATTTCTCAGGAAGTGACCACGCCCAGTTCTAGCCCACACCCAAGTGGAGCCTAGAAATTCAAGAGCCTACCGTCTGCTCCAGAAGGCCAGAGAAGACAGCACGTCCTCCCTTTATGGCCCCCATCACGCCCCCACTGCTCCCCACTGCTCACCCCACCTGGTCTACCTCCTCTCGCTCATCCCTGACTCCTCCCCTACTCCATTCCCCTCACCCTCCCTGAATCCTCCCTGCCGCAGGGTCCGGCTTCATGAGAGAGAATTCCCCAGGCCAGACCAGCCCGCGGTGGTCTCTCCCCTGCCCTGACTCCCAGGCCGGCCAGACCATTCATGCCACCTCTGACTCCCTCATGGGTGTGACTCTTGACTCCCCAACTAGGTATGACCTCCAAGAAGCCAATATTCACACTCTAAATGCCTTTGGGGGCTCTCTGCGTGCCCTTGGAAGGCTCCAGCGCTTCACAGAAAGTGAATGAATGTGTGGTTGAATAAATGAAAAGGAAGGGATAAAGGCAGCAAGTCAGGCGTTCAACAAACACTCAGAGCTGTGTGTCAGACACTACGCTGAGTGAGGAGAGGACCTCGGAGCATAAGCAGACTGGCCCCCATGCTCACGAACCCTCAGTCTGAAGAAACAAAGGAGTGCGTCAGTGAGGGGCAACGTGAGCAAATGGAGAGCGAGTGAGCGGGTAAACAGGTGACTAGACGGTGCACAGACACACAAGCTTTTGAGGGTCCCAACGGTGCTCCCCCCGCACGGTGGGGCTCCTCACCCCTCTGTTCCCTCCCCAGTCCAACTCTTCCTCCCCAGGTCCTCTGGGAACTGGCTCTCCGCAAGGTGAGTGCTCAGACTGCGTCCTCCATCCTTGGCTCCACCACCGCGTCTATTTTGGTGTCTCTGCACCACACAGGCTGCCGCCTCCCTCTGCTCACAGCTGCCGCCTTTCCCATTCTGCCTTCTGAGGCCTGGAATCAAGTGGGAGCGCACCGTGCCGCCCCCATCACCACCATCTTGGGCCAAGACCCAGCCAAGTCGGGCCTGCTCGCAGGGAAGAATGAGGGTGCCGAGCAGCCCCCATCGATGCCCTTATTCAAGGGCACCTGAGTAAGTTGCCCAACCCTGCTGGCCTGGTGCGGCTGCCCCTCATACCAGAGCATGGGGAGGGGGTCCCCCCCAAAAAAGGCAGGCCCTGTTGGGGACAGAGAAACTCTCGGCCTCCGGCAGGGTCCTAAAAACCCCCAAGAGATGGCCTAACAATTACACAATCGTCAAAGCACGCTATTGTGAAAAATATAAATAAGTAATCCTTCGGTGTATGAATTTAGGCAGAAATGATAAATATTTAACATTGGAACAAATCTCTTGAGTTTCACAGACCTAGGCTTGTCTTAATATTGTGCCACGGTCTCATTTAATCTCTGAGGACTCTATTCCTGAGACATTAGGCTGAGCCCCTCCAGCTTCCCTGCAATGTGCTGTGTGTGCACATGTGTGCACGTGTGTGGGTTTGGGCGGGGGATGGGGTATCGAGCTAAGGTTCCAAATTTTATGCAAATATTTTAAATAGAACTATGTAGCTTTGAGCCATGTGGAAAGAATATGTGATTTGGAGTTGACCGAGGAGCCCATACCAAGAATATGGCTTTAGACGGGGCAATCTTGGAGTCTCTGTTTGCATAAATGGGCATCGTAGTACAGGGATAGCACCCAGACCCCACCTGCCAGAAGCAGGCCTTCCGGCCCCCTGCCCCCCAGGCACTGCGGCTGCGGCGGAGGCCCTCACCGGGAATGTCCTGCGCAGAAAGGAGCTGTCCTCCCTAAGGTTAGGCACCTTCCCCAGAGGCAGCCGGCAACCGGCGGTGGGTCCATGTGGGGTACAGAGGGGCGATCCCCTTCCCTGCGCTTGAGATGACTCTGAGGGACCACTGGGCTTGGCTGAGGCCTTACTGCAGCTACATCACGGCCCCCCTCTTCTGCCCCATTCTGCTTCCCTCACTCCCTTCCGGGGGTTGTTCTCTAGGAGTGCTCCCCAGAAAGCCTCCAGAGCAGAAACCCCTGTCTCGGAGTCCGTTCTCCAGGGACCTGAGAGAGTGGCCAGGTTGTGGAGGGTTAAACGTGGTAAGGCAAGCGTAGGGCTTAGCATGGCTCCTAACCTACGGTGAGGCCTCCGGTCACGACACCGTCCTCATTCTCCTAGGAGGTCATTACTTCCCAGCCCTGGAGGAATAGCAAACCCAGCCAGCAAACTTGGGAAGAAAAGGGCCAGGTGCCTAGGCCACATCCCCAGAGATTTCGATTCAGCAGGGCCGAGAGCAGCCCCAGATCTCTGTGATTTTGGAAGTTCCACAAGTGTTTTGATGGACAGCCACAGCTGAGAGGCCCTGACCTGGGTCATCTTTCTGTATCACTATCGCCTCCTAATTTAGAGGCAAAAACCACAGACCCGTGTTGGGCAAAGTGACCTGTCCAAGGGCAGATAGGTTCTTAGCTGCCCAGACAGGGCTCAACTACCTAATCCTGACTCACGTGGGGTCATCACCTGGGAGGTAGGAGGCTGTAGAAGGTCTTCGATTCCAACTCTCTCCAAAAGAACCACAGGGTCATCACATGTACTAAGCAGCTCCCTCCCCGACTTGTGATACAAAGGCAGTATATGATCAAGCACCCTGAGCACCCGGCAGACAGAGTCCTCATTGTGGTGTGGTTATCAGGGAGGTCTTCAGGGAGGAGGTGGGCCCTGAACCAGACTTGCATGAATGGTGAGGCTTTTGGATCAGGAGCAGACAAGAAGGATGCCAGCCCCCAGAACAGGTCATCTCATCCTGAGGTCAGTCAGTTTCTAAGGAAACCGGTCCTGATATGTATTCTCATCATCCTTCCAGCAAGACTGAGGGATCTCAGGGGCACTCAGACTCATCGCCCAGCGGGCAAGGATTGCCCAGTTTTTAGAAAAACACATTTCGTTCTAAAGATTCAAACTTGAGGGAGGGTTCATTTGAAATCTGACCAATCTGCATTTCAGTGGCCCTGCTTCTCTCCAAGTGCCCAAGTCCCACACGCCATGGAGCCACTCGGTGCAGCGGGGGCGAGACTCGAGCCTGAGTTCACACTTGTAAGCTGTGTGACCTTGGCCCAGTTACTTAACCTCTCCGAGCTTCTGTTCGTTCAACGTTAAAATGAGGACATCGAACTTCACTTTCTTCCCTCTTTCTCGGTTATTAAGAGGATCAGACGGGATCGTGATTGCAAGAACACTTCTGCACACAGCAAAGCACGCTACAAGTGTGAGCTACTACTGTTTTCCACACCTCTCTTTTTAAATCCAGAATGCAGCAGCCCAGGGAAGTTCCCGCCATTGCCCAGCACCCTACAGTGAGCCATATGGGGAGGGGAGGCAAGACCAAAGTCCCCCAAATCCTACCTTAATGCTTTTTCCAATACAGCACCATAACTCTTCCTCAAATCTTTCTTCTTTCCCTAATTTCTTAGGCGCTGCAGGGAATTGTGCATTCTCACCTTGCCCTAAATTTGTGGTCCCTGATGCCTAGTACTCTTGATCCCCTCTGCAGCAGCCTGCCTGCCTGCGCCCTTCCTGCCTCTGTACCACCTCGAGGGTCCTTCTGCCTACACTCTGTGGGACATCCTAACTCAGCCTGGGATCAGCCCACCCTGGGCCACCCGAGATGATTCTGTAGGATCTCCAACCTCCCCTTATAACAAGCAGGGGCGGGGGGATGTTACCTGCTGAGTCATTCACAGAGAGACACTTAATTAGGCACTTGGCATATAGAGCCCAAAAGCAATCCACAAAAGAGCCCTTAAGGGCTCATCATCCGCTCAGTGCTGGGCAGCACGAGGAGGACGTGGTGGCAGGACACAGCCTCTAATGGAGGCTGGGCTGGAGGACTAGACTCCAGGTTCCTGACCTCTGCTTGTTCCTCACCCTCTTATCTCGGCCTCAAGTCAACTGTCTGCTGCAGAAACTTCCCACTGCTCTCTGTCCACCTCCAGGTCTCCAGCAGCAAGCCCTTGGGGGCCTCCCTGCTCCCCACCCATACCCTATTCCTCTGGGGCCAGCCCGGCTCCCTTCTCCCTGCGAAGTCTCCTCCACGTCCAACTGCCCAGCTCAGGCTCTCAATTCTAGGAGACAGGTCACGTCCACCACCCCAGGGGGTGTGGCGCCAGCCAAACTAATCAATGGCAGAGCTGTAGATTACGGGCCCGGCCCCAGGCCATCCATCACTGTCGTTTACCCGGGCCTGTCAGCCTGCAAATGGAAAAGGAGATGATGTGAAACAACCCATCTGCAGGTTTTTAACGCTCTTTACAAATTGCCATGGTGAATAACTTGTTGCTTGTATTTATCCCTTTTCAAATTGTCTCTTCGCTACAGCCATCCGTCTTCATTCTACACCCTGATGGCACACGCACCGCCAGTTGGGCAACCTCATTATTTCCCTGGCGTTGCTGCCTGGAGGAGGAAGGGGAAGAAGACAGGAGGGGAGGGGAGAGGGGCAGCGAGGGAGCAGGAGGGATGGGGAGACCCCTGGGGCCGCCGTTGGGTGGTGGCTAGGATCCTTTCCCCCAGAGGCCCCCCCCACCCCGTTCCTGAGTTCCTGAGTTCCTGAGAACCTGCCCCTCTTCCAGGGAGCTTGCCAGAAGGGACCCTGGGGTTGCCAGACCAATGGTCGGAATCGACAATCCAGAGACTGTGGCCACTCACCATCCCCATCCTCAAGGAGAGTCCAACTGCCAAACAATTGTAAAGCTTTACCCCGGAAAGAGTCGTGTTAACATTGCCCCACCCTCCTCCCACACGTCAACACTCCCCACTTCTTTGTCTCCACTGAGACCTGTCCTTGTGTGTTGGCTCCCCCTGCCCCCAGTCTGGCTGACCCTCCTTCTTGCCCAGCTCAGAACCACAGCCTCTGCTAACTGGTTGGTCTCCCCCCAGCCCACCCTCCTCACTCTCAACAGAAAACGGACACTTCTTTTGGAAGCAACGTGATTTCCTAACTCCATCAGTGTTTGTCAGTGATCCGTGTGCCCCTAGCATTAGAATCACTCGGCCACCCTGCCCTGGGACCACTGATGCAATGGGGCAGAAGGCCGCATTTTAAACAAATATCCCAGCTGTTTGGTGCGCACTGCAAAGGTGGAGGGCCAGCCCTAGAATCCACTTGACACCTGAGGCACAGAGACATAGAATACTCTGCCCCAGATCACACGGCTAGCTAGCAGCTGAACGGGAAGTAGCAATCCACTGCTGTTCCCGCTATACTCTGCAGGGAAATCCTTGGATGAACAATAGCTCTTTGTGTGTTTATCTCTCTGACTCGAACATAAGCCCTTGAGGGCCAGGACAATGTCCTGTGCACCTCTGTGTCCGTCCATCCTCCTCCAGGCTCGGCACAGGGCTTGGTGTGTTTTGGGGAAGCCAGAAAAATGAAGAGCCCGAGACCCAGGCCAAGCCCCACATCTCAGTCTTGCTCCAAGGAAGTAAAGGCACACAGGTGGCTGAGGGCAGAAAGCCCCCTTGCAGGGCTCGGAGTTCCGCCCTTCTTGCTGGGTGTGCTGCAGACCAAACCCAAATCCACCTTGCTGTCAAGTGCTGTGTTTCTGACACTGCATCCAATATTTCCACTCTGCCTTCCACAGCAGACCTTTAAATATTTGAAAATAGCTGTCAGGATCCACTTAGGTGTTCTCTCTTCCAGGCTTCAGGTCCCCAGCTCCCTCCACCACCGCTCACGTGGTATGGAATGAAGACCCCGGGGCATTCCAGTCCCCCTCTTCCAAATGCCATCCCATTTGTCAACGTCCTTGCTCACTATGGCTCCCAGGATGAAATGCAATGCTCCTGATGTGGTCTGGCCACTGCCAAGCACAGAGGGACATGCCATGATCTCCCCTCTTCTGGGCTCGGTGCTTCCATCAGTATAGTCCAAGATTGCCTTAGCTCTCCTGGCAGCTTCCCCCCACTGTTGGCTCACATTGCACTTTGCCTGCTAATCCATCTAACTCTATTACTGTCTAATCCACAATTCTCCATCTTGTCTCCGAGGATTACATCAAAGTCTTTACAAAACGCCGTGCTGAAATCCATATATGCGATGTCCATAGCTACCAGTCTAGGAAACCTCTCCACTTGAGAAAGGAGGTTGTTTTGGCTGGACTTGTGCTTGGCGAACCCAGGATGATTCCTAGTGATCTCTCCTTCCCCCCCACCCCCCACCACGGGCTCAAGAACCATCCAGTCAATCATTTTTGCTCAGTGTCTTCTACAGAGCTTTCTTCACCTAAGGTGCTTGCTCAGTGTCTAGACTGAGCAACTGTGACAGGCTGCCTGATTGATTATGCGTGTTGTGAGGTTTATGGTGGTAAGCAGAGGCTGCCCGAGGAAAAAAGCAGCTAGGGGAGCAAGTCTAAATACCATACGCTCAGGAATGCCCATGGAGGTTGTAAATAGATGGACAGAGGGATGTTTGAGTCTCTGGGTAGGAAAATTTATTAACAATGCTTCATGTCTTTCACTCTCCCTGCACAATGTTTGATTCAGAGAAAATATGAAAACATCACTGCCAAGCCATTTCCTTTCTCCTATAATTAGGTACTCCGGATTTTTAGTATCATTTTGTGTGAGTGTGTGTGTGTGTTTGTTTCTTCTGATTTCCACAGGCTATTTTTAGAGCAATCATGACTTACTTCTTGAAAGGCATAAGAGAAAAAGTCATGTTCCCCAGCAATCCAATGTACCCGTCCCCTGAGTGACGCACATTTAGGTAAGTCATAGCTGGGTGACAGATCCCGGGGCCTGAGGGAGCACGCAGGAGGAAGTCCCCTGTTGCGGGGATGGAGGGTGTTGAGGGAGACATCACCCCCCACCGTGACCTGCAGTCCCTGGTTCCCCCTACACACCCTTCTGATCAACCCTCTTCTTCCTGCAAGAGGGAGATGCATGCAGGTTCTCAGAGAGACGTGCTGGTGCCAAAGAGGCATGGCTGGCTCTGGAAAAGGAAGAAATGAGCATGAGCTACCAGCAGTGGGAGGGGCTGCCCCACAAAGGAGTGAGCTCCCCGTCTCCGGAAGGGTTCACGCTGAGCTGGATCAGTGTTCAAGGCCCTTTCTGAGGCTGACTGTGTGAAATCTGCCAGGGAGCCTGCTGGAAGAATTCTAGCTCTGAAAGGGAAACCAAGCCACAATGCGGAGGGATGGTCCAACAGCAGGACTTCGGGAAGCAGGGGACACCAGCACCCGCGTCTGCACTTGTCCCCCACACAGAGACAAGGTTGGGGGCGCTGAGGGCATGCACCTCCTCCATTCAGCCTTCCTGGAGTGATCCCTCTAGAGACAGAAGTCCTTGAACACTTCCCCCCATCGCTCCCAAAGTAACATCCATATTCTCTCTGCCTGCCTTGCACAGAAAAAGGCTTTGAATGCAATTTACTAGCTGGTCATGGATTCAGTGCCTACTTCCTTCAACTACTCACAGCCTTCCAGAGACTCCTGTAGGTACCAGTTCCTTCTCGTGGGGAGTACACGACCTAAGATCAACCTGCTAGAAGTAACGCGCCTATACACAACACGCTGCCACACGCGCACACCGGAGCATGTCCGTGCCCCTGGTGTGACAGAGATCATGTGTGTGCATGAGCACACGTGTGTGTGTGTATGTGTGTGTGCGCGTGTGCATGCAAGGGAGGGGAAGGTATCAGATTGACTTCGGGTCACGTCTAAATTACACATGCCCACCATGAGTCTACCATTCCCCCTTCCCATCCCTCACAACATTTAAGAATCACCCCCTTGGAGGGCCAATGTTACAAAAGGTTGGGGAACCACCGGTAGAACTTTACAATTTGCAAAGCCCTTCCTCATCCATGATTCCGGATTGTCCATTCATTCACCAAATATTTATTCGGCACCTGCTCTGCTCCAGGCACTGTGCCAGGCATGGGGAGTACAGGGTGACCAAAAACTCAGTCCCTGGACTCATGAAGCTCACAGCCTAGTGAAGACAGACGTGAGCAAACAATCAGAGAAGTGTGTATTTACAGTCCATTCAGGTAAGCTCGAGAACAGAAAATTATACAGTGCTGTGGAGCATATAACCAGAGCTGACCTAACCTAATAGTCAAGGAGGGCAGCCCGGAGGAGGGGGCATTTGGGCTGAGGCTGAAGGGTGAGAGATGGGTCATCAGGTGAGGGGGGGAGACGGGGAAGACAAGAGGGAGCCCGAGCGTTAGAGGACTCAAAGATACAGCAAGCCTGCGTGCTCATCCAGGAAACCCGGAATGCTTACGCACATGCATTCAGGGGTTCCTGGGTCCCGGAGACACGGGGCAGCCAGGGCGGATACAGCCCTGCTCTCCCGATCCTTCGGTAGAGAAAGGGAGTCAGACATCTTTAAATGTCATCATCACATTATCACCCTCAGGAAAGTGCACCCATGGTAAATGTTTTTGTGCGGGGCAAGTCTCTTCATCTATAAAGTAGAAACAGAAGCTCCCTGGAACATACTTAGGAGTTGGAATTAGTCAGACTCGTTGGCTGGGTGAATGGTGGACAGACTGGGGAGGCTGAAGAGAAGGAAGGGATTTCTACCTCCACCATGACCTCAGGTTGGTGACATAGGAGCCAGAGCCCTTCCAGCAGGTTCCATGAGCATGATTTGGGGTGCAACCAGCTTATCCCAGGGCTGGGTTCGCCCTAGGACACGGTGAAGAGGAGTTTAAGGAAGGCTTCTAAGAAGGGATCCTAATTGAGATTGCTCTTGAAAGGCAAATAGGATGGGAAGGTGAGGGAGGCATACCGTTGAGGGGGACTCTTGGGAAGGGCCACGGCCCTGGGCGAAGTCCTGGAGGCTTGAAGGAACTCGCTTAGGGAACTCATGGAGCTGGGCTTGGCAGGAGCAGGGTGGGCCACAGATGAGGTGGGGGGTGAGGATGGAGAGCCAGGCAGGGGGCAAGGAAGCTGAAGAGTTTGGACTTTGTCCTGAAGATCAAGGGGAGTCATTGAGGAGTTTTGAGAAAGAAAATGACGTGGTCAGGGACATGTGCTCTGAAAAAAGAAATCCCTTAGCCTGCAGAGCAGAAGAGGAATTGGTGGGAGTGGACAGAGAAGCTGGGGGTGGGGGGTGGGCTCAAAGCCCAGGGGCACTTAAATGCTCAGATTGACAGGACGCTGGGACTCCCCAGGTGTGGAAAGGCGGATCAGAAGGAGGAAGTGAAGGTGAATCCCAAATTGATTCTCTGCTCAGCCATTGGATGTTGAACTTGAGGGTCTTATGAAAAATGCACTTAAAGATGGCCAGAGGTGGCTGGAGAAGTGAATGCAAAGGTCAGGAGCATGGCAAAGATGAAGCAACAGGCCTGAGGTGCATCTAGGTTTTAGGGTGAAGATAGAGACAGAGGCCATGCCTTCCCCCTCCATTCTCTGGGCTCATGTGTGACCTGGCCTTTTCTCCTGTGGCTTAAGGCAAATCCCAGAGGCACTCCTGAATCTTTCTTCTCCTTCATCACCCCTGGGGCCCTGTCTCCACGGCAGGCGGGCCCGGCGTCCTGTTCCCTCCACCTGCTCAAAGCCCCGTTCCTCTCTCTGCAGGGGGAGGGCAACAGCCCTACCTGCTTCCTTCCCACTGTGGCCAGTTCCCCACTTCCCCCCAGCAGTGACCAGGTCCCTTTCCTGTAGAGCATCAAACCCTCCAGTGGCCCCACCTCACCCCCAGAATCAAATGCCAATCCCTTGCCTGGCTTGCAAAGCTGCAAGGGATCGCCTCCTCATCCCGCCTCCCTGCTGCCCCCTTGCTTGGTTCCTCTCTGGCCTTCCCCCTGCTCCTCTGGCTGCCTCCCCAGAGAGACAGGCAGACAGAGGTGTGGAGGGGGTGGGGAGGCAGAGGGAGAGAGAATCTTAAGCAGACTCCATGCCCAGCACGGAGACCAATGCAGGGCTTGATCTCACGACCCTGAGGTCATGACCTGAGCCGAAATCAAGAGTTGGATGCTTAATGGACTGCGCCCCCCAGGCGCCCCGCACTGCTGCATTTTAGAGCTGTTTGCTGTCGGTGTTTTTCTTGTTCATCAGCTTGCTCATTGCACACCTCCCACACTCCTTCCATGCACACACGCACTAGATGTAAGCTCCGTGACAGCTGGGGTCTGTTCACCATTACACCCCAGGCCCTAGACGAGGACCTGCCCATAGCCCGTGACCCACAGTTATCTGTCAAATGAATGGATAAATAAATGAGTAAATTGGTGTAAAGTGATGTCTGGTGCTGGGAGTGCATAATCCCCTAGAGAGACAGACAACACAATCCAGAAGAGAGTCTAGCCACAGAAGAAAGATTCCTGAACAAGTCAAGAGAGAAGAGAGGTCTTAAGTGGATGGACGCACTACGGCATCACGTGCCGCCAAAGAGACCTCGTGAGGGCCCCAGGGCACCCACTGCCCTTAACAAGAGAGGGTTACGAGGATGTGGCCAGAGCAGAGCGGGCGTGGCAGGTGGCTCTTGGAGGCTGATGTGGCTGGCTAGGACGGAGGGATGCGTGGGGACGGGTCTGGGTGAAGTAGGTCGGGGAGGGTATCCAAGCTGAGGAGGATTTTCTCTTGAAGCTTGGCTCCGGGACCTAGCAGAGACAACAGAGAAGGGGTGCCTAAGACGACACAGCAAGGGAGTGGCACTGGACTCCCCAGAGATTTACAGAAACACGCGGCTGCCCCAGACAGAGTCATCATTTGTCATTCATTCAAATGGAAACCTACTCCACATGCGCTTAGAGATAAGGTCAAGGGCAGCATGGGGGAAGGAGGTAAGAGCTAAGGCCACAGCATGGCCTGGCCTCCCCTCTAGCTCTGGCCCCTGATACGCACTCCACACCCACAGAGCAAAGCCAGAGGCCAGCAGCTAATTGGGCATTCTCCCCAAAAGGTGACTGAGGGACCAGTTAGCTGTTACTACTCGAACATGCCCCTTTGAGGTCTCCCCCGGGGCCCCAAGCAGATGCTCAGTGTATCCCTCCAGATCATCACTTCCACTCCCCATGGGGAACACTTGGCAAGTCAATATGCCTCTCTGCAGCCTGTCCCATTTCCAGTGATACATCAGCACCCGATTTAGACTGACACCCCAGGATCAATAACACAAGGGTGGGGGTGGCCACTAGAACTTGACTTCTCCGTTCCATCCAGTTCCAGCTCTCTCAGAGAAAGCCTGCGTGTCTGATAAACCCTAGTATCCCTTCATTCTAACAGCTAACTCTCAGAGAATGTGTGATCAGTGATGAGAACGACGCTTCTTCCGGGATGCCTGGAGCAATCTGGCCATTTGAGTGAGGATGTGAAAATGGACAGAAACTGTAGCTAAGCACAGGCACTTATGAAAGATTCTCAAATCCAAAGACAATACGACATCTCGTAGGGACATCAAATACCTTCTAAGACAGGAACCACTGGGTCGTGAGCACAAACGGAAAGGGAATGAAGCGGCGCGTCTGTTCCGGAGAGAATCTATAGTCCAGGGGAAACAGACACACCGGGGTCGGAGGGTGGTGCGGAAGGTCTGAATGAGCAGAATGAAGCGGCCTCGGAGCCAAGTGTAACTAATCCCAAACAATTGCAACAGGACATCCATTTTTAGCAGTTTTGAGGAAATTGGGGATTAGGAGTTGGCCCAGAGGCGGCGGAGGCTTATCCAGGTTGGGGACAGGGAAGGATAGGAAGTAGCCAAAAAAAAAAAAAAAAAAAATCACAAAATGGGGTTGCTGGCAGTCAGGAGCAAACCTGTCCCGCTGAGGGCAGTTGGCCTCTGGAATCTTCTCATAAGGAAGATGCGGTGGTCCCGTCATTTTGTTCATTTAAAGCCAGACGGGCCGGAGCCCAGAGCATGGGTCGTGAGGAGCAGCCCTGGGGAGAGATCTGTGTGTTAGCGCATCTGGGGCAGCGCCCAGTGGGGTGTGTAATGAGCTCTGTAGGTGCGATTTCCTGGCACTGGCAGCCCTCCTGTGTGTGAGGGTCTGCCCCACTCCAGCCCCTGGTCGCCAGCCCTGTGGCCTATTTTCATGAATTTCAGCCCTTGCCTGACTCACCTTGAGCCCTAAGGAGGTGGGAGGCCAAGCTCGATGCTGCAGATGAAGAAGAACAAGTTAGCAGAGCAGCCCAGCCAGGCTGGGCATTGAGAAACCCTCGGCTCCCCACTTTAAATATATGGGGCACTGGGCCCTGCAATACTGATGCTTCCTTTTAGCCTGTCTCCCTCCTGCTCCACAGGGCCCCTGGGTTCCAGGAAATACGGTTTAGAGGGAGGCCAGGGCCCCCATGCCAGGAAACCCGATGCTGCCACTGCTTATAAGAACCAGTGATAGAGGCTTAGTGTTCCCCTCATCAGAGTAAAAGGAAATCTGATTGGGAAAAATACCTGCCATCTCTCCAACTGAAGGAGGCCAGCCCAGCTAATGGAGGGGAGAGCCTCCCAGCAAGGAGCTGGAGGAATCCAAAAGAGGCTCTGCTCCCCATTCTGTCAGGCTGGAGAAGGGCCTGGGCTTCTTCCTTATCCCTCCCTTTGGCACCTCCTCTTCCCAAACCTCCTTTGCCAGTCTGAGCTTAGAATGCACAGCTGATGAAGCCATTTCCCCACACTGGCCACAGCCAGGGTCCTAGGCCATGTCCCACAGTCCACACGCCCCCAGGATGGGCCCAGGGAGAGGGCTGGACACTGTTGCCTGCTTCCCTAGAAGCAGAAAAAAAAACCCTGAAGAGTCTGCCAGATCCAGCAAATAAAAACACAAAATACCCAGTTTGATTTGAATTTCAGATAAATGATAATTAATTACTTAATCTAAGTATGTCCCAAATATTGCTGGGATAGACTTATATTAAGCAATTATTTATTGCTTGTCTAAAACGCACATTTAACGAGGCATCCTATGTTTTGTCTGACGGCCCTCACCCTGGACCTTCTATGAGGGGTAAGCATCCTGAAAAGGAGACTGACCAAGGGGGGAGGTCATCCCCCCACCCCCAGCAGACAGGACCCAGCCTGCTGCTTCTAACACTTCTAACAGGGCTCTGGAAGGTCTGTTTAGGGGTCTCTGTTCTTCCAGGAAAGCCTGGGCCATGGCTTCAGCTCTCACAAACCCTACATGAAGCATCCACACAGATGATTCCAGAGCTCCCTCTCCCCTACTCTCCCAGCCAAGCTCACGAGCAGGGCTGCCCTCTAAAGGCTTGAGGCCAGGGCGGGCCTCGGCCATCTTCCCACCCCACCCCTACTCTGCCGTTCTGAGAATCAGCTTCCCGGTAAGCCCTGCTCTATCCTCTTTAATGAGCGTCCATTTACTCTCAGCCTTGGTCCAAATGCTTTCGGTGAGAGAGAACTTCCTGTCCTGTGGTTTGGATTCTGATCTAGAACATTTCCCTTGAAACCAGGAGCAAGGAGAAAGCCGAACACCTGCCTTTCTGTAGCTCTCCCCTCGCAGATCCCCCAAATTGCTATCTATCCCTCCCTCCCCAAGGCCCTGGAAGGGAAGCCTCAGCTCCACTCTGCCTTTTGCTCCTGCTCAGGCTAATTGAGGCTGGCCCCGAGCAGTGGCAGCTCATGGGCTTCCTCCACGCAAGCTCCCAGCCGGCACATGGGGACAAAATTACCTCCTTTCCTGACCATTATGTGGGGCAGCCAACACCATACACGACTCCTGGCTGAGCGGCCCAGCATATGGAGTTGGCAGGGGATGTGGAGCTTGGGCGTTGCCCAGCCCCAACCCTGCTCAGAAAGGAAGGGCACAGGGGAGCCCACTCAAGGTGCTGGTGGCTACGGCTGGCCCAAGACGCCAGGGCCAAACTCCCTAGGAGAGCAAGCAGTCAGCCTGCCTGGCCAGAGCCTCAGACCTAGGCTCTCTCCACCTCCATGCCTTTCTGGCAAAGGGCCTTCAAGCAGGGTCTTGGGTCTCTGAGAGACATCCCGTTGCTCCCGGCCATGGCCAGGAGGTGGAGTCAATTGGCTAAGGCAGCTGACCCCAGGGGACTCTGGTGGAGGCCCCACATGGGGTGAAGAAGCAAGGAACAGCCACCTCTTGGAGCACTGCCCTCCTTTTGCATCCCACTAACTCCTACCATCTCCCAGAGTTTCAGTTAAGCATCACCTCCTCCAGGCAGCCCTCTCTGATGTCCCAAACTGGGTCAGATCTCCCAACACACATTCCCTAAGCCCCTCAGTTTCTCTTGCATATCACTCCCCAGAATTGTAATTACTATAGTGAAAGGGGATGTTTATGACAACAACTCAAAGGGCAAGACCAAGTAACTTTATTTCCTGCCCCCAGGTGCTTCTTGATCCAGGTTCTGCATTCTTGCTGGTAGGTGGGGTTCTGGGAAGGGAGGGAAGTGGTAGAGAGATCAAAAGGTCAGCAAGTAGTAACTACATTTAAAACTTACCCTTTTAAATAGTCAATCAAGAACCAAAGCCCCTTTGGGTATCATTTCTTTTGCCTTGAAGAGCCTCTGCCCTCCATTCTCCTTCCTTAGACAGCCTTGGGGCAGGGGTCCCTGGCACCAGCCTACTGCCCTCTGGGTTACTGTTAGCCTCCTGAGATACGCCCCCCCCACCCCCCGGCCAGGCCACCCTCCCTTGGTTTCAACCAGGTGTCCTCTGGCCCCACCTGATCTTTCCTGACATCTCAGGTGCTCTCCCAGATGAAGTCCAGGTCTGCAGCCATGCCGTCCAATCACGTGGCTGCCTCATCCTGACCGCGGGCCTCCTACCATCAACCCCTGCTCTGAGACCCTCTGTGAGCAGGATGCAGGGCATGCGACCAGGAACACGGACGCAAACCCACCCCGAACACGACCACGCATCAAAGCTGCCGCTGAACTCTGGGAGGCATGTCCTCTCCTCAGCCTCCCCTTGGAGAACAAGGCCCAAACCCCAGTATTTTTAGGCTCCCCGCAGCTTCTCGGGAACATCTCTCTCTCACCCAACCTGCTCTGGATTTGACGGCAGAAAGGGTGACACGGAGAATGGAGGGTGTTCACAACCCCCCCCTCCTGCAGAGCCCAAAGAGCGTTGCTTCTCTTCTCCTTCCCTCCCGTGGGTCTCCTCACAGCGCCCCCCCCCGCCCCCGCCTTCAACTCTGTTCATTCAGACCTCCAAGCTCTGTTCTTAAAATGTAAGGAGTCACTTCCTAAATGCAGAAGAGCATTTTATCTCTATGAATGAGGCTGTCAGGACCACAGTTCACTAAGGCCTTTAAAAAGCCGAGCAATGACCTCTTTGTTCCAAGTCATTCCCTTTCTTCTGTGTTTTCTCGAGCATAAAAGAAAGAGGAGGGGCAACCGCTCTCCAACCCGGGTTTTCAAAGTAACCTTAGGAGCACACTGTAAAGGTGAACCTCTGAACTCCACAGAGAACAGGTGGTGAATCTCTGCAGTCCACCATCTCCCAGGGTCCTGGCAGCCAATGGTTCTATGCCCCAGCAAGGCAACGCGGTCAATATACAAATAACTGCGGCCTAAGACGAGACCCAGAAAATGTCATGAGAGAGGTATGAAGGCCCTTGGAAGGTCAACCGAGGAAGAAGGCTCATCAATTAGAGTGCCCGTTCTCAACGTATGTTTTAACCCATGACCCTGATAATGCTTTCTCTTGCTATCTACTATATAATTCCACCGGTCAAGAACAGTTTGTCAACTTTACTCTCAGCAGTTTTATGTAGAAACAATAGACACCTTGATTATGATTTTTCAAACTACACATTCTCCCTGGCCACCTCCCACCCCTACTTCATGTAGATTCTGATGAAGCCTTAGCAGGAAGGTGCTCAATGGTTTATTAAAGTCAGGGGAGGCTCTCTGGGTGGCATGGAAACAGGAGTTGAAAAATGGGTGAAATCCAAACAGATAAGAGTGAGAGAGAGTGTTCTAAGCAAAGGGAACCCCACGTATGCAGGCAAGGAGAGCTATGGGTATGTTCAGAGAATGGCAAGGGCCTGAGTCTGGAGGCAGTGGGGTACACAGAGGGGAGCAGTAAGAGATGAGCCTGGGTTGCCAAGCTGGGGAATTTGTACTTGGAGCCGAAAGCTGCTCTGAAGGCTGTCTTGGGCTGATCAGGGGAAAATGTGTTTACCCTGCTGAGTGGGAAGGGCCTGATCATCCAGGATGTGAATTCTCTATACTTCTGCTCCAGCCACATCCCTGCTCCTGAGGATGAACTTTCAACTGTGTGTAACAGACAATCCAGCTCAAAGTCACTTGAATGGTAAGGAATCTACTGGCTCATTTAATTGGAGTGTTCAGAAGAAATGTTGGCTTCAGGACGAGTTTGATCCAGAGGTTTCTGATGTCCCATAGGACTTGGCTCCATTTCTTTTTGATTCCCTCCACTCTGCCCTCCTAATATAGCCGCTTCATGCCCAGACTGAATTCCTTCATAGTAGTGAAACCGTTGCCAGCATCTCTGGGACACCACACTCCCTTTTTCATAACCAGGAAGAGGTAAAAGACTTTTCTTACCCCACTTTTTAACAAAAATCCCAACTTTCTCTCTGATTGGACCAACTCTGATGACAAGGTAGCCCTTGAACCAATCACCAGGGCCAGGAGAATGCTATGCATTGATTGGCTTGGTCCTGGGTCACATGCCTATTCCTCAACCAATCCTGGACCATGGATGGTTTAAGCCAGTTAGGGACCAACTCAGGAGTTCAGTCCTACTCAAGTAACAGGCTCTACCCAGTGAGAGAGGGTGACTGGATGCTGGAGGAGCAGATAGTGTTGTCCAACACATGTCGATTTTGCTTTTTTCCTGAAAGGTCGGGTGAGAGTAGGAAGAGATTAAAATTAGAACCTTCAAAGTAATTTGAATAATCCATAGAGTTAATTCACACAGTCCCCAAGGTCGCACAAAACTGCAAGCCGGCCATACTATATTTTTCATCTTTCCCTTCCTTTCTCTCTCTCTAACCTTTCCATGTTTCCTTAGCCCCTTCCTTATCCACTTTTCCTTCCTCTTTTCTATCCTTCCCGCTCTGTCTGTGTCTTCATGCCTCTCCACCTCCTGGTTCTTCTACCTCAAGCCCATTCCTCCCTCCCAGCCCACATCTCCAGCCACCCTCCCCTGATGCCTCCGAGTTCAATTTCAGCTCGTCCAAGCTGCTTTATTGGTTCCACAGAAAAACAAGCCTAGCTAGAGCCATTACGGGTGCGTGTACGGTGTGCATTAGACTCAAAGAATATTTAAGGAAAATACTCCAGCAAATGGAATCAATAAACTCCAAATCAAACATTCGCTGGGGAGAGGAAGAGGTCTGCCTACAGCTACAGTGTGCTTGGAAACCACTCAGCAGTTCAGAAGCAGGAGGCTGAAGCTGGCCCCCCACCCCACCCACAGCACGTGTGGGCCAGGGCAAGCAGTGAACGTCACAGACCCCAGCACCCCTCTCCTGCAGCTGCACCAGCCCGGACCGCACCTCCCCACAACCCTGCAGGCCCCCCACTTCTCAGCTGGGCTTCAGAGAGACCAGTGGCCTCCACACCTGTCCCCAGTGCAACTCTCAGGGGGCCTGTTATGAAAGGGAGCAGGAATGGGAGGGGAGGGAAGAGGATTGGGGGACCAGAGGCATTTACATGGAGGTATTTTTAGACTCAAAGATTAAATCTTTAATAATCATAATTTTTTTCTTGAAAGAAAATGAGAGTTTGGTGTGTGGTGCATGTACTCTCCCTCCTCGGTCCCTGCAGCAGAGCAAGGAGGAGGCAAGAGTAAGGAAATGCAGAAGACAGAGGAGAGAAAGCCAGAAGGCAATGAGCGCCCTGAGGCTGGAGTCAGGGTCAAAGCGGTGTCCTGGTGGATTCCAGGAAGAAGGAGCCCAGACAGTGGTCACACTGGGAGTTTGGAGCTGTCTCCAGAGCTCTGGGTTGCTCCAGAGACTGATAGGAGAGACGAGAGAATAGAACTGCAGGAATCACCTCCTCCAGTGGCACTGAAATCACCATGTCATTCTATTCACGAGGCTTTGCCACTCCCCAGTGCCTTTTGGGTTACGAAGAAGCTAGTATTGACCTCCCAGGCCCCTCAGGATAAGGGTCCCTTCTTCCAGAAGAGGTTCCCCTCGTGGGTCCTCCACCCACTGATAGTTCCCCAAATACATCTCATGAACCTGATTCCACCCCAAGCAACCAGAGGAGCTCGCCGTCCCCAACGCAATGCCCAGAAAGAGAGCTGCCCCTCATTCATGGACAGCGCCACCACCTCACCCTGGACAGCCTAGAGGTTGTTGGGGGAGTGAGTGAGGACCAGCACCTGACCAGGGGTCCAGGCACTTGGGATAGAGTCCTAGCTCTACCACTGTCTGTGTCAACTTGGATAAATTTCTTCCCCAAGGTAGACCCCAGTTTCCCCAAATTCCAATGAAGGAGTGAATAGACCAAAGGATTTCAGACTAGAATCCATGAATCCCCTGCATCTGCGCAGGGAATGTTGTTTGTACGTGCACTTTTCTGGGCCTGGGCTCTGTCATATTCGCAAAGTGGCCTGTGACCCCAAAAGTGTTGAAAGCCATAGAGGAAGCCAATGCTCAAGTTTGCATGTGACTCAAGTGTTCTCAGCCTTCCTAAACCTCCAGGTGGGAGAGCTGTTCAAAAAGTCCTGGCTTATCAAAAAGAATGAGATCTTGCCATTTGCAACGACGTGGACGGAACTGGAGGGTCTTATGCTGAGCGAAATAAGTCAATCAGAGAAAGACATGTATCATATGACCTCACTGATATGAGGAATTCTTAATCTCAGGAAACAAACTGAGGGTTGCTGGAGTGATGGGGGTGTGGGGAGGGATGGGGTGGCTGGGTGATAGACATCGGGGAGGGTATGTGCTATGGTGAGCGCTGTGAATTGTGCAAGACTGTTGAATCACAGATCTGTACCTCTGAAACAAATAATGCAATATATGTTAAGAAAAAAAAAAGAAGAAGATAGCAGGAGGGGAAGAATGAAGGGGAGTAAATCGGAGGGGGGAGATGAACCATGAGAGACGATGGACTCTGAAAAACAAACTGAGGGTTCTAGAGGGGAGGGGGGTGGGGGGATGGGTTAGCCTGGTGATGGGTATTAAAGACGGCACGTTCTGCGTGGAGCACTGGGTGTTATGCACAAACAATGAATCATGGAACACTACATCAAAAACTAATGATGTAATGTATGGTGATTAAGATAACATAATAAAAAAAAAAAAGTCCTGGCTTGCCCCTAGAAGGGGTACGTACTGTGGCCAACCCCCACTCACACCCACTGCTGTCACCATGTCTGCCTTCACAGGGCTGTGGCGCCTCCTTCCTCCACGGCCCACACCAGCACACAAACCTGTTTCCTCCTTTTAGTTTACATGGGTTTCTTTTTTTTTTTTTTTTTAAGATTTTATTTATTTATTCATGAGAGACAGGGAGAGAGAGAGAGGTAGAAGCAGAGGGAGAGGGTGAAGCAGGCTCCCCACGGAGCAGGGAGCCCGATATGGGACTCAATCCCAGGACCCTGGGATCATCACCTGAGCCGAAGGCAGATGCTTAACTGTCTGAGCCACCCAGGCGTCCCTTCACAGACTTCTTTTATTACAACAAATTTTACAGACAAATGAAGGAAAATAAATACATTACAAATGACATTAAGTTAGCCAGGTTCTCAAAATCTTACAGATTTCACTCATAGTATCAAAGAGTTTATTTGGAGCCCAAATGATCTCTTTCTGAAATAACTGCTATTTCACCAATGGGACAAAAACTCTATAGGCACAAGTTTGGGTTATGTCCCATCAAATTGCCTCTCTTCCCAAACCAGCCTCTGAGCCCCAGCATCATAGACCTCGGGGAGCCATCTTCTTCTGGGCATCCTGATGCTAAATTCCTTAGATCTCTTGCTTCATTCAAGGATGAACATCCCTCTTAAAGCTAAGACTTTCCCATTTTCTGACCAAATGCTAATGATAGCAACTCAGGCCAAGTAGTCCATAAACCCATGTTGAATTAATGAATAAGTCAATGACAAAAATGGATGAATGAATAAGTGCATGAAGTTAATGAATGAAAACTTTTCTTCCCTTCCCCCAACTCCCACTAGGAGGAATTCCTGCCTAGCAGGCCCCATTCCCATCTAAGCTTGGGGATTTGCTAAGTACTAGTTCCTGACTCTCCAAACCAGTGAGTGACTGAGCCCTCCTGTGTCTGGTACAGATCAACTCACCTCTGGAGCCTTCTTGAATCTACAGGCTGATGTCTTTCCTCAGCAATGGAAAATCTGAACACTTCTTCTGCCCTGTCCCCTCTCTTGTCTTCCCCATTTCCTTCTGAGACACCAATGAGACATATATTAGAACTTGTCCCTTTGGGGGCACCTGGGTGTCTCAGCGAGTTAAGTGTCTGGCTCTTGATCTCAGTTCAGGTCTTGATCTCAGGGTCAGGAGTTCAAGCCCCATGTTGGGCTCCACACTAGGTGCAAAAAAAAAAAAAATTAACTTGTCACGCTGCCCCCTTTTCTTTGACCGCCCTTTCCACACCTCTATTTTTCAGCCCCTCAGTACTATATTCTAAACAGTTTCTTCTGACTTAAGTTCCCATTGAGTCATTCTCTTCTTAGCTCTATCAAATCTGTTATTAAACCCATTCATCAAGTTCTTACTTTTAGCTGTGGCATTTGTCATTCTAGAATTCCTTTTCCAAAACTGTTGTGTGTTTATAGTTTCTAAGTCGCTGCTGAAGTGTTCAAGCTGGATTTTTATTTCTCTGAACATTGTTAAGTACAGTTGTTTTATAGTTGATATTAATACTTCCAATACCTGGAGTCTGTGTGACTCTATTTCTGTTGTCTGTTGTTTTCTCCTGGTTCTCGCTCATGGTGTCTTATTTCCCTGTGTGTTGGTCATCTTTGAATGTCTGATGGACATGCATTTTGCCCCAGCTACCATGTCTCCAAGCTTCTCGGAGAAACGTGAGAACGAAGGACATTAAGCACGGTGCCAGCTCACGTTATTATTCAAAGTCCAGTTAGAATTTCAGCTACTCAGAGAGAGCTGAAACAAAGTGGGACTCACTCCTGTCAACATCTGCTCCACTCTTGGAATGTGCTGACGTGTGCTGAGGTGAAGGGGATGGGGAAGGTGTAAGGGAGGAGAATCTTCTGAGAGACTTCCATCCCACCACATGGAAAACTCACTAACCATGATCCTGCCAAGGCCTTGGCTCCATTTCCTGAGTGCCCAGAGAGGGAGGAGCTTTCAGCCGAGCTTGCAGGGGGCGAGACAGAGGTGAGGTCAGACTTCAGAGGTTACAAACTTGCCACGTGACAGAGACACATTCCATCCTTAAATGTATCTTTTCTGTTTATTGACTTATTTTAAAATACTGCTTAGAACTGATTTGAACCAACTCTTAAAAGTCAAGAAGGTTTAGCTTCTCTTGGAGGATCGGAGGTTCCGACGACACTGCACCCTGCTGCCAGGAAGTAACGGTCGGCTGGAGCTGAGGAGCTCCCGAGGAGCAAGTGCTCTCCCTTAGGAGCTGCAGTGGCCACCTCTTAGGCAACAAACATTTGCACTTACTCTGGCCCATGTCCCCACCTTGCCTGATTACTGCCTGGCCCTCACGAATTGAATTTTTCACTCCTTGACCTAGAGAAAAGATGGTATATAATTCTGACCCCCAGGAGTTTCCACAGCTAAGAGAAATAGAGAACACAGGGTCAGCGGAGCAAGAGATCAGTAAGGCAAGGTGACCTCTCAGAGTCCCTGCTAATGCCCCTGGAGAACGTCTACTGCTCCGCCTGCCCCTCCCCAGATTCCTGGCCAGGCCCCCTGCCCAGGCCAGGTGGTGGTCTCAAACTCAGCTCTGCCACTGCCTGCCAAACCAAACTTGGGCCACTCCTTTGACATCTGGAAGATTCTATTTCCTCCTCTGCCCAAATAGGGATAATAGTAGTTCCTGACTTATAGGATTGTTACGAAATTGAATAAGGTCATGCGTGAAAATGGCAAGTTATAACATCCTATCCATAACAAATATTTGTGGATATCAGGGGTGTCTGCCCTGCCCACCTTTATGCTCCCTGTGGACACTTGGGACGAAAGGCTCCAAGAGCCAGGCTTGCCCTCATCCTCTCTGATGTAGTGATGATGGAACCAAAGCTCAGAGAGGTGAGGTCGCTCTCGATGCCGGAGTGTGAACATCTACCCTTGGTCCATTGACACAAATCTGGCTTGAAGCAGGGACTGGTCATACCAAGAGTGAGGCTTTCTGGGGACGGCAGGCTATAAGCAGGATTTGGAAGGAAAAGTAGAACACAGATTAGCAGAAAGAGGGGCTTTCTTATATATTGCTCCCCACACGCTTTGAAACAGCAAAACTGAAAGTATTTGTGCTTTGAGCCCCAAAGAGTCCCAACCGGATCCTCAGCCAGCTATCCTATCCAACAAATAGGCTCAAAGATAAGTACCTAGGCTCCCCTCCCTACCTTCCCAGCTGGAACTGGAAAAGGACACGCGTACTCCCGCACGCGCACGCGCACAGGTGTTTGTCTTCTTTGTGGGCCCTTGCATCACCAGCTCATTTCTCCTGTGGAGAATCCCCACACAGATACACAACCAGACTTCCCTTATCAGAATTATGTTTCCTCTAAGGCAGCGATCAAAGCGATCTGACTTAACCAAGGAAATTAAGAAGGCTCCAGCAGGAATTGCCATGGAAAACCAAACTCATCAAACTCAGGCACTTTCCTTTGTTTTTTTTCTAATGAATTTTAAACTGGGCCCCATCCCCTTGGGACATTTAGCAAATACGAGGTTTCCCAAAGTTCCCTTCCTCCCACTTCCCTGCTGTCCACCGGCTCCTTGGCTGGGCTTTCAGGACCCTCCCCCTCAGCCAGTGCCCCTCCCACCCCACAGAGAGCTCTCTTCTTCCAGAATTTTCCTTAGGTTGGTGTCTCCTCTCTCTCTCTCTCTCTCTCTCTCTGCTATTGCCACTCGTGGGGTTCTCTCTGCTGCCTTTTGCAATACGGCTTCCCTCCCCATCACTCCCCTGGAACCGCTCTGGCCAAAGCCATAGTCAGCTCTCTGTCCTCATTTTATTTGATCTCTCCGTAGCCTTTGACCCAAAAGGCAGCCTTCCTTCTTGAACCACTCTCTTCCCTCAAAATGCTGAACCAGCAGGAGGTTCCCAGGCTATAATACAGATTCACTCCATCCTCATGCACACACTTATTTTTAAAATCTTTTCTAATCTAATGGTCAACATTTTTTTTTTTATTATTTAAACTTCTATTTCTTTTCTAATGGAAAATTCTGTAGGGCCTTGTAGTCCATGGTAAAGAGTTTGGGTTTTATTCTAAACCCCACCAGAGGAGTCATATAATCAGATTTTCATTTCAAGAAGTCTGGCTGGCTGGTGGCTCAGATGCTCGGCTGAGGGGAAGGAGGAATCCAGAGTGATTCTTGGGTTTTTGGCCTGAGTAACTGGAAAGATGATACCAGCTACCGCTTCAAGAGTACCGACTCTGTGACAGGCACTCTTTTGAAGGTTAGACATATTTTCACTCATTCCATCTCCTCAACTCTGTGGGGTAGGCACTATAATTCCCATGTACAGTGGAAGGCACGGAGCCAAGCAGGGAAATGCTAGAGCCAGGATTCCAACCCAGAGTCCACACTCCTAGCAGACATGCTCACAGCCTCTATGAGGAAGGTAGAGCCATTTAGGGGAATAGAGAAGACTGGGGGGCTCAGGGCGAGGAGAGCCTCAGGCTGGAAACTGGTGGAGCTGGAGCCTGGGCATCTGCATTCTTCAGCACTCAGAGGACCTGACCCTGGTTGGGCTGTGCATTATGACCATCCTAGCGACTCTCTCAGGAAACCAGCGAAGAGGTGGATAGCAGAAGAGCCGAGCAGGCTCTAGGAGGCGTCTTCTGGGACAGGAAGGGCCCAGGTGAGAAGTGGGGAGGGCCTGAACTCTGCACCGGTCACTTGGGTTTGCACTCACCCTGCGCTTATGCTGCACTTAGCACCCCCCAAACACCTCCCTTTCACACTCACACACCAGCCCTTTGCCTCTTTTAAAGAGATGTACCTTTTTATTTCAAAATATTTTTGCTATTTTTTAAACTACAGAAGTATATGCTTATTGGAAGACATTACCCTGAAATGAAGAAAAACATTAAACTCACCCATAGGTCACCCAGAGAGCTACCTGTAACATTTTGATGCTTATTTTAGATAGAAAGAAAGATAGATGCTACTTTTTTTAAAACCAGCATCTTAATCTACATTGTTTTGTATTCTGATTTTTTTTCACAGTATTCTCAAACGATGATTTTCATAACTGTGTGGCGGCTGTTGTCTAGAAGCACCATCACTTAACCTCTCACAGTGAGCATTTATGTGGTTGCCAGTTTCTTGTTTTTATACCTAAAATCATAATGAACTTACTTGTATGCAAATCCTAGTATGCGTCTGATCATTTCCTTGGGATAAATTCCCACCATGGTCTTGCTGGTCCCAGGAGTTTAAACTTTGTGACGTTTGATCCCCATCCCCCTGCCAGGGCCCCCTGTGAGCATCATCATCTCCCACCTGCACTGCTTCCCTAGGCTCCTGACTATCCTTCCTGCTTCCGCTTACCCAATCCAGGCACTGTCACAGCGCCCGGAACCTCTTCATTAAACAGTAACAGCAGGTGGTATCACCCCTCCGAAACTCCAGCAGGGCTACCCTTGCACTTTGCAGGCATTCCTCCCCAAGTTGTACTTCCCACCGTGCTCCCTTCACCCACTGTGTCCACTCTGGTCTCTTCCTAGTTCATCAAAGATCTCTCCCACCACAGGACCTTTGCATGTGCTATTTCACTCTTTCTTATCATCCATGACTCAGCCTAACTCTGCCTCTTTGGAAAAGCCTTCACGGACCTCCCCTTCTCCCTTCTCCAGCTCCCTTTTGATTTCCTTCAAGGCCCTTCACACGTGTCAATATTTAATTGTATTTTCACTTGTTAATTTTCAGTGTCTCTGCACTAAATGGTATGCTCTGTGAGGGCAAGGACTTAATTTCACTAAAACTATATACCCAGTTCCTACCTAGTGCTTAACAGAAAGTAGGTCTCTATAAATATCATCAAATTATCCTCCAAAAAGGTTGTACTCACCTACGCTTCCACCAGTAATTCATGAAAGTACAGGTCACCGCACCCACCCCGACACTGGGAATGATGCTTTTTTTTGAAAAAAGAAATCTTGGCTAACATGACGGCAAAAAATAGTATTTCACCGTTTAAATCTGATGCCTAGTAAGGTCAAACATTTTTTCATGTTTATCCTTCTTCTTTTGTAGTGAATAATAAAAGAACCTATTTATAACCCGCGAGTAGTGGCTTCATTCTTAAAGCTATTCCAGAAAAGAAGGTGCTCTAGCCTCAACTTCTGGACTCTTCTAGAAAAAAAAAAAAAAGTTGTTTCTGAAGTCTGACCTCAATCCCTCCTGCCGCTAACTGTTTTTAATCTTCCTCTTATTGGGCCCTTGTGGGGTTGGCAACAAAGCATGCGAGTGCCCTCCTGGCCCTCTTACTGGGTCCCTCTCCTGCCTCCTCTGCCCAGCGTGAAGGAGCGAAACCCACGTGCCCCTCCCTCCCACACCCCCAGTGCTGATCAGCAGATTAAGCGATTCAATTCAAGAAGGAAGGCTGCACTGGTAAGGTGCAATCATCTCTGACTAAAATCTCTTTTTCAGATATATAATGGTCTAATCAATATTAATAGAGAGGCTTATCTGTTTTCCTCATCTCCCATGTCCTTAAGAGTAGATAAAATGCTTGTAAAATAGGATTCTATTCAGCATATACTGATTGCTTCCAAAACGCATTTTCTCGAGATCTGTCATCAAGTGCGAGTCATTACTGAACCGCTAGGCCCAGCGCCGCAGTTGACAAATTTGGGGAAGATTCTTTGATTATTTTACCCAACATGTGATTTAAGGGCCGCAGCTTCTCTTGATTCAAATTGGTTCTTGCCTGTCCTGCAGGGGCATCTCAGAACGCAGAGGATTTTCAATAAATGGACATTCAGAAGAGGCCGGGCTCTAGAACCGAGACGTAGGCCTGACTCCGCCAAGGGAGACCACAGGGTATTAGGGCTGGGTGCTCTCTTGCCGGTGGGAAGGGAAGAGGCAGGGAGCGGACCCCCACCACTACCCCATGGTATCCCACATTGGAGTCTGGCTCTGAAGGGAGGAGAAGCAGGGAGAGAACAGGGCAGCCTCAGAGACAGGCCCGGGAGGTCTGCTGTGTCCTGGGCTTGGCTTCCTGAGACATGGGTGTTGCTGCCATTTTTGCCCTTTGCTGGTGGTATGAGCCTGGGCTAGTCACCGGACCCTAAGCTCTTTTGCTTGACCTGAATCCAGGATGAGCCCAGTGCCTTTCAGACCCCAGGTCTTACCCTCATCTACTTCTCAGGGGTTTTGGACAACATCTCCCTTTTGGGATGCCTCAGTTTTCACAGCAGTGGTACCCAGAGATGACTACTTCGTATATTTTGAAGACACTATGAGGTCGTACTATATTCAAATACAGTATGAACAAAAATCGCCATGGTAGTGAAACAAAAAATTAGGAACAACTTAAAAAGCCACAACTAAACAATCCAATGACTTAAACAGACTGTACTTGACAGTTTGTGACATATGTCATAGATAGATGTCACACATAGATGTAATCCAGGGCAGCAGCTTAAAAGAAGAGATCTAGATGTGTCGACAGGAAACGCATCCAAGATACGTTGCTGAGTGAAAAAGGCGAGATGCAGAATGATTCATGCAAGGTGAGCCATGGGAGGAAGGAAGAAAACAGTATGTAACTAGCATGTATGTAACATCTTAGCGGGGAAAAAAGTCCAGACGGATCTAAGAAACTGATAACAATGGTTACTTCCATGGTCCCTGCTCTGGAGCGTGGGTCAAAGAGGACATTAGCATTATCTGTAATGTCTTGGGATTTTTAGAGGGGGAGCATATTCATACATTTCTTGCGTAAGTAAAAATGATTAATAAAAACATCTGGGTTAATTGGATTTCCATATCTTGACCCCTAGCTTACATCAGACACAAAAACTCAATTCCAGATGGATCACAGATCTAAATGTCGAAGGTCTAATAATAATAAAGCTTTTAAAAGAAAATAGAAGAATATCTTTAGAGGTTAAGGTAGGCAAAAAAAAAATTTTTTTAACTGGACACAAAAGACATTCACTATAAAGGAAAAAGCCAGTAAGTTAGACTACATTGAATTAAGCTACCTTCAAAGGGAGGGTTCCTGCTCACAGTATAATGCCGACAGCTGGCTGGGAAAGGATGCGGGAGAGCTGGAGGTAGAAGATCATCCTTTGTAACCATTATAGTAAAGATTGGTGCAGGCAAGAATCATCAGTGGATGCTAATCTAGGGGAAATTTTGATGAGAAGTGGAATATTTGCAGGGTCTTCTAGTATATCCCCACACGTTGCTTATCCATTTCAAAGAAAAAAAATATCATAACTGGATACCACCTTGACCAGGTGATGAAAATTAGCATCATTAATGAGGAGCAGAGGCTCCAGATGTGAGCTCCGGAGAAGGACATAACACCATTCACGCAGATGCCAGCCAGCAACACATTATCTCCTCTAATCATAAGAAAATATCAAACAAACAAAATGAGGAACATTCTATTTAAAAGGGAAGAGGGGGAGGGACTGTATTCTTCAAAATGTCAATGTCATAAAAGACAAAGAAAGGCCATGGAAATGTTCCTGATTGAAGGAAACCAAAGAGACATGACAACTAAGGACAATGCCTGATTCCAGACAGGATTCTGTATGGGAAGAGGGGAAATGTTACAAAGGGCATTATCAGATCAACTGCAAACATTGAAACACAGATAGTGAGGTAGATAGACATATTACAGCAATGTTAAATTGACGGAAGTTGGCAGCTGTAGGGGGGGCCATGTAAGGGAATATTCCTAAGAAATACTGACTGAATTATTGGGGGGGGGAAGGGTCACCATGTATGCAACTCACTTTCAAATGGTTCAGAAAAGCGTGCAGTGTGTGTGTGTGTGTGTGTGTGTGTGTGTGTGTGTGTGTGTGTGTGGAGGGGAGCAGTGTGGTAAGAGAGTACACACGATAAAAGCAAATAAGAGAGAGCCAGCTAGCTCCCTGATCTCTTCTTATAAGGACACTAATCCTATCAGATCAGGGCCCTACTCTTAGGACCTCAGTTAACCTTCATTACTTCCACAAAAGCCCCATCTCCAAACACAGCCTCACTGGGAAGCCCTAAGGCTTCAACAGATGAATTGGGGCAGGACACAAACATTCAGTCCATAACAAATGTGAAGACCAAGACGCAGTCCCACTCCGACAGAGACATGTGCATACGTGCACCAAAATCCCATGCAAGAATGTTCCCCACAGCACGATTCACAACAGCACAACGGAAAGCAGTCCTAAGACCCTTCAGGCATCAATGGATAAATAAATTGTGTAAAATCATACAGAGCAATACTATATACATCAGTAGGAACGAAAAACTACAGCCATATGCAACATAAATAAATCTCTACAATCGTGCGGAGGGAAGAAAGCCTTTACCCAGATTCACCTATTGCTCGGGGAAATCTACCAGACACAAATGAGTACATATTTCTGATTTCATTTCCATGAAGGTAAGGAAAGGTAATGGCAAAATTAATGCACAGTGTTAGAAGCCAGACTGGCGGTTACCCTTGGCAGAGGGAGGAAGGAGGCTGGAATAAGACAAAGGGCACTTCTAGGGGCTGGTGATGTTCTGTTTCCAGACGTGGTGTGTTCACCCTGTGAGAATTCATCAAGGCGCACATTCATGACTTGGCACATTTATGTATGTATTCTTTAATTAAAAGTGTACATTAAAGGGACGCCTGGGTGGCTCAGTCGATGTGTGTCTGCCTTCGGCTCAGGTCATGATCCCAGAATCCTGGGATCGAGCCCCGTGTCAGGCTCCCTTCTTGGCGGGGAGTCAGCTTCTCCCTCTCCCTCTGCCTTGGCTCATGCTCTCTCTCTCCTCTCTCTCTCTTCCCTTCTCTCTCTCTCTCAAATAAGTAAAATCTTTTTTAAAAAGTTTATATTAAAAAAGAGACCTCTGGGGGTTCCTGGGTGGCTCAGTCAGTTAAGCAACCGTCTCTTGATTTCAGCTCAGGTCATGATCTCAGGGTTGTGGGACTGAGCCCTACATCAGGCTCCAAGGTCAGTGGGAGTCTGCTTGAGATTCTCTCTCGCTCTCTCTCCCTCTGCCCCTCCCCCTACTCTCTCTCTCTCTTTAAAAAAAATAATAATAACTTTTAAAAAGAGACATCTGGATACTTATTAAGTTTGGATTCTAGAATCACTCATGGCCCCTCTAAAATTCTGTATCAGTGGGTAAGGAATGGGGTGAGTGGGAGGTAAACAGGTCCCAAATCTGCTTTTAAATTTTTTTATTCAATTTATTTAAAATGGATTTTTAAAAAACAGTTCATCTATTTCTCCCACCTCCCCCACCTCCCCCACCTCCCCCACCTCCCCCACCTCCCCCACCTCCCCCACCTCCCCCACCTCCCCCACCTCCCCCACCTCCCCCACCTCCCCCTCTTGCAACCACCACACCAATCTTTTTTGTTGTTGTTGTTAAAGATTTTATTTATTTGACAGAGACAGTGAGAGCAGGAACACAAGCAGGGGGAGTGGGAGAGGGAGAAGCAGGCTTCCCGCGGAGCCAGGAGCCCAAAGCTGGGCTCGATCCCAGGACCCTGGGATCATGACCTGAGCTGAAGGCAGACGCTTAACCACTGAGCCACCCAGGCACCCCCCACCACACCAATCTATTCTCTATAGCTGTAAGTTTGAGGTTTTTTGATGTTGTGGTTGATTACTTTTTGGATTACACATGTAAGAGAGATCAGTCGGTATTTGTTTTTCTCTGACTTATTTCACTTAACATAATACCTTCCAGGTCCATCGGTGTTGTCGCAAAAGGCAAGGTTTCATTCTTTTTTATGGTTGAATAATATTTCATTTTATGTATATAAATATATAAATAAATAAATTCCCCATTTACCCATCAATGGACACTGGGATCGAGCCCCGTGTCAGGCTCCCTTCTTGGCAGGGAGTCAGCTTCTCCCTCTCCCTCTGCCTTGGTTCATGCTCTCTCTCTCCTCTCTCTCCCTTCCCTTCTCTCTGTCTCAAATAAATGAATAAAATCTTTTTTAAAAAGGAGAGAGAATGATGCCTCTAGCTTTGTTCTTTTTTCTCAAGATTGCTGTGGCCATTCAGTGTCTTTTGTGGTTCCATACAAATTTTAGGATTGTTGGTCATATTTCTGTGAAAAATACCATTGGAATTTTTGCAGGGGTTGCATTGAATCTGTAGATTGCTTTGGGTAATAGGGACATCTTAACAATATTAATTCACCAATTCGTGAGCATGGAGTATCTTGCCAATTATTTGGGTCTTCTTCAATTTCCTTCATTAATGTCTTACAGTTTTCAGGGTACAGGTCTTTCACCTCCTTGGTTAAATGTATTTCTAGGCTTTTTATTCTTTTTGATGTAATTGTAAATGGGATCTCTTTCTTAATTTCTCTGTCTGACAGTTCGTTATTAGTATGAAGAAATACAGCAGATTTTTGTGTGTTGGTTTTACATCCTGCAACTTTACTGAATTAATTTATTAGTTTTAACAGTTTTTTGGTGGAGTCTTTAGTGTTTTCTCTATATAATATCAGGTCATCTTTCCAATTTGGATGCCTTTTTTTTTCTTTCTTTCTTTCTTGCTCTGGCTAAGACTTCCAAAACTGTGTTGAATAAAAGTAGCAAGAATGGGGGCGCCTGGGTGGTTCAGTTGGTTAAACGTCTGACTTCAGCTCAGGTCATGATCTCAGGGTCCTGGGATCGAGCCCCACGTCAGACTCTGCCCTCAGAGGGGAGTCTGCTCGTCCCTCTCCCTCTGCCCCTCTCCCTGCTTGTGCTCGTTCTCTCTCTCTAGTAAATAAAATGTCTTTAAAAAAAAAAAAAAGCGGCAAGAATGGACACCTTTGTCTTCTCCCTGATCTTAGAGGAAAAGCTTTCAGCTTTTCACCACTGAGTATGATGTGAGCTGGGGCTTGTCATATATGGCCTTTATTACGTTGAGGTATGTTCCCTCTATACCTACTTTCATAAGTGGATGTTGGATTTTGTCAAATGCTCTTTCTGCATCTATTGAGAGGATTATATGATTATTATCCTTCATCTTGCTAATGTGGTGCTTCACATCAGCTGATTTGTAGATATTGAACCATCCTTGCAGCCCCAGAAGAAAACCAAATGGTTATGGTGTATCCAAAAACCTGCCTTTTGAACAAGCCGTCAGGTAAGTCCTGTGGGTTCCGGGGCCACTCTTGGAAAAACACTGGTAACCCTTTACATTTTAATAACAGCACAATCCATGTCCATAGAGAAACATCATGGAGAGGCAGGAATATTCTATCACAGTTATCTCTTCAAAATGTCCCTTTGCCCTGCAACCCCCAAAGATATTTAATGTGGTGCTTGAACGCCCTGCACTAGATGCTTTCACCTGCCTGCCCCAGGTACGCGGATTTGGTCTCAACTCCCAAGGTCTCCTGTCCCCCTCCCCCTCACCATGAGACTCTCAGGCAGTGGTGATTGTCATCAAGGCGTGACTTTTCAGCCGTCTTTGGTTCCAATATTTGCACAGGCACAGGACTCACAACAAAGAAATCTTCACAGAACCTCTAGGCTGTGACTGCTCATCCTTCACGATAGCCCCAGCTCTTCTGTGAATATTTCTATCACAGATCAAAGGCATACATCTATGTGTGCGGTGTCTCCGATGTGAGACCATATTTCCCCATGCTTAGTACGGTGCCTGGAACATAGCAGGTGCTTAATATATACTTTTTTGTTTTAAACCAACTGAATAGAAGGAACCAAAGCTGAGAGCCCCCACCTTTGCCAGGAGAATTCTCCTTCCTAGTCTGCCCTTGGCCTGCCCTTGCCTCCAAAAAACCCTATTACCCCCAGTGTCTCCTGGATACACCCTCCTCCCCTTCTCAAGTCCCTTTTTTCTTGCTCCACTGAGGCTCGGCACCAATCCTTCCTTTTCTCTTCCATTCTTTGTTCTCCAGCTCTGTGCATCTGGGTGAAGGGCAAGAGAGGGCTTTCTAATGCATAAGATAATTTTCATCTTTATTAGCACACATAACATTATCACCTGACTGAATTCCCAGCTTTGCCAATTAAGCATCCTCGCCGGTCCTCTCCCCAAACCTCCCCACCACCACCACCACCTTGCACACCTCCTCTCCCAAGTCTGAGAAGGGAACCCTCTCAATTTGTAAACCCTCATTCCTGCCATCAGAACGGAGGCCATCAACTCACTTGAGAACCACAGGATTTGAAGAGGGAAGGAGAGGGCAGGAGGAGTTCCCAGTGGGCAGGAAGAAACTCTGGGGGAGGTGGATATGTTGCAGAGGAGGAAAACCTTCCATCGGCCCTCTTAAGGTTCTGTGACTGGGCCTAATAATTAAAATGACATGAGACAGGAGAAAACAGGAAAAAAAGCATACACACTTTTTTAACATTTTTACTTGTACACAAGGATCTTCAAAAGGAAAATGAAGACCCAAAGAAACCATTAGGCCCCGATGTTTGTATCCTTTTTAAATAAAGAATGATATCTTGTGTGGGTGTGATGAGCCAGATGGGCTTAGACCAGGGCCAGTAAGCTGTGGCACAATGACCAGGAGACATGGGGAAAGTACTGGAAAATCAGGGTTACTTTGGTAGGTCTGTCTGCACAGAAGCATCTCAGTGTTGACTCTCTGTTTCCAGCGCTAAGAGTGTTCTCCTCTGCCCGGTACAAGGAGGGTATCTTTCTCCCGGGAAATGTTGTGACCGGCTTTTAGGTAGAAAGGGGAGGTCAGAGAGCCCTTTCAGCACCTGCTGTTTCTCAAGTGTCTCCAGCTAAAAATAATCAATCAGCGAAAGCAGTATATTTTGAAGTGGCATGTTCTGTATCTCCTTCAATGCTCAGTATCTTAATTGTGGCAATGGTCCACAACTGAATACATATGTCAGAATGTATCCGTTTGAACAGGTTAAGTATATGCAGTTTACTGTCGGTCAATTATACCTCAATAAAACTGCAAGAGGAGGAAGAGAAGGGGTTAGGGAGGAGGAAGGAAAATAAAGAAATTCAGTAAATTTTCAGGATACAAAATCAATATACAAAGAAAAATCAGTTGCATTTACATACATATGTGGACTCTTTTAAAAAACAAAAAAAGAAAGAACACCAAACTCATAGAAACAAAAAGAAGAGGCTGAGGCTGGGAAGAAATAGGGAGAAGTTGGGAAAAGGATACAAACTTTCAGCTACATGATGAGTAAGGTGTGAAGATCTAATGTATGACATGGTAACAATAGTTGATAGCCCTGTATTGCATAATTGAAATTTGCTAAGCGAGTAGAAGTTCTCACATTTTAAGAAAAAGGGTAAATATGTGATAATTAACTAGGAGGGGGGATCCTTGCACAATGTATATATATATTTCAAATCATCATGCTGTACACTTTAAGTATCTTGCGATTTTACCTGTTAATTACCCCTTGAGAAACTGAAGAGGAGAAAAGAAAAGGAAATCAAAAAGAGGGAAGTGACTTGCCGAAGGTCCAGCTGAGAATTCTAACCCGCTAGGGTCTTGATCTTAAATCTGTCTTCCTGCCAGGACTCTCACCATGGTTTTCAGGCCAAACGAAAAATTTCGAGAAGCTTCTATTTTTAGTACGTAATTGGCCACTGGAAGGCTGGACTTCGTCTGCAGAGACTTAGTGAGACTTGGCCCCGGTCTTGACCAGGCTTCGTTGTCACAACAGACTTGTCAATGGGGCAGACGTGATGGGAGTGTGGGTAGTCCCTTGCTCCCACCTTGGCCTACTTGCCTCAGTGAATGGTGACTAAGAGTGGGATCCTGGGATGCCAGAGGAGCAGGGCAGCACCCCTGTCCCCCAGGAGCTCATTCCAGCAGGGTGTGTGGACCCCTACCCAGGTCATTACAATGGAGCAGCAAGACAAGTAGGGCATGCTCAACCCAGCCTGGGCCAGACTTCCTGGAGGAGGTGGTGCCCCTGAATGGCTTTGCCCCCCCCTTGGAGGCCTCCACTTCCACGTCTGCTGCCTCTGTCCCCTTCTCCTGCTGCTCCTCTCCCTGGCCCAGGTGTTCCCCAAACCCAACCCCTTCCTTTTCTTCTCCTCAACACAGCTGACAGGCGCCTTTTCAGGAGGAAGTTAGCTGGAAGTTGAAAAATATAAGTAAAGGAAACGACCAGCCATCTGGCTGCCACGGGCCAAATTTCTGCTCCTGCCATGACTGACAACTCCACTCCACGTGCCTGCTTGTCTCCCAGAACCCAACTCATTTGCAGCCATTCCTCCCTCTCCATCTTGATGCCCATCCCTTCCTGAAAAGTCACACCAAGACACGCTCTGGGCAAGTGGTGGCTAAGAAATGGGCTTAGCACCCCTCGCCCCTGTCCACAGTAGGCTCAGAAGCCCTGATCTCTCTACCCCGTTCTCAAGAGCATATTTGGGTTCTTCTCCTAGAGAGGGATCCCCACAAAACTTTGTACCCAGGAGGGCAGGCAGAAGGGCTTCAGAAGAGAAGAGAACACGCAGGGCATGGAATCTGGAGTGGGTACCATGAGGGGAGATGAAGAAGTCAGCAGGACTAGCCTCTACTTCTCTACTCCCGTTTGCAATCCCCCCTCACACCCATGATTGCCTTTAATCCCCACTGTGATCTTTAAATTAACGAGGTAGGAATAGTCTCAAAGGGGTGAGATAGCATGTCTAAAGAGAGGAAATAAGTAGGTATTGAGTGAGATCCACTGGGTCTGCGATAGACAGAATAATGCCCCCCAAGTGTCTACCTCCTATTCCCAGAGCCCTGAATATGCTCCCTTCTGTGGCAAAAAGGACTTTCACAGATCTGGTTAAGGATCTTGAGATGGAGAGAATATCCTGGATTATCTGGGGGCGGGGGGTGGTGTGATCACAAGGGTCCTTATCAGTAAAAGAGGGGGGCAGGAGAGTCAGACTCAGAGGGATGCAGCACAAGGAAGACTTCCTTGGCCATTCCTGGCTTTGAAGATGAGGAGAAGGGGCTGCAAAGCCAAGGAACCTCCAGAAGCAAGAGAACAGATTCTCTCCTGAGCTGCCAGGAAGGAATGCAGTCCTGCCGACACCTGAAATTTCAGCTCCCCGAGACCCAGGTTGGACTTCTGCCCCTGAGAACTGTGAGATCATCAGTGTGTATTGTTTTAAGCCACTAAATTTGGGAAGTGACCTAACAGAGGACAAGGAGTCTCCCTACAGCGCCTCCTGTGTTTGTCCCAGCAAATCCCATGAGCAGATGCTGTCCCCTGCTTCGTGGTTGAGGGCACTGAGGCGCACACTGTCAGATGACTTGCTCCAGGCCACCCAGCTGGTGTTAGGTTTCGGCTCCTCAGCAGCAGAGCCTGAGGCAGGCATTCTCAGTCCACAACTTCTTGAGGGAGCACTCTTCAGCCAAAACCCATAAAGGAGTCAGGGAAGCAGAGGGAAGGGCATGAGGAAGGATGGGGTCTTGGGGCAAGTCAACACTGGGCCTGATGCATGGGTCACTCTGGAGCATAAATCAGCCAAGAAAATTAGCCCCGCTCCTGGCAAGGGGCTCAGCCCTTCGTTCCCTGGGTCAGCCAGCAATTAGTTGGCTGGTGGCTGCCCCGAGAAGCAGCCGGAGGTAACCCTTCCTGGCAGAGGGCAATTCTCTGCAGAAGGGGCAGCTGTGAGCCCTCAGCAGCCCACACTCATGCCACCAGGGATGGGCAGGCCACAACAGCAACCCCACGGTGTGGGCCCAGCGCCCTCCCTGTCGGGAGATGGGAGAGACCACAGCCCAGGGTATGTGCGGGCTGGCCAGAGAGCAGTGCGCACAGCGGCCCGGAGAAGGGGCAGCCAGGGTGGGGACAGGTGTCCAGGCCGGTGAGGACGCCCACGGGGCCCAGGCCTCCGCATCCAGAGCAGGAACAGTGAGCGTCTGGGCCCCGACCTGCCCCCTTCACCCCCCAGCAGGCGCTGCTCCCCCGAAGCCACAAGGTCAGCACTCTGACCGCGGCACCTCATCGCCCCCCAGCCCCAGACCAGAGCCTCAGAGGGTTCCTGAGTCTCTGAGGAAATTGGATGGTAATGGTGTTCTCAGCTTCCTCCTTTTCTCTCCCTTGCCCTCCCTCTTTCTTTCTGGGCCTGCCCCTGAAGCTATTAATATCCAACTTGAACTAAACTGCGACTGTATTTCAACTTTCCCGCTTTATTTGCCACGAGCGGGTTGTTTCTCCGGGGCGGTGAGGGGAGCCGGGGTCCTGCTTCTTTCCAGCCCATGCTCCGAGGGCTGATCATACAGAAGAACCTAGCGGCCAATACTGGGTCGAGGAGGAAAAGGAGCGTTCCATTTTCTGCATGTTCTGTGTGGTAGCAGCTTCTGTTCCCGTCAGGAACCTTCGAACACATTTCATGGCTGCCTGATGGAGCAGAAATGTGCTCTCGGTGGGGCCGGTGCCAGGCCACGGGCAGCTCTGGGAGGGGCTTGGCACCTGGGCCACTCGCCCCTGTCTGGGCAGGATGAAGGAGGGAGGGTGGCAGGCAAGAGGGCAGGAAGCCTTCCCAGAGGAGGCGCGAGGTGGCACCTGTCGTTCTCAGAGGGGTCTGCCGTCTCCCATGTCTAAGCCCCTCGATGATGCTGGAGGGAGTGCTGCAGGGCACCCCTGTTCACGGGTGGGGAAACCCATGCCCAGACTGACCTCGTGCTTTGCCTGTGGATACTGGAAAGGTCAGGGATGGAGCTCGGGTGTCCTGACTCACAGCCCACCCCCACCCTGGGGCTCCAGTCCGTGACACCAGGATGAGAATAAGACGGGGCTCTCCCAGGCCAAGCCACTGCTCCCTGAGCTTTCTTCCCTTCCCAACCAGTAGCCAAGCAAGGTATACGCTTCCCACCAAGCCTCTTGGCCCCAGAACCCTGTCTCCTCCGCCCCACGCCCGGGCAGGTGGAGCCTGGGGTTGACCCTAAGCCCCCAGAGCCAAATGTCACACAGTCCTTCTCCCAACCCGGGCACATGGCCCCACCAGGCCCCCCAGACAGTAGTGCTGGGGACTGCCTTGTCCCAGACGCAGGATGACATCACTCCTGAGGGAAGTTCATCAGTGCTGTGTTTGCCCGGGGCAAAGAAACCCTGGAAGACAAACGGCCCAGAGAGCTCCTGGGCTTGGCCACAGGGCTGCTAAGAGCAGTCTGCTGGGGACAGAGGCAAGCATGCGGTTGGCCCGCCTGGGAGGGGAGCTGGCTACTTGCCTACGAGAAGTAGCTGCTTGTGTCGAGCTCTGACTGGGCAAGGAGCTTCACGTGAGCCATCTCGAGCACCCTGCGCACTGGCCTTGTGACATAGAGGCGCCAATGGGAGGGAGCTTCTAGGTCCAAGATGGCATCTCCACACCAGACATTGAACAGGGCCTGGAGGTCCCTCCCCACACACCCAGTCCGCAGACGGTAGCCACCGACAAATGACAGATACTCCCTAGGAGGAGAAAAGCCCCGTGACAGCCCTGCTCAGGACGCTGCCCTCCGGGGTCTGTGCTGCGGGCACACGCGTCCCTTTGGTGGGTGTTGACTAAGTACTTATTCCCTAGCAGATACTGTCACCCCCAGTCTGGTACACTTTATACCCCATTACATGCTCCCTCTGTTTCACACGCTCCCAGAAATGCCCGCGTGTGTACACAGGCATATGCACACACACGCACACCGCACACAAACACACACACACACACACACACACACTCTTCCCTGACCAGCCGCCCCTAAACTAGGTCAGGCCCTCAAGCCAAAGTGAGGACGAACAGAACAGATGGAGGGATGCGGTGGCTCGCAGACCACGTCTTGGAAGAAGAGGACGTGAGCAGAGATGGAGAGGGGAGCGGGCAGGTGTGGCTGCCTGGAAAAGGGGGGGCAGCCTCAGGGAAGCAGCAGGGGCTCACTGCAGGGAGCCCCCGTGTGAATCTGACATGGGAACGGGCAGATGCGGGCAGCCCTCAGCAGCTTAGGCGCAATTCAGAGAGGTGGCTGCACTGGGAGTCAGTCCCTTAACAACGTGGGGCCCTGGGGAAGGTTTACAGGCCTGCTCTGGGCCTCCAGTTCACCATCTGCAAAATGCGGGTGCTGGTAGGTGGTGGGGATTACATGAGCTGGGGTGTGGGGCATGGAAGGACCTCCGAGGCGGGAGTTCCCGGCAGGGTGGCTTTGTCTGCTCTGGCCCCACCCTACCCACAACAGCGAACACAAGCTCAGAGGGCACTCTGGGCCCCGCACTGTTCCAGGGCATCCTCCTGCCCATCCTTGGAGGTGGTGCTCTGGCCATCACCCCCATTTCCAGCAGGGAACTGAAGCACAGCACTTGTCCAAGGTCAGAGCAGAGCCAGGCTTAGAAGGCTCCAGAGTCTGTGCTCCTTTCCTCTACCCCACCCACAGACTCTGCTGCTCCGTCTGGCTGCCCGGTGGCAGCAGCGAGACTCAGCTTTGTGCCTGGGGGGAAGGCACAGCACCCTGGCTGCTCTGGGCAGCCGAGCAGGCATGGGGGTTCACCGTGGAGCAAGACTCCCCGAAAGGCCTCCCTGACTAGAATCATCTCCCCAGCTGGCTTACCCTGAGATCTTTAAAGCAAATTGAGGCGCCACTTCCAGAAGACCCCGGTTGACACACATGTCGATATGTGGGAGGGTTCTGCCACTGTCTCTTTAGCAGAGATTGGCCACTAGGGTTGGTTCGTTAGAGGACTGGCTTTGGTTTTAGAGGTGAAGGGGGATGTGGTCTGGAAGACGAGTGCAGCGCCCTCCAGGGTCCGATGCGGACAGTCTGCAGGGGAGGGGCTGAGGGGGGCAGGGTGGGGGTGCGGGAGACTGATGCTGGGTGGAGTGCAGGGCAGCAATTTCACAGGGTTAAAATACATTTGACTTGGAAATGAAATACAGATCAAAGACGAGGGAGTGGCTCTAAGTAAAATGGAGTGGAGGAGAGGGGGCAAGGTCCTTTTCACCCAACCTCCACTACCCCCCATCATGGCCCCTCCAGGGCATCTCCACAGGCCCGGGGTTCCCGGAGGAACCCAGTTTGCAAACCACCGATCTTACTGTGAAGAGCAGTGGCCCTGGAGTCAATTCAGGGGATCTCATCTGTAAGGTCTCTCCTAGCTGTGACATTCTAGGTGGTTTGGGGAGAGGAAGAGAGGGGGTTGGCCAGGAACGGCATTGCTGACTGTAGACCCACCCTGGTTCAGCCGGGCTTTGTGGTCACATTTCCTTCCTCCTGAGCACACACCTCCGTGGACACCTGGGACTGGTATGCAAGAACTGGAGACAGATGACAAAAGATGAGGTGTGGGGTCTTGTCCCTGATCCCCCAACTTCTCACAAATTCCACCCACATGCCTCCAGTGCTCCGTGCCTACACTATTTCCCCGCCAGGAGACGGTGGGGTTTGGTGGATTGATACCACAAGGTGTGCAGTCAGCAGCCTCGGCTTGAGCCCCGTCCTGCCCCTTCCTGGCCGGGCCATTAGGAAGCATTACAGCATTCTCTCCCCTCAGAAACCTCGTGGGACCAGGAGGGCAGAGATGATTGTTCTCCTTGTATAGCTGAGTGCAGTGGGGCTCAGTGACATGAAGTGACTCATCTAAGGTCGCGCAGCTACACCCTGGCAGAGCTATAAAAGTAGGACCTAGTCTTTTCCCCCACGGGGCTCAGATGCTGGAATTGCAAGGCTCTCAGCACCAGGGGGCAGGGGGAGATGCTCACACCTCCTCTCTGGAGGACAGCGGGGTGCACAGGCCTTCATGTGGCCATAGAGGATGGCTCCAGAGAGCCAGTGGAGCAGGGCATCAGGGGCCAGAGGGACAGCAAAGACCTCAACTTATCCCCGGCACTCACCACTGTACTGGTCACTCAGCAGAGCAAGGTCTGGTGCCCAGTAAGCAAGTGCACAAAACCACGGTGGCAGGACTCAAACACCTCACTCAGAAGGAGGCCAGGAACGAGCACTGGGCTCCCGGACAAAAGGTTCTGGTCTTTGGAGTGGAGGGAGACCCGGGGCCCCATGCAGAAGGGAATGCAGGCAGAAGCCCCTGGCCATGGCCTGGCCCAAGACCCCCTAAGCTCACACTCCAGGGCGGTGTGGAACGAAAGGCCACTCTGGAGTCTGTGTGGGAGCCCCAGATCCAGGGTCTGGCACGAGGCTTGAAAGGAGAAGGGGTCAGGTTGAGGACAATAAGCTGGCGTATCACGGGGATGTGGGCATATGGTGGAAAGCCTGCTGACGATGCCGCCCCCCCCCACTCTGAGCCTGCCCCCTTGTCCCAAATCCCTTCCCCTGGCCAGGACAGCCCAGGAGGCCCCTGCTTCCAGCCCCCCACCTACAGCCAGCGTGACTCCTCTGTGGCTCTGGCTGTGTCATCTCCCTGGCCCGACCCTCCGCCTCTCCCACCAATTCAATTATTCATCGAGTGAGTTCTGGCGTTGAAGTTAATCTCTCCCCCTTCTCAGCCACCCCCAACTCCCCCCCTACCAAGTTTGGGGTGGGGAAAAGCGCTGGCGGTTCCGTGTGGTGTTGATTAGAGTATTGATCCTGGCTGCAGCCTGCAGTTGCCGCCCGAGCATCCATCAATGTCGGGGTGTGGGGGGGGAGGGCAGGGCGGAAGAGTGGCCTGGGGCCTTGCCAGGCCAGACCCCAGCGTGCCCAGCCTGCTCTGGGGCTGTGAGCAAGCCGGGCAGGTGCGCTGAGCTCCGTGAGGTGGGGCTGGGTTGTTGCTACTTGTGATCCCTCCTACCTGGCTCGGTGCGCTTCCGCAGCACGCTCTCTCCCTTTCACTCTGTGGCCCGTTGATTCATGGCTGGTTCTCGCTGGTCATTCTGGCTAACAGCTGTCCCTGTCCATTATCGCACACCTCCAATATGCTAGTTGTCTGCCCCGAGTTCTTCCTTCTGCCGGCACTCCAGGGAGATTCGTGCCTCTTCTCCGGATGCAGAAACTGAGGCTCACCAAGGTAAGGGGAGGTCAGGCTGCTGGAGCAGAGGAGGGGCCGGCCCAGAATGTCCCTTTTTCACGAGGCCACAGCGCTCCCCTGGCAAAGGAACAGTGACGTTCATTGAGCCACTATGTGCCGGGGACACGTTCTCTCGCGGACAACTTGTATTTATCTTGTGATGTAGAGGTTCATTGTCCCCATTTTACAGATGACGACACTTAAGTAACTTGTCTCCCAGGTGCACAGCTAGGAAGTGGCAGAACTGGATCCAGACCCTTGTCTGGGAAACTCTGGCCCCGAGCTCCTTCTGTTTGGATGGCAAATCCCAGTTGAAGGGTGGTTTTACCCACATGCTCTCATTTTCTCTTTACACTCACACTGCAAGCGAATTGGTGCTCTTATCCCCATTTTTTAATCAGGGGACATGAGAGGAAACTGAGGCACAGTGTGGGGAAGGGGCTGGAGATGGCAGAGCCGGGACTCTGGGGCTAAGTCGGCCGACCCCTGATGCTGTTATGGCAAGTCCATGCCCACGTGGCCTCCCCTGGGCTGGGCTGCCACCAAAATCGAACTTCCTCCTTTTCAAGGAAGCCTTCTTGGACTTGCTGAAGGGGGGTAGCCGCTCTCTGGAGCACAAACTGAGGGAGCATCAGGACACCTATCTCCACGGGCCCAGTCCCTCTCCAGAAAGGACTGAATGTGCTCAGTTCCACTACCAGCTCCTTCCCTCCAGCAGGCCTCGTCTCTTCCCTGCTCAGGTGCACCACGTCCAGGGAGCCCAAGCCCACCTAACCCCCATCACCCACCCCTCGGTCTCAGAGGCGGGCTTCTGATCCCACCACTCAGCTCAGGGTCCTGGGCAAGGCGCTTCTACTCCCGGATTCTTCCTGTGTGCCTCAGTAGAACCACCCAGAAGCTCCATAAACAACTCAAATACCACAGCCCCACTCAGATTCTGAGTCAGTAGCTCCGGGGTGAGGCCGGGTCACCTGCATTTTTTAAAGCATGCAGGTTTTCATTCAACAAATATTGATTGGACGTCTGTTATGGGAAGTCCGGCAAGGACACCAGAGCCACCGCACTCTGGGTGGCCCCAGGGGGTTGCTGAAGCCGTGCTCTCTATACCCGAAAAGGGTCACCCCGCTTGCTCCAGGGGAGCTGGAGCGAGGATGAGTGTGATGTGGAAAGAGCTGGCTGTGTGAGGAGCAGGACGGTGTCACCCTCATCTGTGTGCTGCAGTGGTCAAGAACCGCCAGGCTGGGTGGTCTCTGGGGTCCCTGCCACTCAGAGAAGGCCAAAGCTCCCTCTGCATCCGGACCATCCCCTGCCCCTGGGAGAGGGCCCCGCGCGGGGGGTGTGGTCCAGCAGGCCTGAGGCTGGTGGACTCCTGAGTCCCAGACACTCACCTGCTCCCTCCCCCACCTTGAGCTCTAGTTTCGGAAGGCAGGAAGGAAAGCAGGTGGTGGCCGTCCCAGCTCCAGCCCTTGAGTTAGCGCTGGTGGCGGTGCTGGGGCTGGAAAGCAGCTATGATTGCAAATTGATCTGTTGTGCACTGAGCTGGTTATCAAGAAGACAAAGCAAGTCGTCGATACTGCATCACCCACTGGGGTCCAGAGCCTCTCCCTTGGGCTACTCGGGGAGGGAGAGAGAGTGGGAGAGGGAGCTGCTCCTGCATTACCTGGAGTCTTTGCAGGGCCCTAGGGCAGGAGGGAGGGACCCCAGGCTCAGTCTCAGTCTCTGCTTCTGGGTAGCCCTGGGCTCTCTTGTTTTTTCCTCCAGAACCAGCCTGCAGCTCAATGTGGAACAGAGGAGTTAAAACAGCAGATAATTTAGAAATGTATTTCTGTCCAGTTTGTAATTCTGTAGTCTGACACGGGTCTGGGAGCCGAGGACACACCCTTTGCCTTCCTCCAGCTGGCTCGGGGGACTATGTTTGCATTTCTGCAGTGCTGTGAGGGCAGGAGGCTTGGACGGTGCTGGCACCGGAGGCCCTGGGAAGGGAAACCTAGCCTGGGTTGCTCCTTTGGCAGCTTAGCTGACAGGTAGTTCTGTGGCAAGAGCACTGAGAGTCGGGTCCTGCCAGCAACTCAGTGAGCCCCAGTGCTCTGGGTGTTCCCAGCCCAGCGCCATGTCAGGTGCAGGGAAGGCAGTAGCAGAAGGGGGCCGCATGGACGCCAGTGCCCAGCCGACCCTGGGCCAGAGACCTTCTCTCTGTGCCCAGGCTTCACCTTCCCCTCGGGATCTCCAGCCGACCCACACTCAGGCTTCAGGCCAGATCTGCTTCCTGTCACTCTGGCCCAAGCCTGGCCATGTGGCCTTCCCCTTACACGGGGTTCAGTCACGCGGGGAGCCCAATGGTGCGGGCATAGCCCGAGAAACCTCGCACCCCCTCTGGATCTGCAGTCACAAGCTTTAAACCCAGGCTTGAATTTGAACCCGGGCTCTTCCTGACCACGTGATCTGAGAAAGCCGCTTTACCCTTCTAATGCTGGGTTCTTCATCTGAGCAATGGGAGGACAAATCCCTGTTCATAAAGGCACAGTGAGAGCTAAACCCCAAGCACAGGCCTGAGCGCACAGTACACACTCGACTTCTGATGGCCTTTGCTGTTCTTCACGCAGCACGGGCCACCCTTAACCCCTGCTGTCCAGGAATGCTTCCGACACCCAAGCTCCTGCTGATCCCTGCAAGTTGTCCCTTGCGCAGGGTGGGGTGGGGGGCACTTCCCTGTTCACAAAGGACCTCCTTCTTCTGATTAGTCCTCTTCTCTGGATGACTCGCAACTGCAGCATCCTCCTGCCTCAGGGGGGAAACGCTGCCTGTCCTCACAGGCAGCATTATCCTACCAGACCCCCTGCCAATGACCCCAGCATTCAGTCAGGGGCTACCCCCATACCGCACTAGGTAGAAACTGCCACATCCACCAATGCGGGGGGTATTTTTAAATAAAGACCCAGCCGCTGCTGTCCACTTTGTGGCCATCTACGAGAATCCAGCATGCACCAAGCGTGGTGTTTGGTCACGAGGGAGAAGCGCTGATGTGGGTTAGTCCTGCTCTGGAGGCTCCTGGCCACACGGATAGAGCCAGGTACGAACTGCGGGGGTACATCTGCGGTACCACAAGAGCCAGACCACTGGGCGAGCGAAGGCTTCCGGGAGGAGGTGATGTTCGAGCTGAGTCTCGAAGAATGAGAAGGGGTTCTCCAGGCAGCTGCAGGAGGGAAGAGCATTCCAGAAAGAAGCCATAGCTTGTGCACAGGCTCCTGTGGCCACATTCTAGGGATCCACCTCCGGCTCCATCGCTGAAGTCAACCAATAGCTATTGAATATCTACTATGCACCAGGTCCGGGGCAGGGGCTGAGAGGTTGGAGGAGGCAGGGGTGGTGGGCACTCAGAGAGACAGGTGGAGTCATTTCAGGTCCCTGTGCCCTGGAGGGAAATGAGACAGGTGCCCAGCAGACACCAATACCCAACAGAAAGAAAAGCAAGCCATGTGCAGAGAGAAGCGGAAGGGCGAGGATGGCTCTGATGGGGTGTGGTGGAAGGGTGGGGGTTTGGGAAAGCTCCTGGGAGACAGTGTGGCTCACCTGCGCCTTGGAGGAAGAGGGGACTGTGACAGGTCCTGGGATAGTGGGACCACCGAGCAGTCCAGAACGTACATACCTGGTGCAGAACGCACGTACCTGATGAAGGTGGGTAAGCCAACATCAGGTTCAATGGGAGAGCAGTGGCCAAACAAATTGGGATGGACTGAATAAAGGGACATTTTACAAATGTGTTGGCAGGATGTAGGGGGGAGCAGAGGCACTGTCACCTCAAGGTCCAAAGGGAGAGAGTGGTTCCTGGAATGACATGAGGAGCACAGACTTTCAGTCAAGGGACATGGCCAGCCCAAGGCCACCACCGCCCCCCACACCCCAGGAGGGAGACAGGAATAAAGACCTGGCTGCTCCCCAGTCGGTCTCTCTGATGCCCTGCAGGAGCTCCCCATTGGCAGAACCAGGGGAATCCAGAAGCTCGGGACCAGCCTCCCTGGAGCAGAGAACAGGGACAGAGGGTGGAGGGTGAGCTGGGGGCAGAGCACGTGAAAGCTATCTGGCACCTGTTCCATCCCTGACTCTGAGAATGTTCCCCGCCACATGGGGTGTGATCATGACAGTCCTAAGGACCTCCCAGAGTTCTCGAAAGGACCAAGCGAGATGACAACGTCAAGAGGTTTTGTACCAAGATCATTGCTGCTCCTCATGGCAGGCCTGCTGGGCATCACCCTTCAGTTCCCATCCTTTCAGGACAAGGAGATCATTTCACAGATGAGGAGACTCAGGTTCAGGAAGGTTATATCACCTCTCTATTGGTCGACTCCTTACTCTGCAAGAGACAGAAACCCAAGTCAAACCAGCTTCAGCAAGAAAGAGAAAAAAAGCAACTGGCTGGTGGAAGTGAACTGTCCGGGAATAGATACAGTTTCAGTGTTTCAGGTGCGGCTGTATCCAGGCATTCGATCAAGGTAATTGAGTATCTGTTTTCTCCGTCACTTCACTCTGCTCTCCTGTGTTGGCTTTATTCTCCAAAAGAGTCGCCCCAAGCACAGACAAAGCAGCTTTGGGTACACTTCTTTCTGCTTAGCCACGCCAGGGGAAAGAGGGCCCCTTCCAGAATTTCCGACAAACGTCCGAAGGCTGACTTCTCCATCTACGAACCCATCCCTGTGGCCAGGGTCATATGAGCTCTCAAGCCAATGTGGCCGAGAAAAGACTGGGAACAGGAAAAACCAGATAGCTGACCACCCAAAGCAAAGAAGATGGTGGGGCCACCAGAAACAGCAAGACAGAACAGCCCACCCAGGGGCCAATCTGACTGTCTGACTTCCAAGCTCTTTTTAGTTGGGCTTTTTGTTGTTGTTAGTTTGGGTGCGTTGTTGGGGTTTTTAATGCTGTATCCTATGCCAGGGAGCTGACGAGAAGGCACACAGGGCATGTGGGAAGGAGGGTAGCTAGAAAGGCAGGGACGGCTGTGAAGGGTCTGGAGTCCTCTGCCGAGGAGTCTGGGTTTGGGGCAGGTCCCAACACCTGGGGTCTTCTGGGATCCCGGCACTCCACTGCAGGCTGGTGGCCACAGGATTGACTCAGAGCCTCTGAGAGTCTGAGGGCTGACCTACGCAGACACATGCCATGATGAGTCCTGGGCAGCAGCCTGCAGGCCTGGAGGGCAGGGCCCCGAGAAGTCAAGGCCAGCGTGTATGTCTCCTGCCCGCTTCCCCTCATTTGCTCACTTCCCTTTAGGAGCCTTTCCAGTGATACATGTGAAGCACCAAAGTCACTGTGACCTCTTTCCTTTCCCACTTAAAGGCCTCCTTCCCCTCCCCATGAAGGCCTGGAGCTGTGTGGGAGCCGTGTGCACGCACGTGCAGGAGCACACACACGTGTGTGCACGATGGCATGTGGCAAAGGAGGCCCTCCTCTCTGGGGTGGTGACACCCATCTGGGGACAGTGGGGGAGAGGGCATGTGAGGCTCCTGGGCCTGGCCTCTCTCCAGCCCAGCCTCCTCTTTCTGTATTTACGAGGGCATCCAAAGTGGAAGATGGGGAAGGGGATTTCAGGCTAAAGTCCTTCAGGCTCAGAAAAGAGATCAGACAAGGAGCGAGAAAGAAGGGGGGGTGGGATCGCTGAGGAGCAGAGAAGGAGAAGCGCAAACACGCGCTGCCTGGGTGGACAGAACAGGGGCCCGACGCGGCCTGGCAGCCGGCCACAGGGAGAGGGCACCGGAAATGGTCGGGCCTCGGACCCAAGAGGAACAGGGCCCATGGGGCCATGGGCGATGAGCATGTCTTGGCCTGGACTGGGGGACAGATGGCCCCCCCAGCCTCTCTGGCATTGCCTCCCCCTGCCCACATTCCCCCTTCCCCAGAGGGCCGCGCTCCAGTACACAAAGCCTAAATGGACATGACAGGGCCCCTGCCCCTTTGGGCTCCCTGTCTCATTCCCAGCTGGTGCACTTGCACCCCTGCCAGCCTCCACAGCACTTCCCTCCAAAGGGCTCAGCACGCCGGGCTCATGTTGGGGTCCTTCCAGCCCGCCCCCACATCCCAGCCATAGCCATCACCAGAAACTGGGTGCCAGCATCGGAGCAAGGATGGGGTGCTCTGCAGCCCTCCCAGCCCCCACTTCACCCAGGGCCCAGTGCAAGGGGCCTGCAATCCTTACCGCCCGATCCAGCCTGGGAGCCCCTCACCCTCATGGGTATGAAAGGGACAAACTGCAGGTGTGAATTCACTGCTGCCGAGAGTCTCCATTCCCGTCTGATGACCTTGGAGAAGGAGGAGCCAGACCAACATGGAGGCTTGACTGGGGTTTCTGGAGACCGCTCACCTCAGAAAGGCTGCTTCCCAGTTACCACCAGTGGCCCCCAGATCATGAGCTGTCCACTATTCCAGAGATGCCTGGTCTGACGGGGCACAGGAGGCTCACATGAATCGGGACCCCCGCACTTCCCTCTCTCCCGCCTGCACCTGCCAACCTCTGGGCCGGTCCGTCAGCTCTGCCTCTGGGCCCGTGGTCAGTGTGCTGGGTGATGGGGGACAGAACAGCTATTATTACAAGCCAAGGAAGTCCCCAGTCCAGAAGCCAGAAAAAAAATAGATGGACAGGCATCTCCCCTGGCACTGTACCCCCAAGGAGGACGGAATTGTACCTCCAGTCCCACTCCATTCTGTGACTCACCACGCAGGATAGGGCGTAATCCCCACTCCATCTCCATCTCCGCCTTTCTAGAAACTGATGCTTCATAATTTTGCATCAGGTTCAGAGGCAGGAGATGTATAGCAGACACTGCAAGACTGCTCTCATGTTGTGCTGAGGGGTGTGTGTGCACGCGTGTGTATACGCACACTAAGTTGTGCACGCTCCTGCGCACACTGACCCCAGCACCTTAACTCATGCACAGACACACTCCGTGCATCCCCACAGAGCTCAGTCAGAATCTCAAAATCCCTTTCACAAAGTCGCACACACCCCCTCACACCCTACCTGGCACGCAGGTGCACGCCAGCATGCAGTCACACTCAAGCACGGAGCCCACACTCCCAGACTCTCGGCAACAGCCAAGGGCTCCTCTGAGGAGCCTCCTCTTCTTATTCAGCGCAAATCCACGTCTGAGCCGACACAGTCACACCCACATTCCGACATCCACCCCACCCCGAACACACTGCAGACATTGCCATCCCCGTGACTCACACCACTCCACATTTGGGACGCACGCGGGAAGGCTCGCTCTGCCTTTTCCCTCTATTCATTTAGAAACGCTGGAAAACTATGGATATGTTTTCTGGCCTCCAAAGCATTCATGTAGATCAGCTTACTTCTTCCCCGCCAGAGCCCTGAGAAGTGGCATTATTATTGCTGTTGTTACTGTTTGCTAGGCAAGCGCAAGAGTGGGGTTTGCTAGGAGATCTAATGGGCTGTGTGTAGCCCAGATGGGCCCGGATCCCAGCCTGTCTGACTCCAAATATTCGGCTTCTCTTCATAGACTTGTTACTAGTCTACTGGACACCTTCGAGCAAACTAGGAAAAGGTGCCCCCTCCAGGCAGACATAGCCTTGGGGGCAGGGTGCCTGAGCTGGCAACCAGGCGTGGGTTCAAGGTCAGGCCTCGCTCACCCCCTGGCTGGGTGCCTGTGTGCTGATGGGCACCTGGACAACATACCGGGCAGCCCTGCTCTGCTCCCCGCCCCAGCCCTCTCTTTCCACTGCTCCCCCTCCCCAAACCACCTCTGACGTTCAGGTCCTCACTTGACTTTGACCCCAAACCACTGGCCCTGGCCCCCGGATGCTGAGGAAGCCCCCCTTGCTGGGGCCCCAAGGGCAGTTCCCGCAATCGGCCCCAAGACCCACCGGCCCCTCCCCGCCCCTCACACCGGCCTGGCTCCCTACTCCCCTTCCCACACAGCGCCAGTGTCGGCACACAGAGACAGCCTCACCCCTTCCAAGCCCCCCTAACTTCAACTCCCTCCCTCTTTCTGGGAGCTTTCTGGGGCTCTGCATGCTGTTTGGTAAATAAATCGAGAGCAGCGGGAATAATATACCTGTCAAACAGCATCCAGCTTCCAATTTCCGCTGTCAGCCCTGCCTGGCTGACACGCTGCCACAAGCAATACATTTCCCCAGGCCCCGCAGGCGGGGGGCAGGCCATTACCGGGGGACTCCCCACCAGTCAGTGTGTGCTGCAGGGCAGACCTGAAGAACTTCCCACGCGAGACCCGATGGGAAGAGGGGCTGAGATAAGGTGGGCTGTGTGGGAGGCGGGGGAGGCGGAGGAGGGAGGGGTATGAGAATGACCCTTGGGGCCCCTCTCCCCAGGAGGGGGTCAGGAAGGGCCGGCGTACCCCATCACTACAGGAATATCTCCCCAACACTGATCTTTCCTGAGATCAGGCAGGCTGAGGTCCTAGGACCTGGGGGATGGATAGGATCCCGGGGGAGGGGGAGGAAGAGGTCCTTGATTCCAGCCCCCGGCCCCTGGCTGAGCTGCCACTGCAGGTGTCTTCCTTCCAGAAAAAGCAGCACCCAGTTCGGCCACGAGGAGCATTTTAGTTAGGAAGTCCTTTCTCCTGTCTAAACTTGCTACTGTTGCCTCAAACCACCTCCCCTGCTCTGATCTTGAGGAACTCGTCAGCGAAGACTTCACCTTCCGGGGGTTCCAAGCAAGGTGTCTCCCTCACTGCCCGCTCCCTCACTCCAGGTCAATTCAGGTAGAAGATGCCCTGGAAATTGGACTTGGGGGCTGGGGCTGCGGCTGGGAAGCAGAGATGCCCCAGGCAGGCAACACCCTGAAGAGTGCTCATCCCTCTGGGTCTAGAGCCCTAAAAGTTGGAGTCGGGACCCTCAGGGCTGATCGGTGATGTAGTATCCAGGATCAAATATGTCTACTTCTTCTCCTGGAGCACTCTGTTGTTAATCCAAGGATGACAGAACCTCCTCTGAGTCGCAGAGCCTGACCTCCGCCAAGGGCAAGCCACTGAGCCGTGTCCCAGACTCAAAACGCTGCTACCCTTTCCCTGCAGCCCCTCCTGTGCCCACTTCAACAGGCCAAGCACTGGGCATGTGTGTGTACCCCAGGGAAGTTCTCCCTCCAAATCCCACGCCCTCAGCCTAGACCACGAGGGATGGAAGGGCTTGGAGAGCCTCTAATCTAACTCCTCATCTCTACAGAGGAGGAAACTGAGGCCAATGAGGGTATAGGACCTGCTGAGCAAGTGAAGGGATCTCAGGCAAAGCACTGGCCCTTTCTGAGGCTCACTTCCCTCATCTGTAAAATGATGAAGGATTATGTATGTCATAGGGCCAAAAGAAAAGTACACTCCATGGGGATAAGGATTTTTCTTTGCTGTTCCCGCGGTACTCCCAGTGCCAAGAACGAGAGTAGGTATTTTTTTAATTGAAATATATTTGACATATAACACTGCATAGATTTACATTTTATGGCATGGTAGTTTGATACATTTATATATTGTCACACGATTGCCATTGCAGTGATAATTAGCACTCCCATCATGTTATATGATTATCATTTTAGAGTAGGTATTTTTGATAGTAAAGGTATCTTTGAAGTGAAAGAACAGAAGTACTTAGTAGGTGCTCATTACCTGCTAGCCTTGTTATTCAAGATCACAGCCAAGTTAGCAGGAGACCCAGGTCTCCCGACTCCTGGCGCCAGGCACTTTCCACTCCTTCTCTGCCCACCTATATGGCTTCTCTCCCTCTGCCACCCCTCAACCCTGCACCCCAGCCCCTGACCTTTCCTGCATTGGGGCAGGAGAGCGGGAACATCTCCACAAAGGAAGGGGCAGGCCTGAGCCAAGCTACCACCCCCACGTCCCCACCCCATGTCACCACCCCATGTCACCACCCCATGAAGAACAGAGACAGAGCAGCAGGATCAAGCACATTTGTTTCCATGTTGTGCAGAGGAACCAAAATAAACACAAACAAATTTGGCAACACAAGCCCAGGGTGGGCCGAGCCCCCTCTACCCTCCCTGCTGAGCTGCTGCTGTTTGCTCTTGGTTATGAGGATGAGTAACTCCTAGCCACCCACTGAGCTGGGAAGCCATCCCAGCCCCAGCCTCCAGCGCAGACCCAGGGGCCCTGGGAGGCAGGAGACCCACACTCTTGCTCCTTGTTCTGGGCCATAAAGCCTCCAGGGGAAAGGCCTTCCCTGGCTGTGGCATGCAGGGTTTAGGTCAGCTCTGTGAAGGCCTCCTGGCCCCTCCGTTTGCTACCCATGCATCCGGAGAGGTTCTGGAGCATCTGTCGGTGGGCAACGGGAGTGGGGGCATCTGGTGGATTTTTTACCACTGGGGGATGGTTAAAAAGCTGTCCTGCTGGTGGCTATGGCTCTGAGTTAGCTTCTCGGGGCGAGGCTGAACCTGGGAGTGCAGCCAAGCAGGGATCCCAAGCCCACCCAGTCTAGACCAGGGCAAGGGACAGGGAAAACAGGGGTGCTGGTCCAGCATCTATGTTGTCCAGTGCTTGCAACCAGGACGCTTTCCCCTGGAGCATCCCCCACACCCTTCCCATTTCCCTCTCCCTTTTGCAAGCACACACACACACATACAGAGACACAGCAGGATCAACTTCCCCAGAGCAGGAAGCTGGTTGCTGCCCAGGGAACAGGGGTGGGACCTGCTGGGGATCAAGAGTGCCCAGGGGGTCAGCTGGGCAGATGTTGGGACAGTGGCCTGCAATCTAGAGCTCCATGCACTGCCCCCACCACTGCCCCAGTGGGGGGCATGAAAACTCTGGCTGTGAGAAGCCGGGGGGACCAAGCAGGGCGCTTCCACTGTTGTCCACACATAAGTCCTTGAGCACCCCAAGGGTGGGAACCCCCATGAACTTGGACGCCATAGTTCCCACACATGTGCCTGTCCTAACCCCAGGTCCTTCCCGCATGTGCACACACACCATGCCAAGGTAGAGGAGGAGCTGGATTAGACAAACAAGGAATCGAAGCTGGAAGAGAATCAAGCAGGGCCCAGAGCAGGGCTGTGCAAGATGCGCTTTTGTGTCATGTACACAACGATGGGCTCCACTCAGCTGCAGCCCTGGGTATGGCAATCCTCTGCAATTCCTGGGGATCCTGCTGAAATTCTGCCTCCTCCAGGAAGCCTCCCTGGATCCCCCTCTCTCCCCCTCCGTGCAGGGCAAAGCTGAAGTACCACACATGGTATGGAATCTACTCGGAACCTCTTTCAGTCTTCAGGAGAATCATACACTCACAATACACACGTATGCAGACACGGACGCACGCCCGTGCTCGTGCATATTCTCACACACACCCACACGGCGTGTTCTGCCTTCCCACTGAAGCCAGATCCGGTCTACTGACCTGTCAGCGTCCGTGTGAGGGCACTAGCTTGTGAGGTGACCAAGTGTGGCCTCGGTCATCCCCTGCTGTCCACACACAGGCTCCTGGGACTAGGTGTGATTAAGGGCAGAGATGGGAGAGCAGAAAGCCTGGGTCTCCTTTGCCCGACAACTTCTAGCTGTGAGATTTGGGGTCTGTCCCTGCATCTCTGGGCTTGGGCTCCTCATCTGTCTCTGGGACAGTAGCAGGAGCCACTGCAGAGCATGGTACAAGAATTAAATGAGATCATGGCGCCCGGCAAGATGACAGTTACTTTCATTATTGTCCCTTTGCAAAGGGATTCAGAAGATGATGCAGACAATGGCAGATTCCAGCTCAAGAAATCAGGAGGCGTTTTTGGTTTTTGGGTTTGTTTTTTGTTTTGTTTTCATTTTTTTCAAAATATCCAGTCCATCCAGGCAAAGTCATCCTCTAACTCAGGGCGGGACAGGAGAAGGCTGGATAAGCTCTGTCTTGCCAAGACCTGGGACATACCTAGGACAGTGACAGTCCCCACACCAGCATGCTCCAGCTCCTGCAAAGAGCCCCTCCTCGTGCGGCGCACAGAGCAAACAGTTCCAGTAGGCCTCTGCTTGGCCTCGCCCCACAAATGCACACCATGTGGCCTGTGGGACATTTGGTGGGGCACTGGGAATGAGCGTGAGGGGGCTGGAGGGGGGTGTAGCTGTAAAGAGAGGCAGCCTGGGTGGCAGACGCCAGGGCCCCATAGCGTCAGGCCAGCCCAGCCCACAGTCACATGGATGACCTCAGCAAAAACAGGGCTGGGCTGGGGTCAGCCCAAGAGGCCCCCCCAGTCCCAGACTCCTAGACGCTCAGGCCTCAGGCCGAAGCTCTGCTTTGTGGCACACACACGGTACTTACTTGTGTGATGGGACTAGAAGCCACATCACCCTTGGAGAGGGAGAGGGTCTGTTACCTTTATCAGATTTTCAAAAGATCTATAACCCCCAAAAAGCTAAGAACTGCTATCCTACATTATTGGTTCACTTTGCACTTGAGGGAAGTAGAACACCCCCCCACCCCCCGCCAAAGGTCATCTCTAGGTCCTGGGGACAGGCTGAGTCCTCAGCTAGGGATGCAGAGAAGGCCAGTGGGCCTTGCCCAGGGGACTCACACAGGGCTGAGCTGGTCGCCGCTTCTCTCTGCCTTTCTGGAGAGCCAACCTCTCCTCCTGTCTTCCTCCTCCCCCCGCCACACCCTTGCGAACCCACCCCTCCAGGGAGCCGGCAGCTCCCCAACTCCAGCCCTCCTGCAGGCCTTTCGTGAAGGGCACAGGAGAAGGAAGGCCTCCTGGTAAGACCTCCACCCCGCCAGCCGCCAGGCGTGGGAGCAGGGCCAAGAGGTGGGCACATGCCTGTGGGGCTGCGCCCGCCCAGCACGCTTGCCTCGCCAGCCCCCCCAGCCTGCCGTGGAGAGTGATGAGTTTATCTCCACAGGACAGAGAAGTGAGGCTGACGGCAGAGATGACTCAGGCTGAACTCCTCTGTAAGCAGGCCCCGGGGGGAGGGCCGAGAGAGATGCTATCGCTCCTGCTTGTCAGTCAGTTGGTCAGGAAACGGGGCTCTGCGCAGGCCCCCACCTGTCCCGTGCTCCCCGGGGCCCGTGAGCCCAACCTGGCCCCCCCTGCCACTGAGGAGGCCATCAATATCCCACAGGCACCTGGGCACCACCGGGGATGAAAAATAACTCACCCAAACCAGCCCCAACGCTACCACCCCCAAGAAAAAGAAAAAAAAAAAAAGGAAGAAGAAGCAGCCAGCAATGCCCCCTGCACTGTTTCTGGATCCTAATGCTTGAACAGGTCTCGGAAGTTCAGAGAGTGCTGGCAGTTTGAGGGTGGAGGACACATCCTGGAGAGAAGGGACACATCTGGACCATGGCCTGTGGGTGTCCCAGGGGACCGAGTCCCCCGGCCCCTGCTACTGCACCCCCCTCCAGACCCAGGAGCTGTCTGCTCCACACCTGCCCAGGCAGCAGGGCCCGTGGGCACGGCCTCTCAGCACGTCTGGGCTCCTGGGCCTTCTTCTGGAAAAGGGAAGATGAGGCCAAGGAATGGGGTGAGTTGGGGACCAAGGCCCGCACCTTTGGACAGCCCAGCTGATCTGTTCAGTGACGTACCTGTCATGGACTAGGGGCTGTGAGGTCATCTGGGCTTCTGAGGTGGGAAAACTGAAACCAGAGAGGTGGTGACCACAATCAGTGTCCGCTGACTTCCCATCCAGGGCACCGGGCTCAGAAGGAAGAGGAGGTCTTCCTCAAATGTGCCTGTGGTGGAGGGGCCCCCAGGCTGAAACCTTCCCCAGTGAGGTGCTCTGAAGTACCTCCTGTGCCCCCTGGCTCTCTCCCTGGTGCCCCGTCTCCCCGCCCCTTGCACCAGGTGGGGGCCCTGGTCCCCCCTTTCTCCGTGCCCCTCTTCAGCCTGCCCAGCGAGCAGCCCACCAGGGGGAGGCAGCACCCGGCGCACAGGGCTGACCAGAGACCCTGGCAGCTTCCACCTGGGTCTGGGACATCCCAACCACCAGCCTGCCCTCCTCCAGCCCCCCACCCCCACGCGGTCTCGCACAGCAGGAAGCTGTGTGTAGCGGGGCAAGGAGCAAGGTCTCTGTGGTACTTGCTGACTATGTGGAGCCGGGAACAACACTAACCATCTCTGAGCCTATTTCCTCACCCGTGAATGCAATGGAGGTGTCATGATCACCTTGTTTTGTCGTTATAAGAATTAGGGAGAGTGCACATAAAGATCCCGAAACACCCCCCCGGCCCCGACACTCCGTGATTGGTTACTACTCTTATACTGTCGTTGTAAATCTCTGGGGAGAGAAAGCAGAATGTGCTCCCAGCCAGGCGCCCCGACACGGAGAGCCAGGGCTGCAGGGACAAAAGCCTTCAGAGAGGCTGGGACTCGTCATTCAGCCCAGGCAAACCCCCATCGGCGCTGGACCCTGTGCCTCTGCCCAACTTCCTCCAGCAAGGCCCAACGTGAGGCAAGGGAAACCCACGCAGCCCAGGGACCACAGAGCTGGGGAGAGTCTCAGAAGCAGGCTGGCCCCGAAGAGCGCTTTTCCATCTTTCCCGGTCTAAACCACCGAAAGTGAGGTTGAGAGGGACCTCGGAGGCCACTCAGTCCTTGTCCCTCTCTTTAAACAGAGGAGGAAACTGAGGCTCACAGGAGATCAGAGTCTTGCCCAAGATATCATCCCACGGCTGAGACCAGAGCCCCTGGCTCCTGGTCCAGCGTTCCGCCCACTACTCAGAGCTAGCTGCCATGCTGATCCCACCCAAGGGTACACGACTACCTCCTCGCTCACTTCCCCGGAAACCCTGGATTTTTCCAAACCAGAAGACCACCCGAAGAGATGCTTCTGGGAGAAGACAGAGTAAATCTGGAACTGCAACAGGAGGACACAGGTGTCTCCACCCCAAAGGCACACTGGGGGATGCGTGCCTGCTCCCCCTCCTCCTGCCCTCGGACCACCCCCCAATTCACAAACACAGCCAGGCCTCCTGATTCTCCCTACACGGGAGTCATCAGCAGGGAACCAAGGAGGCAGGTGTGCCTGGGCGCCGCAGATGCCCATCGAGTCTCGGGGCCTGCGGGATGGGGTAGGTACTCACACCACAAGGGGTGATGAGGGACTCTGAGAACACAAACCCTGAGCCAGGTGCTCTGAGAAGGCACCCAGAAACAGAAAGGATCTCAGAGACCAGGCACATCTCACACACAGCCCCTGCCAGCCCCCCAAGGCCCCGAGCTTCTCTCCCAGCCCTGGCCCATCTCCAATGGCCCCAGGAAGGGTGCAGGCGCCAGAGGGACAGCCTGAGTCAGGCTCGGGGAGGCCTTCCTGGCCGCACCTGTGTCTTGGGGTCTGGGCCCCCTACAGCACCGACCCAATCAGGATTCCGAGTAGGGCCTCCCAGCCCTTTCCCCAGCCAGGCGCATTTTGGTAAGTTGGCCCCCTCCTGGGGGGAAATGAATAAAGACCCGCCCAGCCCACCCTTGGAGGGGGCTGCTGACCATATCAGGACCAGGTGTGGAAGCTTTGGTGCAAGACGGGTTCTGGTCCCTGCGGTGACCAAGTCATCCCTCTGGGTCTGTTTGGACCAAATAGGTCACCTTTAAACTTTCCTTTGTATTGGAACTCTTTAAAAAAAAAAAAAAAATAGGGACCCCTGGGTGGCTCAGTTGGTTAAGCATCTGCCTCTGGCTCAGGTCATGATCCGGAGTCCCGGGATCGAGCCCCGCATCCGGCTCCCTGCTCAGCGGGGAGTCTGCTTCTCCCTCTGCCCCTCACCTCACTTGTGCTCTCGCTCTCTGTCTCAAATAAATAAATAAAAATATTTTAAATAAATAAATAAAATAGGATTCTATTAGCTGTCTACCCATAATGAATTGCCACAAATTAGGTGGCTTACAATGGAAATGCATTCTCTCACAGTTCTTGAGGCCAGAAATCCAAAATCAGGGTGTCAGCAGACACACACTCCCTCCTAAGGCTCTAGGAGAGAATCCTTCCTGCTTCTTCCTGCTTCTGTGGTTCCAGGCTCTCCTTGGCTTGGGTCTGTGTGACTCCAGGCCCCACCTCAGCCTTCACAGAGCCTTCTCCATGCCCGTCCTTGGTGTGTCTCTTATAAGGACACTTGTCATTGGATTTAGGCCCCTTCCAAATAATCCAGGATGATTTCACTTTGAGAGCCTTTAACTTAATCACATCTGCAAAGACTCTTCTTCAAAATAAGGTCACATTCATAGGTTCTGGTGCTTAAGACATGGACGTATCTTCTGGGGGGCCACCCATTCAAATCTTGTTCAAAACCCTATTATATTGTTCCTTAGCAAAGGAACAGAGTTTGAAATAAGGATGAAAACTTGAGCATTAGCCCCCTTCCTCCCTCTCCCCAGCCCTTTGCTCCTGCTTTCTCCCTCAGGGCCTCTCCAAGGAAGCACGAGACACCCGGGTCCCCTTGGCCACTGCCGTGGTGCCTAGCACAGGGCTGGCCCAGGCTGAGCCTACTTGACAGAGAGTGGGTGGGACTTGAGCTGATCCACTCACCCGGAAGGTGCTAATTGAGCCGATTAATTGAGCCAATTACCTCAGCCTCCCAGGAGGGCTGCAATGAGGCCTGGCTCCTGGGGACCAGGTGTGAGGCTGCAGGATGGGCTGAGAGAGGGAGCCAGGCCCCAGGGGCTGGAGGCTGCGGTCCGCACCCCCAGGCCTGCCCGCCTGGCCCGGGCTCAGGATGGAGGATAGGCTGATGCCCACTGGAGCAAGGGGAGTTTCGACTGTCGGGCAGGTCCAGGGGAGCTGTTGGAAGGGGCAGCAGGGCTGGCGCAGACGCAGGGACCCCAGGACAGAAAAGGGGTGCAGGAAGCGAGTGAATGATTCCATGGAGAAACGAATTACCCTTTCCTGCCGCACCTTCTGCTAATTTTGGAGTGTGAACGGAAGTGAGCATGAACGTGAAATACAAATCATCATTGCGGAGCTTTTAGGACATGCGGGAACAGTGCAGACTGCCTTCCGTCCTTCAGCTGGGCTGGTCTTCACGGCCATCTCGAAAGCAGCCACTTTTGCTGTCACTGTTACCTCACCGGTGAGGACAACGAGCCCCCCGGGCCTGCCACTGGGCCAGGTTCACACAGCTGACAAGTGAGGGAAGCAGGATTCAAACCCACATCCCCCAGGCTGCAAAAGCTCTGTGGTACGTGGGGCTTGAGTCCATGCGTGTGAGTCCGAATGTGAGTTCATGTGGCAACAGGAAAAACCTGAGGCCTGAGTGTCTGTGAGCTGTCCCGGCTGCCGTGCGCACAAGGGCGTGGGGGTCCGCGCACCGGGGACAAACGTCTCCGCCCCAGGGCTATGCCCCGCGACAGGCCGACACAGCCCATCGACCTTGGGCAGGAAGCACCATGGCCCAGCCTCTTGGGGGGGGGGGCACGGTCTGCCCCTGTCTCCTGCTGCTCCCGGCCCCCCATCACCACCACCCTGGTTGCCTGAACCCGAGCAGTAATTCCCCACTCCCTCGCCTGCTCCCCAGTTCTCCTTACAGAAGCTGGAGGGCTTTCAGAAACGCTCAAATCTAATCATCATAACCCATTTATTTCTTGTTTTGTTTGCACAAGTGGTGCGTTCCTTTATTTGGGTAATAGAAACCATACTCCTTTCAGGACCGAAAGCGCTTTCTTCAAAAACCAACTCTATTGACGCAGTTTACAATAAAACAAAATGCACCCATTTTAAGTGTCTAGATAATGAATTTTGACAAATATATACACCTGCGTAGCCCTCAGTGCATCATCCCAGAAAGTTCCCTCGCACCCCTACCCAGTCAACTCCCCGCACCCGCAGCCCCTACCAGAGCAATTACTGATCTGATTTCTGTCACTGTAAATTAGTTTTGCCCTTTCTAGAATTTCATGTAAATGGAATCATACAGTATGTACTCTTTGGGGTCTGGCTTCTTTCACTCAGAATAACAGTTTTGGAATTCAGTCCTATTGCTATGTACATCATGCACACATCTTTCAGCAGTCAGTTCTTTTTCACGGTTCTGTAGTATATACCATTATACAGACAGCACTGTTTGTTTTCCAAACACCAGATAATGGGTGGTTGGGTTGTTTCCAGTTTGGGGGCTACTATGAGTAAACAGGAATATCGTATACAAGTCTTGTTGTGCACATATATTTTTATTTCTTTTAAGTAGATACAGCAATTAAAGCAGAATTGCTGACTATGGTAAGCACACTGTTAACATTGTAAGAAACTGCCAAACTGGCCCTTAGGATAAATTTTGAGCTTCTTAGCCTGACCTTCAAGGCCCTACATGCTCTGGTCCCTCCTTTTCAGCCTCATTTTCCCTCCCTTCACCTGTGCTTACTGCATGTCAACCTCACTCTTTCTTGCTGTTTCTTTACTGCACCTTCTTTTGACCACAGGACCTTTGTATGTGCTGGTTCCTCTCCCTGAAATTCTTTTCCTGCTCCATTCTTCAAGCCTCATATCAAGTTTCATTCCTCAGGGAGGCTTCCTAGCCATCCCCCCCCCACCCCAACTATATGTGGCGTTCCTCATCCTTCTCAACGCCCTCTGGGCTTTTTCTCTCATGACCACTATCACAGTGTTAATTACACAGGCTTACATGTATGTTGCATGATTTCCTGTGTAACATTCCTCTCCTCCCCCCAACTCTGGGCCTGTGAGTACAGAAACCATGCCCCTGATCTCTGTGTGCCTCCCACAGTACCTGACATGTAGAAGTTGCTCCACAGATATTTCAGAATATTAAATAAAGGAAGCTGAGCTCCAAGGCCCACAGGCCTAAGATGGGGCTCGCATGCCCCGCTGAGGAGCCTGGGAGCCCACCCCTGGCAGAGAGGCCCCGGCAGCTAGGCTGGGCAGCATTTCTACCTCAGATCCAATGACTGACTGGGGTGGGAGAGGGAGGGAGGCGGGAAGCAGGGGAGGAAAGAGAATGACTCATCTTCAGAGACACATGGCAAGGAGAGAGGAAAATGCAATTCAGCAGCTTCTTGACCTTTCCTTTGTGTGGGGACAAATGCTCCAGCCCCAGTGAGCAGGGGATGGCAATTAGGTACTCCCAGAGCCAGGGAAAACATTTTGCTTTGGCCCGCGAGCAACAGGAGAGATTTCCCAGGCTGAGAGAGAAGACATGTTACCCACCCCTCCCTGCCCCCGGTCCCTGCCACTGCCCCCTTGTCCCCAAGCCCCCGTACAGTGGCTATCCTTACCCTATCCCAGGGGCTGTGTGCAGCTCTCAGGCTGGGAGAGAAGAGTGCCCAGGAGTGTGCATGGTTTTCCTCCGGAAGGACAACACAGAAGGAAAAGAACCTTCCTTTTCAAAAGGGCCAAAGGAACACGGACTCAATGACACAGCCCAAAGCACTAGAATGAGGCTGGAGGCAGGGGCACTTTGGTCCCGACTAAAGCATGCCTGGGAGAAATTCTCAGAAATCCTTTTTTATGCATGCGGAAGTCAGGCCTACACAGGGGAGAAAGGGTGGACACGGCAGCAGACGGTAAACAGGGGAGGGCTCCTTTAAGTGTGGGAGGTATGTGTATGGGGCTCACGGAGGCAGCATGGCCCCTTGGCTCTGGACCGTTACTTCAGTGGCCTGGCTCACTGAAGTAATTCCCCTGTCCCTAAATAAGAAACCTGCGGGCGGCGGCGGCGGGGGGGGGGGGGGGGGCGGGGGGACAGGCTTTCAGCCTAATGGGGAAATGGTCTGAAGGCCTTGCAGGGCCACAAGTGCTAATGGATGTGGACCTCCCTCCGGGGTCATCACCCAGAGCTTATCTATAGCAAATCTGGCTTTTAACTTCTCACTGACCAAATCTCCCCCTGTGGTTCTATAACCTTTTCTCCTTCACACAGGGAGTACTTTATTGTTCTTGAGAGGATCGGAGTCAGCTTACTCCCAAGACCCCCAGCCCGCATCCCCCGAGTACATACCCAAGGAAAAGCACCTTAGGCAGGGTCATGTCATAAAGGAAGCTGTCAGGATCTTGACCTTCTGAGCTGCCAGAGCCTTTGAGGGGAAGCTGAGCAGAAGAACAAGGCAGCCAGAGGAACTCAGGGGCCAGAGCCAGGCCTATTTGTGGATCTCACCACATTTCTCTGAATTCTTCAGTGTGGATTCACATCAGGGTCCAGGTTAGGAACAGCAACAACACAGATGGCGGATGAGCGGATTTCCGGCCAGCCGGGTCCCCTCTCTGAGCGCCACTTTCCTGATCCCAAAATGGGGACAGGAATACCAACCTCGGGATTAAATAAGGTAAATATTCAGAAAATTGTAGCTCATCTTCTGGATAAATCCTCACATTTTTATCTTCACATTTGTAAAGTGTTTTATTGTGTAGGAAACACCATCCCATGTATCATCTCTTTTCATCCTTAGAACAATCAGGACAAACACTTTTAGCCCCATTTTGCAGACGAGATAACAGAACCCCAAAAGGGTAAAAGAAGTTGTGCAAACCCCACAGGACTTCATGCGTATGCAAAACCAGAATTAAAACCTCCTGACTTCGAGACTGAATTCCCCCCCCCCCCCACTGGACTTCTGCTTTGTTGTTCAAATCCCCGCCTCCTGGGACCCACTGGGTGTGCCCTAGCAGCCCAAGGAACTTCAAACACTTTGCGCAACTCACTTCTTCCAACTGAAGGAAAAGGCGTGGGGGGGACACAGCTGAAGGTCCTCAGACAATGCACAAGCCTGGGAGATGGGGGTGAGGCTGAAGCTGGTACTGGGTTGGAAGCAAAGAACATTCCCCCAAAGAAGTTTGGGAGGTGGGCTCACAGGAGTAGAGAGGAGGAAGATAACACCCACCGGAGGCAAGTTAGTAACACCAGGCCCGCCCCCCAGTCTCTCAGGTTAAGGGTCCTAATACAGCAGATGAATGGTGGAGGACCCAAGAGTGACCTTGGCCATTGGTTCTTCCCATAGCAGGACTAGGAAGATGAATTAAAGTTCTTCCTCAACATGTCAAACACCTGAGGAAGACAAATACAGGGGTGCATCAGTGATCCATTGCCATGTAACAAATAATCCCCAAACTCAGTGGTTTAAACCCAGAAATATTTATTACATCACAGTTTGTGTGGGTCAGGGGGTTGAGAAAAGCTTGGTGGGGTAGTTCTGACTCTAGTTCCCTCAGGTGGTTACAGCCAACACATTTTAAGCCACCACAAAGGAGGAAGGACCCTCAGCCAGACACAATGTGTTCAGAACAGACCCAGGAGACAACCCACAGGTCAGGCCCTGCATGCTAGAGGCCCCTCAGCAACACCAGAGAGTCCCCCTCATCCTAGCCAGAGTCTCCCGCTCCCAGCCTCAGCCCACAAGGGCTTGGGCTACTGGGAATCGAGGGGAGCAGGTGCCTTGGGGCAGTAGCTGAGTTGGAGGAAGGGACAGGTCTGCCAGACTGTGGAGGAGGCTGCCTACACTCAAGCCCGAGCACATGGGGGAAGGAGAGATTGGGGTGTGCCGTACACCCCGGACACCGACCCCGGGCTACCCTGCCTGCCGCTGAGGGGGAGGAGGGCTCATGGGTCTGGAAAAGCAGCTGCCTTTCACTGGAGCCTGGCTGGCCACGGGGCAAAACCCAGGTTGTAAAGGTGTAAAGGTGCTTTGCCCAGCTTCCCCTTCTAACAAACTCGCCCTCTCACAATCCTGAGCGGGCAGCACCCGGTCCCACCGACCCCTGCCCGCCTGCGGGCCTCATACAATTGGGTCAAAAGTGGACACCTGACCCAGCAGGACACAAGTCATTGGCTGACCAACAGCCAATCCGATACTTCCTCGTAAGATTTTTGGCACCAAGGGGTCCAGCGTCTGGGAGTCAGGAGGGACTGGGTGCGGAGCTGGAGGTCCTGCGGTCCGAGCAGGCTGGGGGAGGGGGAACAGCTATTTTAGGCCCATGTGTTGATGAGCAAGCAAAGAAAGCTGATCTGCAGAGTAAGGCGGGAACGTGGGGCTGAGAGAGCAGCAGGGATGCGACCCAGCGTGGCGTCAAAGCAGGGAACCAGGCAGCAAGGGCAGTTCGCGGGGTTCCGGCGGCCTCTCGGCTCTCCCGAGGCCCGATGTTCTTCTGGCGGGGGTCCCGTGAGGCACCCTTGCATCCTCGTGATGAACCCCCTGTTCCTGAAGCCAGCGTGCATGGTTTCTTTCTAGGCAGTCAGACAATCTTGCCCAAGAGCTGAAGGTGAAGGAGGAGACAGAGGGGCCGTGTCCTTGTTGCAACACCACGAGGAAGAGCCTTTGGGCAAGACTGTCACATTCACACACATGCTGGTTAAGTCTGGGGAATCCAGAGAAACAAGACGAGACACTTACTCGACTTAGGCACTCTGATGTTTCCTTCTGCGCTGTCTTCTCTGTTCCTCCTTATGCTCCCTGTGGCTGGTGCCCAGCAGCAATGAGAACCAAAAGTCTGACACCACGGCAGATGATTGTTCTCTCGACCGCTCTGGGCAGAGGTGAGCAGGAAAGACAGCAGGTTCACAGAGGGGGGGGGGGGCTGGTAGGCTGGTGCTGGTGCTGGCCTGCGCAGCGACACTAAAAGCAAGTGGGAAGGAGAGGGGCTGGGTGGACAGCCTGAGAACTCTACTTCACTCGTTCCTGGGCTCCTCTTGGCCCCGAGACACTGCATCATTTGGCTTTAAAGCAACGTGAGTTCCTATGACAGGAACCACATCCCCCTTTCCAATGCAAGTTCAGTAGAATGGACTTTTTAATTTTTCATCAGTTCCTTCAACACACACTCATTGAGCCCTTTCTATATACCAGGCCCTGAACTGAAACCAGGCCCTAATCTTGAAACCAACCCAATCCCTGTCCTCGGGGAGCTTACCTAGACACAGGAAGGGGCCTTGAGTAGCTCATGGGAAAGATGAGCAGAATTTCCATGTGAGAGAAGGACATTCTGGATGAGGGAATGAAGGAGGCAGTAGGCTGTGGTGGGAAGACACTTGACAGGAATCCAGGAGGCCTGGGTTGAAGTTCTGATTCTGTCAGTAACTCAGAAGATCCCCTGCCCCTTGCTGGACCTCAGTTTCCTATCTGTCAACAAGGGAGGTTGACTTAGCAGCTTGGGCATTAGAGTCTATGGTGGCAGGTGCTGGGAGGAGGGGAGGGCTGGGGAGGGGAATTTTTACACAGTTTGATATCGTTCAGTGGTTTCCCAAACAGCTTGCCTGGGCCAGATGGGCAACTGCCCCTAGACCAGGCCAGGGGAGCCCCATCTGGTGAGACTCAGTCTCACTCTCTATTTCTGTGAATGTGGTGTTCATCCTGGGTGCCAGCCTCTCAGGCAGGGGTCCAGGAGTGAAGTGATAACATGCTCTGTGACCAAGAACCTTAAATACGTTGGCAAGGTTTAAGGTGCCCTCAGGAAAGTTAGCCTTGTTTCCAGTGAGGTCCCTCAAATAGGTTTGAGAGCAAGAAGGCACCAGTAGGCTGCTTCACCGCATTCCGGCTGACCAGGCCCCCAGAACAGGCCCTACTGTTCTGTTCCAAAGCCTACTTCTCAGCAAAGGGGGCAATAAAGTTTATGATTATGTTCATCTGCAATTTCCCTGAAATGGTTTGGTTTCAGCCTCCCACAGCCTGACCACCTTAGGGAAACACAGGCAAGACCACCCTGGGACTTATGCCAGGAATAGAGGAGAGGCCAGTGTGACTGGTACTGAGGGTGCCTTGGGGGGAAATAAGGCTGGAGGGACCCGTCGAGGTGAGGCCATGGAGGATCTTACTTGCTGGGCCAAGAAGTTAGGTTTCAGAGTGGAGGAGTGGTTGATGAGAGGTGAGCTTAGGAAGATCTCCTGACAGCAGTGAGTGACGTGACCCAGTGTAGGGGGCGAGAGGGGGCTCTTAGTGACCGGGAGAACACTTGGGCAGGGCCCTGACCCAAACAGAGAGAGTGGGGTTGGAAAGGAGCAGGAGCGGGCAGATGGGAAAGATGATGCAGGAGGAGGAGCCCACAGGACTGAGCGGAAGCAGGAAGCAAAGCAGAGGAAGGAAAGGGACAGAAGCCTGCGAAATTTCCAGCTTCCCTCCCTAGCGTAGATGCCGCAAATCACACACCTAAAATCACCAAACATCGTAAGACTCTGTCTACACAGCACAAAATACCTACCACTCAAAACATCAGAAAGCCCCCAGGTGCCATTTGGCCCCCGGATATCTGGAAAACCATTCTGCTTTCTGTCTAGATGCTTGCAAAGGGCACAGGAGTAATAGGGCTTCTCTGCCCCCAGGCTCCAGGGCCCCCGCAAAGCACCCCGCAGAAAGGCAGCCAAGAGCCAAGGTGCTGGGCGAAGGGGGAGCTGAGCCCCTGCTCTCATCAGAAGCCATGCAGGTATTTTTAGCACCGCAATCAACAGCGGGCCGCCCCTGGATTGGTTCGCGCCGCCTGGGCCGAGCGGGGCTGTGAGAAATGGAATGGCGCGCGCTGCAATCAGTTGTGGTGGACAAGGGGTGCCCAGAGGGGCAGCAGCTGTGGTATCTGAAGCTACTGGCCCTCAAACCGGCAGAGGGGAGCCTGGCAGGGGAATGGCGGGGGGAGCAGCTTCCCAGAGCATGCCAGGGCCCTGAGGTCGTGCCGTCCCAAACCCGTGCTGGCCCAGAAGCATCAGGTACCAGGCCCCTCCTCCAAAGCACTGCCTCTCTGCCGCCCATTCCTGTGCCAGAAAGCCCACCATCAGCAGCACCCCCCCCTTCCCTCTTCCTGCAGGCCTCTCTGCAATGGCCAACTCCGGAAGCCAGGGAGAGGGGCGGCAGAGCCGTGCGGTGCAGGGCTGGAGGGTGCTGAGCACCAGGAAGCTGGCCAGAGCAGGACACAGACGGCCTACCCTGCCCGCTGGAGTCGGGGAGCCTACTGTCGCTGTCTCTGCTGTCCCCCGTGTCCCTGTGCTGGAAGGAAGCAGAGCTGCCTTGACGGGCACCCTGACAGGCCCCATGTCCCTTCCAGGGTGGGAGACGCCGTGGGCAACTGGGCAGTGCACACAAGTAAAAATGAAGCCATTTTTGCCACTCTGTGACAGTTCTAGGGCCTCCAGCAAGGCCTTCCCTCTCTGGCCTGGGTGGCTCTACATGTAAAAGGACACCCACGGGGGAGCTGCAGGCCAGGTGCTGTGACAGATGCTGCGGAGGCCCTGGCCACAGCTTCCCCCTCTCATCCCAGAGCAGAGGACTCCTGGCCGGGGCAGAACTGGGCCCCCAAAGAGGGCCTGCACTTGGGGTCCCATTCCAGAACAGGAGCCCGGGGGATGGGCTGCTGGGGGAAGGTTTGGGCATCATCATCCTGCCCAACCAGGAGCAGCAAGTGCTCTGCTGGGGTGCAGAGAAGACAGGGAATGGGTAGGGAGATCGGGAACCCATGGAACCTATGGAAGTAGAAGGAATCTAGAGGCCACGCTGTCCCACACCTTCACTTTACACCCACGGGCACTGAAGTGAGTGTCTTGGGCCCGTGTGGAAGCACGCGTGGGACCTCGGAAGGCAGGAGCCAATCCCCCTCCAGCCCACGTCCTAGGTCCTTCAAGTGCCCCTTCCATCAGGGGCTCCAGAACCCCGATTCACCCCAACGGAGCCCTCAGCCTCACAGATGGGCTGTGGGGCTCTGCAGCCATCTGCCAGCCCGCATGTGGGAGCATGGGGGCTGTGGAGTTTACTGAATTCGTGTAGGAGCATAAATCCGTGTCACCCTGCCTCAGAAGTGTCGAGCGGGGAGATGTGCTGTCCTGGGAAGATGCCGAGCTGCTTGTCCCAGAACGCTCCGCTCCCCAGCAGGGCAAATTCAGGTCCGACCAGCCGGGTGCCTCACTTGAGGAGGCACCTTGACAGGTCATTCCTTCCATCCCCCTGCCTCACACCCAGCCCCTCTCCGCCCCCCCCCCCCGCCCCCGGCCACAGTCACGCCAAGTCAGCATCTCCTTACCAGCATGCCCTGGACAAATGCGCTCCATAGCTGGTTGGCCCTGCAGATGTTCAGCATCTGGATGAGTCCCCTCCTGGGCATGAGAAGTACTGCCTTCCCTGCCAGAACCAAGCTGCCCCCCAGGACAAAACGCTCCAGTTGCCCCCACCCACCTCTGGCTGCCCTGCGGGCATCACGTCCTCCCACCTGGAAGGTGGGTACCATCCCCAGGCTGCACAGACTAGAGCACCCCAGGGCTGGCATATGGCAGAGCCACGCTGGTCACCACCGTGTGCGCTGGTGGTGATCTCGTGTTTCCTCAACACCTCAGAAGGTGGGATGAGAACCTGCAGTCTGACAGCCTCGGGCCCCACCGCCTGCTGAGGGCTCAGTCACGCACCTAGCTCTGCAGATGTCTGTGCTGAGTCGGGGGCGGGTGGTCGGCTGCCCCTCAGTCTGGGAGACCCGGCGATGCCCACCTCCTGGAACAGCCAGAGAAGAGCCCGGCTGCCTCTGTGCCCCCGGCTGGCCTGCTGGATGGCGGCAGGCATGGCCACCGCCCTCTCTCGGTCTGGGGAGGCCCTCTGCTGAGGGCTCAAAGCGCCCCCAGAAAGCTGTTGGCTGTGGGGGACCAAGAGAAGGGCTGGCTGGGACTCAGCAGAGGGTAGAAAGGAAGCAAGTGCATGAAGAAGAGGAGCAAGAAGATGGGCGTCTCTCCACAAACAGCCAAGGGAACATGGCTTCTCCCAAGAGGCAGAAGCCGCCACCATGCTCCAAGCCAAGGAAGCATTCAGAGCTGAGAGAGAGGAGCCCCAGGAGGGGCAGTGCAACAAAAAGGAAGGGGAAGGAGAGGGTGGGCGGGGGGAGTAATCCTGCCCCCCTTTTCCACAATGACATAGAAACCCCAAGCACTCTGACTTCGTCTCATTATTGTCCCCCTCCTGGGAGGAAAGAATTAGTATCTCTGCCTGATAGACGGGAAACTGAGGCTCAGAGAAGTTGAGCGACTGGTCCACCATCACACAACTAGCGCTCAGACCCAGAAGGAAATGCCATTCCTGATTTGGACGTGAAACCATCAGTCCCTCTAGTCCGAGAGTTCAGGCCATGTACTCCCCAAGAGCCCTGAACGGCAACCACCTTCAGCCTGGGCTCACAGACAGTGGGGTTAGCAGTCCTCTGTGGTTTGTGTGGATGAAGAATTGTCCCCTCTGGGCCCTTCCTCTGCAGTGAAATGTCCTGCAGGGTGGCCACCCCTCGGGCCACTAGTCCCAGTGTGAAGGCGTCTTGGAAAGTCTGTAGGAAAGATAGCAGGAGGAGATCCTGGGCCCCATGTGGGAGGGCCCCCCAAATAAACTCCACCCATGTAGGATCTTGCTCAGGACAGCACAAGGGAAAATCCAGCTGCATGGACCAGAGTCACTTCCCCGCCGAGCTTGTGGCTTCACCTCCAAAGTGAAGGGATGGGAGCAGGAGATCCCTGAGGCCTGTCCCAGCCCTGACTCTGTGAGTCTGGAGACGAAGAACACTGGGCCATGACTCCATCCCCAACCTCTCCCTCCCCGCTCCCCGTCTCGTGCACCATCCTTCAGTTTGCCTGTGAGACCCTGCCGATTTCTTAGTTTTCTCTGCCTTCCCCAGCATCTGCCCACTGGTACCTGCCTCTCTCCAGGGGCGTCGCTCCGACTGAGGGTCCTGTGTAGGGAAACCCTTCATGGATTCGAGGAAGGGAGCACCCACCATTCTGAAACACTGGCTAATAACTAGTAATCTCTTGAGTAGAGAGGACAAAGCTGGTCACTGGTGCTGTGCACAGTGATAAGGAGAAGAGAGAAGGGGATCTGCCTGCTAGCCGCAGGGACCTCCTTTTTTAATGGCCGGGACAAGAGCCATCCAGAAAGAGGAAACTCACCATGGCATCAGGCCCAGAGACAAGGCCCAGCAGCCGGGAAGAGGGAGGGCAGCCAGGCAGATGGGGGAGTCACCTGCCATAAAGACCTTGAGGGGACCAGGCAGACTCACGAGAACATCCCAAGGGCCAGCCATCCCCGGGACAAGATCCATGAGGGATGTACAGCCTTCCAGCAAAGGCTTGGGGGCACAGGCAAAGGAAAGAGTCAGACCACCCCAGCCGAAGGGAAGGTGCTAGAACCTGGTCTGTTTTCTGACTGCCATGCCATTCCAGAGGCCGCTCCCTATTGGACACCATGTCAAGCCCAGTGGCATCAGATGCTCCTGAGCAGAAAGACATCATCCAAATGTCCAGCATGGGTACCCAGACCCCAAAAGGACCTGGACAGTCTGGGGCAGTAGTAGCTTGCACCTCCCATGGTAGCAGATAAGATGGGAAAGGGACGTTTCTGGTTTTAGTGGCAAAGTTTGGCTGCACAAGTACAAGATGGAGTAGAACCCACTTCTCAGTAGAATGTGGAAAACAGACTCAGGGTATAGCTGGAAACCAGCTTGAGATGCCCTAAGAACATGACGAGGCCACTGGACCATCTAAACGTAAGTATCTTGGGCCGAGCTGGACCAATGGGACAGTGGCCAGAGGAGGAGGGAGGTCAAGGTCTCATGCCCCTGACATTCTGTGCTCAGTCCTTGCTCTCCCATGGTGAAGAGACACTGACAACCAAGTCACCTCCACAGGAGGACAATCAGAGTGGGAGGTGGGGCATGGGGGAAGCCCTGTCACATAGTTAATTTTACAAACACTTCTGTAAGGCCATCCCACCAGCACGCTGCTAGCTCCTGGCGTCCCCATGATGACCCTGTGTGGCAGGCACTATTTCCAGCCCGCTTGTGGGGATAAGGAAACCAAAGCACAGAGAGCTTAGTTAACTTGCTCAAGATCACCTGCCAGGTACATCGTGCAGTCAGGACTCAAACCCAGGAGATCTGGCTCCAGAATCCTTGCTCTAACCCCAACCCTCCATCACCTCCCTCATACAGACAGCTGAGAAGGAACGGGGGTCTTGGGCTTACAGAGGAGAAAACACCAGAGTGGCAGGCAGGGGGTGCCTATGGTGCAGGCAGTGTGTGGGGGCAGCGCTGGGGGACCCAGACAGCAGCCTGGGCATCAGCAAGTGCTGTGGGAGCAACACTATACCTCACTCCTCACTCTCACCTCCACACTGTGCCCTTCCCAGGCCCCTCTGCTCTCCCACGGCCCAGTCCTCTAGGGCACGCGTACCAGGTATTTGATGGAATTGTGGAATCTCAGAGTGGGAAGTGACTCCCTGACATTCTCCTGCTTGACTTCTCCTTCATGCAGAATTCTCCTTTGCATCAGTCCAGCTGCAAGAGTGCATTAGTCTTGGTTACCTCTCCACTGACGTTGAGCTCAGTACCACTCAGGGCATCTATGCCAGCAGTAGGTGGGCAATTCCATTAGAATGAGAGCTTCTCAATATTCTAGGACAGCTTGTGGGGGACGGGACGAGGTGTGAAAGGAGGAAGAGGTGATACAAAGTAGGATGTAGGGACATATAGGCTGAAATCTTTCATGCAGAAGGAAATATAGCACCTTCTATTTGTGGGAAACCTGAGATAGCAAGTTATAGCCTTCTGGTGCTATAGAGAGGAAGCAGAAATTATCCCCACCTTTACAGGAGCAGGTGACAGAAGCACAGAGGACCAGCCCCAGCTGAGTAAAGAACAGGAGAGATGGAGCGGGAACCCAGATTCTGGTTTGCAGGGGCTTTCTATCCTGTTGACACCCAGTGACATGGCCGGGCTGGTGCTTTCTGCCACATGCACTCAGGGGGCCTGTCCTCAGCGCCAAAAGTTGTTGAAATGTGCCGTCCACTCTAGCTGGGACTACTGAGCACGGGAAATGCAGCTAGTGTGAAATGAGATTTGCTCACAGCATGAAACCCACCATGGGACTTGAAAAGAACATCTCATTAATAATTTTATAATATCAAACACGTGTGGAAATGATACTATTGGGTCACATAACATATATTATTAAATTTTTTTTTAATGTTTAAATCATGGCACCCAAACATAGAACTAAGACACACAGACTTAGAATACAAAATCCTTCTTAGTGCTAGGGGTCCAGAGAGTGGGAGCCCTGGCAGTTCAGGAAGGGGGGAGCTCTCTGCTGTGGGAGGGAAGGGTCAGGGGTAGGGGGGTGGCCTTGGGAAAAGCACTGAAGGATAGGTCAGAAGTGGGCAAATATCAAGAGGGAAGAGGCTTACATGGTGTGGGGAAGCGGGGTGCCCTGGGGAGACTGGTGAGTTTGAGGAAGGAGCTTCTTGGTGAAAGCAATAGAAATGAATCAGGGCAGGGAAGATGTCTCCCAACAGAGGCCCCTCCAAGGTCCTGTCTATATTCCTCTTGAGCTCCCACTCCAGACTTCACTCTCTGTGGCCTCTTTCCTTAAAATGCACTTAATAACTAATCACTGAATGGTGTCCACTGTGTGCCGGGCACCATGTGAGGTGTTGGGGGCATAGCAGTGAACAAGACCTACTTGGCTCCTGTCCTCGAGCTTGCAGTTGAGAAAGCAAACAGGCAAAATTTACCAGTGCCTGTGCATTGACCTCCACAAATCCAGTCCTAGCAACTACCATTCTGGCAGTAGGTCCATGAGCAATCCCCCTCATCCACCTGAAGGAACAGCCCAAACTCCCCGACTCCCGAGGCAGTCAAGTGTTCCAAGCGTTCAGTCATGAAAGCCAGTCTGCCCAAGAGCCCTGGGACCCAGACCTGGATCTACTGGGAAATGTGGGTGTTTGGTCCCGCAGGCCTAGTGGGGGCATCAAAAGTCATGAAGGACCTTCCTGCCTTCATAGACCCCGTCATGAATCCTGTCCAAGGTGCTGAATTCACTGAGAGGACTGGCTTCCCCAAAGAGGGAAAATACCAGTTGACTCTACTACTCAACCACATACTTCTCAAGAAAACAGGGCCCATGGGATTTAGTTCGCGCTCTCAGATCTGCCAGACCTGAGCTCCCGGTCCTCTCTCCTCTGACCTAATTTCCCCCTCAGCCAAGTTCACCAAAGACCAGGCTGCAGATGGCAGAAAGATGGGGGCTGGGCCCAGCCCTCTCCCTGAACCTCCCAGCCTGACCTGGAGGAAGCCAACAGAATCAGGAAAAGCACCCCTGGGGCCTCCTGAGGTGTACTCTGTAACCCCTTTACATGACTGCTTAGGACATCCCAAAACATAAGGAGATGCCGAGACCCACTATCATATTACCCAAATCCGAAACTGGGCTTGGGGTTCTGTGTGTGTATTAGTACTATGGTCCTCCCTACACAGTCCGCAGCCCTCCACCCACACCCCCACACACACGCATATACACACGGACACAATGGAAAGAACTAAGGACACAGAACATTGTGTGCAGGTTGCCTCAGTGTAAGAGGCTTGGTCAAATCCCAGGCCCTGTCAGTAGGCTGGCAGCCCATTCTCGTCACTATGACAACAAGACCCATCACTCAAGGAGGGAACTGGGTGAAGCTGCTCAGAGCTGGGTGTTGGGAGAGGCCATCCTCATGCATAAACATCCTTCACTAAAGACCTTTACTCTTCTTCCCCCTTGACCCCACAGCTCTGAACATCTCAGGGACCATGTCTCTGCTTCCAAAGGAGAAGAAAAGCACAGCAGGAGAAATGAAGGCTGGATGTAAGAACAAACTCTGGGATGGGAATCAGGAAAGGCCAGCTTTGCATGACCTTGAGCAAGTCATTTTTCCTCTGGGCCTCCATCCTACCCTTCTAGGAAAGTGAGTGATTGCAAAGGTCCCTGACAGCTTTGACATTGAAGGCTCCAGGGTTACGTGGGCTTGTCCTCTGGAGCCTGGCACACTGACAACATGCACATCAGAGCCAACATGAGCAACATATGTGCCAAAAGGTGGCAAATGTGTCTACAGGAAATCAGCCTGGCACTGCCCTCTATGGGGACATGGGAAGAACACAGCCCTCCCCTGCAGCCCAGGAGACCCTGCAGCATCTCCCTGTGTACACTGTGAAATGAGAACAAATGAAAGAGCCTGGCACAGTGCCTGACCCAGAGCAGCTATTCCAGAAGGACCTAAATTCCCTCCCTTCCTCTCTCATACCTTAAATGTTTATCTCTTTTCTTAGAGGATGGTGGGTACAAGGGAAACCAGAAAGAGGAGGAGAAGGAGAAGGACAAGGTCATGGAGAGTGAGAGAGTAGGAGGGACCACAGCTGCCATCATTAATCACCTTCCCTGGTAACCTGTGTCTTGTGACTCAGCACCTGTGACACTGATAACGGCTGCTGGAGGGATGGAGGTGACACAGTCACGGGCAGGATGTGATGGCATGGGGGAGGAGGATGCAAGGTTGAGTCCTGCTTTCAGGGTTTCATCTCAGTTGGAGACACACACACACACACACACACACACACACACTGCCATTCTGCAGGCTGCAGAGCCCCCTCCTCCTGCTGCCACCCCATCTGTGCTCAGGCTGCAGCTCCCTCTGTCGACTCCCCATGGCCAACCAGGACAAGGAAGGCAACCGCTATTGAATATTTTACACATTAAGAATTCTATGAAGCCAGGTGCATTCGAGGGGCAGGGACTGTGTAATGAGGCAAACTGGTGTAGTGGAGAGGGCATGAGATGAACGAGGACCCATCTGCTCTCTCTCTCAATCCTCACACAAGACCTGCTTGCTGAATGCATGGGCATCACTTGGTTCCTGGCTACCAACTAGCTGTGTGACCAAGCACAACTCACATCCCCTCTCTGGGCGTCAGTTCCGTCATCTATACAATGACTGGGTTGGATTACAAGATCCCCAAAGTCCGCTCTGGCTCCAACAGTCTGTGAACCTCTGAGTCTATGAGCTATCTGCACGTCCCCGCAGATGGCCAATAGCAATACTCATTGGTTGAGCTGGTTCCTACCAATTCCCTGTGAGAAATGAGCACATACAGCAAATGCTCTTTCTGGTTCTTATCCATGCAACAGCCACTGTTTATAATTAAAATTCTGAATTATCAACTGTTTTCATTATAAGCAAGGAAGGGGAGAACAGAGCACAGCAGAACAGAATTGCAGGTGGGCTCTTTACAACTCCTTTGTTCTGTACTCATTCCCTCTCATCTGTGAACATCTAAACACCTCTCTCTCTCCCTCTTCAGCACCCCCTCTCGTTAAATATTGCAAGAGGCAGAATTGTAAGGTGGCCCCGAGATTCCTGCCTCCTTGTGTATCTACCCTGTATAATTCCCTTCGGTGTGAGTGGGACTCAGGGATATCGTGAGATAATTAAGATTTCAAATAAGTTGATTTTTGAGTTAATTGAAAGGAAGGCTATCCTGGGTGGGCCTGACTTAATTAGGTGAAAGCACATAAAAGAGGGACTGGCCCTTCCTGGGGAGAGAGAGACCTCTTAGAGACCTTACAGAAGTAAGCCACTGTGAAGTGAGTGAGCCCATGTGAGTCCTACATGTCAAGAAACTGTGAGTTGCTTCTGGGAGTCCAGAGAGTCCTTTGGATGGCAGTCAGCAAGAGAATAGGACTTCAGTCCGACAACCAAAAGGAACTGAATTCTGCCACAAGTGCTTGGAAGAGGATCCTAGGCTCCAGAAAGGAATGCAGACCAGCCAACTCCTACATTTGAGCTTTGTTAAGACCCTGAGCAAAGGAGTCAACTAGGGTGGTTTGGACTCCTGACTCAGAAACTGCGAGATCATAAAACTCCATGTCATTTTAAGCTGGTGGGTTCATGGTAGTCTGTTACCCAGCAATAAAAAGTGACTAGAAATATCTAACCAGATAAAACATCACACCAGTACCTGGTAACAGGGCGCTGCCTATAGCCCACACTGATGCTGAGCACAAGTGGCCTGCCCCCCCCCACTGTCTGGGAATTGCTTAAGACCCCTCTCTCTGACCCCAGTCGCCGAGACGAGGCCACCAAGACAAGTGGCTACTCTACCCAGGGAGGTGCTGCATTCTCCCACATGAAGGCAATGACATCTGTCTAGTCCGGTGCCAACATGGGATGGCAGAGACCACCCCAGGGGACAAGTGCCCTTCCGTTTCTCCCAGCCAATCTGGTAATGGCATGCAAATGACTCCATTCCCTTCCAGGCCAATTGACAGCCAAGCCATGCATTATATAAATCGCCTCTGGGAGGGCACCCACTCTCACCCGCCATAACAGAACACCTTGGCGCCTAGTGCAGACACCTGCCCTCTGCCCTTCCTCCTTCTGTGCTCTGCCTGCCCCACGGGGCACCAGCCCTTACTGCCTCTGCCTGCCACTCCTGCCTTACTGCAGCAGAAGCCTCAGCCAACATGACACCAGAGGGCAGGGGGACAGGGAACCCAGCGGGGGCTTTGGAGTGTGCCATCCCAAGGCCCGGGGGATGAGGGTGGCAGTCAGGCCCTGTCCCCCTTACCCAGGCACCCCTCCCACCACAGGTACCACACTCCTTCCCTGACTCACACAGGTTGATGGGGAGCCAGGAGACCTTCTGGTGATGAGCAAATCCTATGGTGCATTCCAAGGGCCTAGAGTCTCTTCATCCATCCCACACCCCTCCCCTGAATCTGCCAAGAGGACAGCAATCCCCAAACCCTGTGAGAGGCAGGTGGCAATTAAATTTTTCCTAGTAAGCAGCCCAGGACTTCTCTGTTTCCCTGTCATCCTTCCCTGACATCCTTGTCCCAACTTCCCCATGCACCAGGCAAGAAGCGAGCAATGGGGCCAGACGGGCAGTGAGGTTTCTGGGACGGGCAGTGTGGTTTCTGGGACCTTATCCAAGAAGAGCCTGAAAGACCCTGTGGTTTATCCTTTTATAAAAACTAGAGTCATAGCACTGGCCCTATCTCTGGGCACTTGTGGAGTGGAGGGGAAAGGAATTGGGTCCTCAGCCCTGCAAAAGCACTTGCTGGGTTGATTCAGCACCTTTGTGGCTTGTTTGTAGGCACCTACAAATGCCCCGCCCTCCAAGACAGGGATCCTGAACACTCAGAGTCACAACTACCCGCTCCAGTGCTCCCAGATCTCCACACCAAGCATCTCCTCCTTCTCTGAGCAGAGCAGACCTCACACTTGCCCTGCATTGGCACTGGCTGGGCCAGGGCCTCTCAAAAGTGTGGCCTCCTGATGATGCACACCAGAATCACCTGGGGAGCTGGTGAAGATGCAGATTCCCTGACTCCTTTAATAAGTTCTTCAAGTGAATCTCATGCGCTCAGAAGTTTGAGATGTACCATCTAGTTTTTCTGCCAGACATGACTTTCCCACTTTGCTACCCGGTGAATACTTACCTAGAAAGAAAACCATCTAGGAGCAAGATCAGATGTTTCACCCACTTGTTAGGTGACGTGGTAGTTATGGGGCAATTTACTTAATGTCTTTAGCCTCGATTTCCACAGGTATAAAATGGGAACATCCACATTACAGTGTTCTTAGAAAGATTAAAATGAACCTCTATTCATTCCACAATTATTAATTGAGCTGATACTCTGCCAAATGCAAAAATAAAATCATAGTCTCTGTCCTCCTGGAGCTTAGTTTTGTAGGGGAAAAGCATAAACAAAATAAAAAATGAAGGAAAAAACAAGAGCGTATCATATAATGTAAAGGGCTGCATAAAGAATTAAAAAAATAGAGCAATGGCAAACTACCAAAGCCCATTCAAGAAGTAAACTGAATGGCCCTCTATCTATGAAAGAAATTGAAATTGTAGTTAAAAATCTTCCCACAAAGAAAACCCTGGGGCCAGTAGGCTTCACTGGTAAATTCTATCAAACTTTGGAGAAATAAATATTACCAAATCTATATAAACTCTGCCAAACAATTAAGAGTTCTAGTCAAAACTCATTTTACAAGGCCAGCATTACTCTGATACCAAAACCAGAGACACTATAAGAAAACTGCAGACCAAGATGCCTCATGATGATGGATTCAAAAATTCTGAACCAATTTTAGGAAACTTATCCCAACAATACAGTAAAAGGACAAGCCCCAAAAAGTAAGGGGAGAATGTCTCAGGAATACAGAGTTGGTTTAAAATTTTAAAAATCAATGGATGTAACCCACCATGTTAATAGAAAAGCCATAATGATCATCTCAAAAGATGCAGAAAAAGGCATTTGACAAAAATCCCAACATCTGTTCTTGATCTAAAGTCTCAGTGAACTAGAGAGTAGGAAGGAACTTCCTCAAATGGATAAAGGGAAACTCCAAAAATGAATAATAACGCAGCGGACATCCTATTTAATGGTGAAAGGCAGGAGGGCTCAGACCGGGGCAGGAGCCCACACAGGCAGGAAGATGGAGACAGGGTCAAGAGCGCACGCTCGTGGGCAGGGTGTGGGGGGAGGCTGGCTCCTGCCTAGGTGGCAGCCACTGGCCCTCGGGACATGGTGGCTGTCTGATCTCCGCAGACCCCCTCCGTTGTCTCCGCCTGGCCAGCCCAGGCTGTCCACTACAAACGTGGTGTCACTCGAGCTCATCGTACTGTGGTTGGTTATGTCTGCCTCCCCTCTCGGGACAAAGACCTCTTCCTCCTACCCCAGCACCTAGTACTGTACCTGGCACAAGGCAGGCGTGCAATGAATGTTTGTTGAATAAATAAGTACATAAATAAATACATGGTGAATTTACTCATTCATTCATGAGTGTGGAGAAAGGGAAGCATTTCAACCTGCCCTAGCCTCAGTATCAGACCTTCTCCCCACCCCCACCCCCAGCGGACCCCCAGCTCCCACCCTCCTTCTTCAGCAGCATCCCTGTCTGCTCTCTCTACCTGGAAGCTGCATCCACGTGGCCAGGCCACGGGGCAGTTGATGCTGGCCAACTCCTGGCGGCCGGCAGCAGGGCCTGACCTAGTTTGGAGCGGGCCGAGGTTGACATTGCCACAGCAAATGCAGCTCCTCAGATGGGCTTCATGTGCCAGGTTCTGAAGCTGGATTCAGCTGTGCATGCCAGAAATTTGGGCAGAGCACTAGGGGCTCGGAGCCCTGTCTCCCCCTGTCCCCTGGGGAGGTGTGAGGGACATTGCGGAAGGAACAGGGAGCAGGGAGGACTCTTCGAGTCCATTGATTAGTTTACTAATTCATGCATTTTCCAAACATTTTTTGGTGCATTTTCCATTTATTAAATATCAGCAATGTAGGTTAAACACAGAGCTATTGCCAAGGGTCTTGAGGTGATTAAGACATTGTCTCAACCCTCAGTTACTCGCTATCAAGAGTCAGGGAGAAACATCAATGAACAACCAAAATAAAAGCAGATAATAGTTAAATGAAGATGTATACCCCACTGGGTGGCATTTCCGCGGAAGAAGAGGCCAAGGGAGACCTCATAGTGGAAGTGGATCTTGAGAGGAGACACAAAGGACAAGCAGCATCTTTCTAGGTGATGACGTTGGGTAACAATCGAACATGGCAGAGGGTCAGCATGTGCCAAGGTCCAAGATGTGAGAGCACGGTGTGTCTGGGGTTGTGCTGGTTCCCACCACCAGAGCACAGCCTAAAAGGAGGGAGTAGGGCAAAGCAGGGCTGAACCATGGATGGACCACAGGGACTGTGCTCAAAAGTTAGATGTGGTCCTGTTAGCAATGGGGAGTTATGGAAGGATTGGGAGCAGGGAGGAGACGTGGTCAGTATTAGCCTGGTGGATGTGATGCGGGGTGGGGGGCAGGATGTCAAGACTGTAGGCAGACAGAGCAGACTAGAGTCTGGATGAGCAATGATGAGGTCTGGGGTAGCGGAGCTGGAAAGGGGGGCTCAGGCCAGACCCCTAGGGCATAGTTAAGAAGGCCTTGGGAGGAGAGGAGCGCATGCACCCAGGCCCTGCACCCTGGGGCTCAGCTTGCACCCAGCTCATGCTCTCCGCCCCCCACACTTCACTCCTTATTCTGGGTACCCCACAGAGCCATGTGCCCCCCAAAACCACTTTCTTCCACAGGGGTGTGACTATGAGCCCTCTCTGCTACCCCTTTGTTTTCCAGCCCTGCCATCCTCAACCTCAGGCTGTACAGAGGGAAGCGGAGGGCGTTGCACGGACAAAGCTGAAGCCGAGCCAAGCAAAGGGAAACCATGCTGATGGGTGGGGGGCTGCTAGGTGCCCCTATAGGACTAACAGGGTCTTCTTTCAGGAGGCAAAGTCTGAGTTCCTTCCCCATTGCAGTCTACCCTTGTGTCCAGGCTTCTGTTGGGCATCGCCTCTGAGCTGAGCTTACAGAAAGGGACTGATGGGTCCTCAAAGTTTGGACTCTCCCCACCAAACCATGAAATAGGAGCCTGGCCCCCTGGCAAAGCCAGATGGATGTGTGAAGGGGTCAAGGCTTCCATCCCCCAGTCAAACCCTCGGTCCCTAGGAAGTGGCACCTCCCAAAGGCTGGATACCCAGGAGGCCCTAACTGTATCCCCAGGGGTCAGGAATGCCACCGACTCTGGCATCCAGCAGGAGGAAGGGAGAGAAGGGCAGGCAGCTGATCTCTTGGCTGGAGGGAGTGGGCCCTGAATGCCACTTAATGCAGTATGACACCAGGGCCCCGTGGCAGCATAAATATTCCATATCATGGTAACTGAATCTGACATCTCCTCCCTGGCACCCCCAATGTGCGCCCTCCCTAGCCATCTCTACCCCCGGACCCAGGGGTCAGGACCAGGCAAGGGAGGCTCCAGCCCCACTGTCTCGGTAGGTTTCCATGGTGGGAGCAGGCCTGCCCCTGCACCAGCACGAGAGTGGAGACAGGGACCCTCCCAGGCCTGTGGGTCAGCTGGGACAGAGCCATACAGATATGGGAGAGGGACCAGGAGAAGACAGGTCCATTGATACAACTGAGGCAGGTGAAGAAAGGCCATTTGATGTGATAGAGCCCTGGAAGTAAGAGACCCAGGCCTCATCCCAGCTGGGACACTCACTATGGGCAATCTCTTCACCTCCCTGAACCTCAGTATCTTCTTTATAAAGGGGGTAAATAATATCCCTACCAGGTAGGGTTCTTATAGAAGACAAAGTAGATATCAAGGGGAGAGCTCATTGAAAGAAAATGCTAGGCAAACGTCAGTCAAGGTTATGAAGAGATGAAGCTAGATCCTGTGGCAGTATGAATGGCAGGGCAGAGGGCAGCCAGGCTAGGCAGGAGAGCCAAATTCTCTGCCCCAATGAAGAAAGGTGGGTATAGGGGCAGGGCTGAGACTGCTGTGCCGGTCTAGCTCCATCCCCTGCCCGGGGAATGGTCAGGGATCAAGACTCTAGGGATTCACCCTCCCCATGTCTTAATAGACTGTCCCTTCCCACAGTCTTTCTCAGCCCTCCCAACTGAAGGAGCCAGCAGTGATGAGGCACAGGGTGCCCCAGGGCCACAGACACCCCATCACCGAGACCACTCCCCTGGGACAGCTTTAGAATCACCGTGACCTTCAAGAACCCAACCATCCTTCTTAGGGAAACCATCCTATGAGTTAAAATATACCAAGCCGAACTAGATAACATAGCTGAGTACCCATGACATGCCCAGTAGGAACAGTGGCAGTACTTACTAGCATGGGGACAGCCCTGCAGACGTCGCAAAGCACCTCCTCATGTACTGACCACCTTCATCCTCACTGCAGCCCTAGCAAGTCGGTGCTAAGTTATTATGCTCATTTTTCAGGTGAGGAAACTGAGACTCAGAGACTCAACCTATTGCCTAATCTCACACAGCTGTGCAGCAACGGGAGTCCGGCTCGGAGCTCCCTCTCATGCCACCGCAACACCAGTCAGCCGAGACCACCTGAGCACCTGCTCGGTGCGGGCATCGGGGGGCTACCGGTGATACGGAGATGCATGCAACACCCGCCCTCGGGGACAGAGCAAGAACTGTGGAGCGCAGAATCACACCATTGCCCACCAGGAAGGGGCTTTGGCTGTATCTTAACTTGGGTCCCATGCTGCATAGGAGAGGAAAGCGAGGGGTCAGCAAACATTTTCTGTAAAACCCCAGAGAGTGACTATTTTAGGCTTTGCGGCCACATATGTCTCTGCAGCCTATTATTCTTTGATTATTTTTTATTTTTTACAACCCACCCCTTAAAAAATATAGAAACCTTTCTTAGCTTGAGGGCTATACAAAATAGGCTGGCTGCAGGCGGGATTAGGCCCACAGGCTGTAGTTCTACAACCCCTGTTCTAGGGGACCACATGTTCGGTTGCTTCCTGAGCTGGGGTTCAATCAACCAACCAACCAGTTCTTCGAGCACCTGCTATGTTCCAAGCACTGTGCCGTGAGCCGGAGGGACAGAGAATGTCACAAAATCCATGGCCTAAGGTTGCCAACAGTTGGTGGGGAAGACAGACAGGTAAGGAATTCACGTCCCCTGCAGTATGATGGGAGGCTATGCCGGGCAGGACATCGGGAGCAGGGTCTCCTGCGTGCCGCCCCCCGCATGGTGGCAGACGTTAGTATTTACTCTCCATGGCCCTCCCTGCCAGGTCTGTGTGTCGCATGGGGGCAGTGACCTATGTCCATGCTCTTCACGACACCGTCCCCAGCACCCAGGACAATGCCTGGCAGAGAGGAAGCCAGCAGTATTTGCTGAATGAATGAATGAATGAATGAGTAATGACAACCACAGAGCTATGGCTAGGGTGGGGTGGCTGGTGAGAGCCACCAGAGGAATCCGAGAGACTCGAGGATTGTTCACCCTGTCCCCCTCAATTGTTGAACAGAGTGGACTGATTGAGCCTAGAAATACAGCCCCAGGCACCAGAAGCCTTCTGCTCCATTCTCTCTACACCCCCCTCTGCCCTCCCCCTTCCCTGGGCCTCCGCTGACTCACAGCAGCCGCTAATCACACCCCAGCCAAGCATGCTTAATTAAGCCCCAGTTACCCACAGCTTCCTAGCAAGAGGAAAGATGGGACTCCAGTCGCGTGCCAGTCCAGAGGGGGCTGGACCGGGTGTGGGACTGGCGGGGAGACGCACGCAGAAGACAGCAAGTCATTCCCTGGGAACCTGCCATAGAGATGGTAATAGTAATAAACAATAACGACAATGCAGCACCTGTTAATGCCAGGCGCGGTTCTAACGCTTTCTGTGTATTAACTGAAGCCTCTTCATAGCAAACTCGTGACATAGCTCCATTTTACAGGCGAGGGAAATGAGGCTCAGAGAAGCTACATGACTTGTCCAAGGTCACACACAGCAGGAAATAACAGAGGTGAAAGGACTCTCCTTTTCCCGTTTTCCATACTCAGAGACAGGAAGGGCTACCCAGTCCAGAGCCCTGACCCCACTGGCCTGGGCTCCTCCAGGTAGGAAAGCCATCCCGACTCATACACAGGGATGCAATTCCATTTTTAACTCAACTCACACCTGTCATACGCTGACTATGTGCCACGCAGCCCTGGAGACAGCAGCTGAGGAGACAGAGTCCCTCCTGCAGGGAGCTCGCAGACGAGGGGGTCTCGCACACGGCCACCGTGGGAACAGCACTTCAAATACAGCAGCAAATGCACACCCTGGCGCCTGGGACCGAGGCTGGGGTAGAAAAGTAACCTTTACGGAATACCTACTGGTACCAGACACTCCATACTTTTCCTTCATAACCTATAATTGCACACGTATTGGGGGGACCCTCTATCGCTAGTGCTACTGGTACTCATGATTACTCCCCACTAGACATGATACTCCGCAACACAAACCGAGGCTCCCGGAGTCTGGCACAGGGCCGGGCATAAAGTTCGTGCTCAGTAAGCATTTTTTAAATAAGTGAGTGTACAAAACCTACTTCCGGCCCTCAAGGAACTTGCAGCCCTGGAGGGGAAATAGAAGCGCAGACAGATGGTTGCAATTCAGTGTGATGAATGCAACAGGACCGAGAAGACACAGGGTGCCTGGGGGCAGGGAGCAGGCATCCACCTGGAGCAGGGGAGCTGGGCGCGGTTTCCCAGAGCGGCAGGTACTGCAGCTAGGTCCTGAAGAAAGAGTGGGAGCTTCCCGGGAAGATGGGGGTCCTCAGAGCTGAGAGCCCTGAAAAAGCGTGGAGATGTGACCCACCAGCTCTGTTAGAGACAATGAAAGTGGCTTCATGAGGCTGAATTATGGGTGGGGATGGGCGTGGGGAGGGACACCAGAGACACTGCTGGAGAGGAGCTGGACCAGATCTCAGAGAATGTGTGGAAGCAGGTGAGCTTGGGGCAAGCAGACCAAGTGGTGGAGGCTGGTGAAGGATGCTGAGTATTCAAAGGGAGCAGAAACGGTGAGGATGGGCAGGTGGGCAAGAAAAAGGAGAAAAGGCACACTGAGTGCACACAGAATTGAGTGGCCGTGTCGCTGTGAAAGGAGAGATGCCACATGAGCTCGTAGAGTCGCAGGCTCCTCCCACCTGAGATGGGGATAAGATGGTCCACCCAGCAGGGTCAACTGCTGGGATAGGAGCAGTCTCCTGGGCTTACAGCCGTACCTTCATGCCCAAGACATGTGCCCTGGCAGTGGAGTGGGGCGTCCTGCCCCGAGCAAGGCTTCCCTGTCTGTAGGAATCCAGGTCCCAGGCGGATCAAACCTGCTCAAACCTGGCTGCTCGTACAGAGTCTCCTTTCTGAACCAGAAAAGCAGCACATCTACTCATTCATTCCACAGAGCCCACGGAGAAAACAGAAGCCACTCTAGGCCTTTCAACCAGAGGGACTTAAATCAGGGATTTGGTTGTAAAGTAACAGAAGAAGCAGGACACCCCAGAGATCAGCAACAGCAGGAAGCCACCCGCTCCCACCACCTTCTGCTGGAAGGGAAAGGCAGTGTCCCAGGAGCCCGGGAGCTGAGGCCACCACACAGAGGCTGGAACGGCCGCAGGCCTGCCAGAGGGAGCTGGCCCCATACGGGGCTGTTCAGCAGCAGCCAAAGAGGAGACACAGATGCTGCGGAGACCTGGCTGGAAACAGAGAGAGGGAAGAAATACCCTGGCTTATCCTCCATCTCCTTCCACTGCCCCTGATTGGCTGGACCTATCCAGAAGACAATTGGTGAGGGAGTCTGGGAAGCGTAGTTCTCTGTGCCACAAACAAGACAGAGAAAGGCAGGAGATGGATCTGGGAGCAACCGGCAAATGATCAACACACTCATTCATCCTTTCACTCACTCACCCATTCAGTAAACACTGGTTGAGCACCTAGGTGCTGGGGAGATCGTGACAAACGAGAACTCTGAGGCCTGTCCCCACCGAGCTGAAAGTCCAGCGACACCTGGACTGTACCCCCTCCGTGCGCACAGCACCTGCTTAACTAGCCTTGGTAGGGGGATTGGTGTAGAGCTTCAGGGGGCCCCTGGGAAGCTTCTAGTGTGCGGAGTAGATGAAGCCGGGCTCTGCTTAGGCTGTGGATTTGGAGGAGCTGGAGCTCAGCGGCTGAATGAATCCCAGCTTTCCCCAGCTGAAAGCTCACAGCTCAGAATGAAATGTCTCCAAAAAGGGAAGAAAACCCTGAAATCCCACTGTTTGTCTTTGGAGCCTGGGAAGCGAGGATCTAATGAACATGAAACATGCGGGCTGCTCAGAAGTTGTCTTTGAAACCTCCCCAGGCCGGCTTTGTCAAGGAGCAGCATTGCCTTTCAAAGCTGCCTGGCCCCAACTTCCCTCTCCTCCTTCCTGGGTAGCAGGCAGCAGCTAATTAGCCAGAGATGTTAAACGCTCCCTAATTCCTCGGAGAAGTCCGACGGCTTCTGGGGGACTGGTAGCAGGGTTGGCAAGCTGAGTACTTCCACTTCTCCGATCCCCCAACCCCGTGCAGGCCCCTCCCCTGCCAGTATGCTCCCAGCCTGGGCCCTCCTGGCTCTCTTCCTCCTGCTCCCAAAGCCCTCAACACTGGCCTGTGCAAAAAGCACCACCTCTGCTTCCTGAAGTCTTATCGTCTGGAGTCCGAGGCCACCTCTTCCAAGAAGACTCCCTAGATGTACCACGCGAGTGACGACCAGCCACACCCTAAGTCTTTGCCCTCTTCGGGGTCCTCATGCACACCCCTCCTCATTCATACAGGCCCAGGGGGCTGCCCTCACTGCCCACCATTCAGTGCAGCCTCCCTGAAGAAAAAGGGCTCCAAGCTAGCCAGTCCCTGAGTATTCCTGCCAACCCAGGGGAAGGAGAGGTAACAGGCAGGAATATTCCAGAGCTTCATCATATAGATGTTTACAGACAGGTCACCCAGAGTTGTAGCCTGAGATCGTGGGTAAGACACGCCCCTCTCTGGGCCTCAGTTCCTCATCTGTTAGGCAAGAGGGTTGTACTAGCCCAGCGCTTCTCACCCCGGAACAGGCACCAGAATCACCTGGAGGCTTAAGCCTAGATCACCAGCACCCCCCCACACCCCCACCCCCAGCTTTCTGATTCAGCGGGACTGGGGCGGGGCCTCTGGAAAATTTGCATTTCTAATAGGGCTGCTGGTGGTGCTGTGGCCTCGGGGACCATGCTGGAGAGCTCATGGGGAGATGGATGGATTTTAAGCTGTATTTGTCAAAGCTCCAAGGCTCCAAGGTATTGGAGCAAGCTCGCTCACTCAAGGGGCATGTGGGAGTAGTGGTGGGGGCTGGGGGATGCTGAGTAGGCCGGCCCCCAGCCCCCACCCACTGTACCCGGAGCACTTTGGCTTAATCAGTGTTATTTGTTTGCCGGCCCAGTTAAGAGTTGGTCAGAACCGAGGTTCCACACTTTAAGTGAAGTGTTTTAAAAACTGTCAACTAGATTAGCAGTCAGGGCACTCCCTTCCAGCGCTGACATTCCAGGGTCCCCTGCTCATCTCATATCCCCTCTTAGGCTTCTCCTACTTCCCATTTCTTCTTACGTTCAAGGATGGGGGCAGCAAGAATAAGGCTGAGGATTCAGGTCTTGACTCTTAGGAGACGGGGTGTGGGAATGGTGGGGAGGCTGGTGAGTGCCCAGGTCACTGTCATTGGAAGGCACATTTCAATCCAGAGATGCACCTCAAAGTGGTGGTGTGGGGTGTGTGTATGTGTGTGTGTGTGTGTGTGTGCACATGCTTGTGGACCCCACTCAGCAATAGGCCCTGGGGCCCAGATGAGTTGGAGAAGTTCCTGGAAAACATACAGTAGCTAAGCTGCATTTAGATGTGTGCATGTGTGTGTGTCTTCATGTTTGCATGTATGATGTCAGTGCATACAAATGAGTTAACTGAAAGGGATTTTAATTGAAATGATCAGGGTGTAGACAGATTCTAAATAGAGCAGAAGTCTCCTAGAATCTCAGCATTTTGGAACGAAACCAAAGACCATCAGTTCCAAACCCCTCACACATCTGATGAGAAATGGAGACTCCTCTGGAGTGAGCACCAGGGCTCCCTGACTCCTTGGTCAGTGCTCACCCCCCACCATGTGGGTGTCAAAGCCTCTTCCACGTACCAGAATGACGTCAGCTGAAATCAATGAAACATCATGGCAAATGGACAAAAATGTTCACAGAAAAGAATCCAAGGCAAATAAATCCCTTCCCAGCCCTGCCTGCCCCCACCCACATTGCCATTTTTCGGCCAGCGGCTCCTGGGGATGCCACTTGCAGGAGGGGCCTGCCCAGCCCTGCAGCCCAGCTGGGGGAGCCTGCAAGGAGAGTGGTGAGGAGAAAGAGCCCAGACCCATTAAAGATCAGTGGGGTTCTCTGGGACCCAGAGATGTACAGGGATTGGAGAGAAAAAAAGACCAGCTGAGAAGCAGGGGGACAGACAGAAGGGTCTGTGTGTGTGTGTGTGTGTGTGTGTGTGTGAAGGAGACACACAACAGACCGACCATCACCCTGGGCGTATGTTTGTGCAAACCCAAGAGAAGGCAACAGAGAGCAGAGCTCCTATGAAAGCTGAGGAGGAACACACACACACACACACACACACACACACACACACACACACACACAGACTGGATGAGGGTGGGGCTGGGAACAGGAGAGCCAAGGTGAGTGCCAGGAAGTGAAGCCCGTCAGAGCGAGCCAGGGTGCAGGCCTGTTTGTGTCTGATGGGCTGTGTGCAAAGGACAACAGCGTGTCTGTGCATGTATGCACTGGGGGCATGCCCCGGGGACCTGGAGGGACAACAAGGAGGACAGGCCACGGCATCCCACAGTCAGCAGCCCACCGGACTGGACGCCACTGACCGAGGTGCTCTGGGCCCCCAGCGTCCCCTTCCCCTGGACAGCCTCCCCCCTTGCGGCTGCTCAGGCCCTCTCCTGCCTTCACCTCCCATGCTCGCCTCCCCACCCCTCTGCCAGGGAGTCTCCTCCTTTCTCCCCAGGTGTGAATGTCCCTGGCATAGGACAGTCTCCCAGCCTGGGACAAGTCTCTCTGCTCTCCATACAGCAACCACCAAATACCTGTCGACCCCCCCACACCCACTTCTGTCTCCCAGCACCAAACACAGGCCTTGAGTTACACAACCCACCTTCAGATTCTGTCTCTCCCTCTTCTATTGTGTGTCCTTGGACAAGTTACTTAGGCCTTTCTAAGCCCTACTTTCTCTGGTTTAAGAAAAAAAAAACACAACACAACAGAGTTCCTATGAGAAACAAAGGAGATAACATACGTGAAGCCCCTGGCACTGTGCCAACCACGGAGTGGTTACTAGTACTTTCCAGTGTCTCTGGCTCATGCCCCCAGGGGTAGGTTTTTGTCTGAGCCGCCCAAATTGCCCCACCTTCTTGAAATCCTCAAACTGGAAGTACCTTAGAAGTCACGAGGTCCAAGCGCCACCTCATGCCCACAACACTCACAGAGATGCAATGTGTATTAATAATGGAGCTAAGACCAGATTACAGATCTCCTGCCTCAGTACCAACAGCCTTCGGTGTTCTGCCGTCAGCCAGAGCCAGAGGATTTCACAGTGGTATTCTTGGAAGATTGGTTCCCATGGGTCTGGAGGTGACATGGAGCCCCAAGGTGTGGGCAGGGCAGAGGGCAGAGGAGGAGAGAGCCGTGCCTCCCTCCAGAGTCCTGAACAATTCAGCTCTGGCCCCCGATCTGCATTCCCACTTAGCAAAGCCAAAGCTCTGCAGAGAAGAGGATCCCCTCCCAGATTCCCCCCGCCACCAGCACTTGAAGGCAATTTAGTGCCCATCCATGGTCCCTCTCATATGTCCCTTGGGGGGACACCAATAGTAAGGGATCAAAGGATTTCCCCGAACCGCACACTGTCCTCTCCCTGAAAGAAAGGATCCCAAGTTATTACAGCCTTGTCCATCTCACGGTATTTCTGTAGCACAGACTGGTGCCAAGGAGCCTATAAACCTGGCCCTTTATCCCAGCTCCATGTCCTTATCACACCTCAATCATGGCCAACAGGATCAACAGTGCTAGGGCTGGTAGGACTGTGCCCAAACATGCCCTCCTCCCTGGAGGACAGGAATCCCAGGGGAAGAGTTAAGCTGGCTGCCAAAAGGACACTAGAGGTCACATCCCTCGTGTTTGTTTATCAGGGTCCCTGGGACAGGAAGTCTAGTGCATGGGCAGGAGATGACCATGGCAGGGGCAGGTCTGGCCAGAAGAGAGAGCAGGACATGCCAGGAACCCCGCAGTTGGGAAGAGAAATGCTGAGGGGATGCAGGAATATCAGGCAAGAAGTGGGTATGGCTGGGGACTGATGAGTAGAAGCCTTTCCACACTCACCTTCTTCGCCTCCTCCCAGCAGCGACAAAACAGTCCCCAGACCCCCACCCCGCCGGCAGGGCTTCCGGGGATAGAGGAGGCCTGGGAGGAGGCAGAGACCAGGGCAGGGAATTCAGGGATTCGGGTGCCCATTGCACTTCCTTAATCCTAGACAGAGGGAACCAGGAACCATGGCAAGCTAGAGGGCCCTGCAAGCACGGGAGCCCCCTACCCTTCAGCACCTGATTGGGGAGGGGGCAGACGATGGGAGGGGACTTCCTCCAAAAAGCTCTTCACGGATCTCCTGTCCCTCTGCAGATAAACAGGGGCCCGTCATGTCCTGCTCATGGGGACCATGTGGCCAAATCTACAGGAGTCACACCATTCACTCCCTCCCCCAAAACCCATTTGTCCAAATGCGGAATACATTACAAATGTGTAACATCGTTCATTCATTCATTCCTTCAGTGAACCAGTATAGCACCACAGCTAAGAGCATGGAATCTGGAGCCAAACCAGACGGCGTGAATCCCGGCTCCACCAGCTGTTGCCTCTGTTACCTTGGGCAAGTTACTTAACCTCTCTGTACCTCAGTTTCCTGATCTGTAAAATAGCGATAATATTAATAACTACCTCATAGGAGTATTGTGAGGTTTAAATGGGTTAATATGTCAAGTGCTTTGAATAATGGCTGGCACACAATAAAAACTAAATAAGTGCTTGATGTGCTTATTATTTATTGAGTCATCAAAATGTTACTGAGCACTGACTGAGTGGTAGGTGCTATTTCAAACCCTAGGATCCCATGGTGAGCCATCCCGACATGGTCTCCACTCGCATGGAGCTTACATTTTAGTGAGGGAGACAAACATTCAATAATCACTAAAAAAAAAAAAAAAAGTTGGGGGGGCGCCTGGGTGGCTCGGTAGGTGGAGTGTCCAACTCTTGGTTTCAGCTCAGGTCACGATCTCAGGATTGTGAGATCAAGGCCCACCTTGGGCTCCACATTCAGCGTGGAGTCTGCTTGAGATTCTCTCTCTCCCTCTGCCTCTGCCCCCCACTTGTTCTCTCTGTAAATAAATAAATAAATAAATAAACAAACAAAATCTTTTTTTAAAAAAAATGAATATTTACAAATCGTAATAAGAGATATAAAGGCAAAGAATAGAGAATTCTGAGAACACGTAACAGGGGACCCAACAGATTTGAGGGTCAAAGAAGGCTCTTCCAGGTGTGAGGTTTATTTCGCTCTTCCCCTCTGAGCCTGACCACCCTGCAGGCGCCACTGACCACCAGCAGGCACCCACCAAGGACAGAGTCCGTCTGCACCTTCACGGGTCTGGCTGTGGTGGAGACTCTGCTGGCCCTCCGTCTAAGAAGCCCAGGCAGGGCCGAGGCCCCATCACCTGCTCCCACCACCACCCCACTTCTGGATCTGCGGTGGCCTGGGAACAGAACCACAAGTCCTGCTCTGATTCCTCACATTGTCCAGCCGAGAGCAGACACTCTACCTATGGAATTTCCTGGCATACTCTGGCCATTCTGAAGGTCATGGCCATTTGTCAGGAGGCCTCCTCTTGCCCTTAGAGACTGTCCCAAATCTGATCTTCAGCCAGGAAGACAAAGCCACGTACTGGGCCGGATCCCTTACAGCTCATCTCGCAAATGTGTTCAGCTCTCTCGTGCAATCATCACAGCATCTTTAGGAAGTTGGTATTGAGATTATTGGCGTACCTATTTTGTAGATAAAGAAATTGAGGCTCCCAAAGTTTAAGCCACTTCTCCGAAGTCATACATTATTATTAGTGGAAGAGCTAGGACTCCAACTGAGGCCCTCTTGACTCCAGACCCTGCAGTCTTAAAACAACATAATATGGTCTTTCTAATAACATGAGTAATAATAATTTATGCAATAGCTAATATTTAGAGAACACTGACTATGTGGCAGGTATCACTGTAAACTGAAATCACTCAACGCCCATGATAACCCTCTGAGGTAGGTGTTATTGTTAATCTCCTGTTACAGGTCAGGAAACTGAGGCACAGAGAGGTTAAGCCAGGTGCCCAAGGCCAGTTAGGTGAGTCCTGAGGCAGAGATACCAAGTTGAGAGTCACAGAATGGTGGAGATGAGAGTAGCCTTAGCAGCCCCAGGCTGAAGGCCCAGAGGAAGGGACAGACAGTGAGTCACAGTGGAGCCACCCTGTGCCTGGGCAGAGCCCGTGCCGCTCCCTGTGCTGCCTCTCTCACCCATCTGTCTCCAGGTATCCAGGCTCAGCTTCCCTTGGGATATTGCCCCCCAACAACCCCCACCTGGCTCCCCCGTGCGAGCCAGGGCCTGAGCACGGCCTTGTCCGGCTCTGTCTCCCATCAGCGCGGGACATACCACCAGGGCCTTTGACCCTGTCGCCAGCCCCCCTCTGCAGCCGAGTCAGTGAACGAAGAGGGCCAGCTGATGGCCAGCTCAGAAGCCTTGGGGCAAGGTGGCCCCTCCTTTCCACTTGGGTCTTTCTCCAGAAGGTGACTTCAACCCAGCACACTGGGCCTATCCTAAAAAAAAAAAAACAGACCCTGGGGCAGAGCGGGGACAAGGGGTGCCCCTTGCAGTGTTGCCTCTGTCCTGGATACTCCTGTCTCCCTACCAGAGAAGTCTCTGTCCTCCCAGGGTCCCTTCAAGGCCAGCCCTCTCTCCACGGTGCCCAGGCCCGTCTCGGCCTTCCTCACGGGGCACGGGGTGAAGGACGAGGGCGAGGGGGCAACAATTAAAGCCCGCCAAGGACCCAAGAAGCTGGAGAATTATTTTTGCTCTCGTCCATGTGCCCACAGCACCAACCTGCCGCTGCCCCTGGAACGCCATGGGGTCCTTACTACTTTGGTCTGCACCCTTTCAGAGGGCTTAGTCCCTTTGTCCCTGAGGACAAAACCAGGGGAAGCGTTTGTTCAGGAGTTGCCCGTGGAGGCGAAATGGGAAGCCCTTGCCTCTGGGTGATGCGGGAGCACAGAGGGAGAGGAGGTGCGCACAGGCAGGGGTAGGCCCAGCAGCCTGCTGTCTGCCCCGCAAGGTGACCTGCCATTGTCGCTCTCCCTTCCCCGGCCCCCCTGGGGCTTGATTCTCCAGAGGCCTCCTGTGGAGGACAGAGCCAAGTAGGAAGAGAAAGGAGCCTGGTGTGCAGCTAGAAAGACCCCACCGACCAGATGCTAGCTCTAGCGTCCCTGGGGATGGAAAAGCAAGGTCTGTGGGGAGTGGGAGAGGGGGCCATGGATCCTGTTGAGGTGATGCCCTCCCTCCCAGTTGCTCAGAAGCATCTAGACCAGGTCTTGTGCTGAGCTGGCATGTTTCTGCCTCCCAGAGGCAGAAGGAAACATCTATAAAGTTCCTGAGCCACCTCTGTGGCCAGAAGCCCTGCCAAGGGGCTGCTGGTTGCCCCTCTAATTGGTCTTCATTTCCATGATTTGCAGGTCCCAGGCTCACTGAGGGCCCATTCCCCATCGTGATGGATAGGCAGGAATAGTCCGCCTGGTGAACCAGCCCCCGTGGGCTCTGGGTTGATCTAGCAGGGTCCTATGGGGTGCAGGGCAACCCAGTCCTCCATCCAGGCTCACCCAGAGCCCCGGGCCCTAAGCCCACTAGAGCATGATTAACCTCTGCGGGACAGGGCCCCTCCCTTCCCACACACAGCGATAGGATATGGAAAGAGAACAGGCTTAGAACCGGGGCTTAGACTAGAGATCTGTCACATCCTCCTGAGAGCCCCTCCCAGGCAGGGCCCAGCACATAGCAGACACTCAATAAACACATGTTGCTCCATGGCTTGGCTGATCTAGGGGGACTTGACCTTACACCATGTCAAACTTGGATGTCTTCTGCCACCTGCTCTCTGGTTCTGCTTTTGTCACAGTGACTAAAGTCTAACTCTGGAGTCAGTCTGCCTTAGTCTGAATCCCAAATATATTAGTCCTGGCAAGGTAATCTTGGGCAATTACTTAGCTTCTCTGTGCCTCAGGTTTCTTATCTTTAAAATGGGGGTAATAGCACTACCTACTTCACTGGTCCATTATATAAAAAAGTATGCTCTGGGAGCAGAATAATGGATCCCAAAGATGTGCATGCCCTAATCCCCGGGACCTGTGACTATGTTACATTACATGGCAAAGGGATTTTGTGGAGGTGTTTAAAGTAGGCCCCTTGAGATGGAGAGATTATCCTGAATTATCCAGGTGGGCTCAACCTAATCACGTGAGTCCTAAAGAGCAGAGTCTTTCCTGGCTGGGTTAGGGAGAGACGCGTCAGAGGAGGAAGCACCAGGGAGATACAGTTGTTCCTGGATTTGAAGACGGAAGAAGGGGACACAAACCAAGGAACACAGTCCTGTGGAAGATATAAAAGGAAAGAAAAAGGGGGTGCCTGGGTGGCTCCATCAGTTAAGTGGCTGCCTTTGGCTTGGGTCATGAGCTCGGGGTCTTGAGATCAAGCCCTGCACTGGGCTCCCTACTCAGTGGGGAGTCTGTTTCTCCCTCTCCCTCTACTGCTCCCCCTGCTTGTGTGCTCTCTCTCATGCTCTCTCTCAAATAAATACATAAAATCTGAAAAAAAAAAAAGGTAAGAAAATGGGATCACCCCTAGAATCACCAGAAAGGACTGCAGCCCTTCCTGCACCTTAATTTTTAGCCCAGTGAGACCTGTGTCAGACTCCTAACCTACAGAACTACAAGCTAAATCTGTGTTGCTTTAAAGCACTAAGTCTGTGGGCATGTGTTACAGCAGCAACAGGAAGCTTATACATCCTAGTTTGTAAGCACCCAGAACCGTGCCTGGCAGGTAGTCAGAGCTCAGTGTCAGCTCTGTACTGTGTCATTGTCACCATTGTCACCACTGTTCTAATACGGGCCAGAGGACACACTGTGGCTTCCTTCCATCCCGGGGGCAGCTGCCTATCCAGCGAAAGCCTCTCAGAAGTGGGATCGCACTCAGCTAAGCATCGGAGAGTAAATGCAAGGCTGCCAGGGAGCAAGGAACATTCTCAAAACACAATGTCACTTGGCACAGCCGTCCTGTGAGCAAGAGACAGATGATTGGCCCCCTGTGTTCCCTTTCTTTTAAAGAACAGGAGTGGTGCCCCGCCCCCCCTGCCCCAGGAGAGTGGGGAGGGGCTGCCTGGCCCAGGCACGAGGGCACACCTGCGGTCATCACAGCAGAGACGACCATTCTGGCGCCCGTTGCACCCCAACACACTGGGACGGGCCTGGGCACTCTAAGGGTGTGGCATCCCAAACTTGTCCCTGGCTGGAGGTGGGATGGCCGAGGGAGACGGATGGTCTCCAGAGGCTTGGTCTGTGATCAGCGGTGGGTTCCCCCCACGGAACAAGCTCCACTCAGGGCTCACTCCCACTTCCCCTCATTCCCAGCCGCATCCCCGGCCAAGTGAAAGGGAGGCTCGCCCCTTCCCCAATCCCCCCAAGCCTGCATACCTCCCCTTCCACCTCACCCCCAATTTTCTTCCTTGGCAACACCCCACATTCTCCCAGGGCACTGAGAGGCCTCAGAAATCTGTCCCTACTAGATCTCCTTCTTCTCAAGAGTCAGTGAGGCCCAAATTGGTACCGGGCATAGTCTTCAGCCCCGGACCAAACTAAACCCAGGGCAGGCACCAGACTGCCCAACAATGTCCACAGAACGCCCCACCTCGGAGCAAGAGGACAGGGAGAGCCACCACTCCCAGGGATACCCTAACCTCAACCCCAGGGCCCATCCCATATTGTTGCCCACTGCCCGCTGAGACCTGCCCCCCTACACGCCACCTCCGAAACTTCCCTTTCTGTCTGCAGGTCAGCTTCCTGCAGGCGTTTTCCCACTGCTCCCTATTCAGCATTTGCTGGCAGCCCATGGGCCACGGGACCTCCCTTTGTTCCTCCCTCCAGCCCCCAACCTACAATCTCACTTTCTGATAAAGAAATTCCCTTTAGCACCACCACCCCAACTCTGACCAACCATAGGGAGCCAATCTGAGTGGACACCTTGCAGGGTCACTACTGACCCATGTGGCTCCTCTGCACAAATTAGGAAAACGTGCCCCTTTCCCCAGGTGGACACAGACCCCGCCAGTGCATGGCCTGGTGAGAAGAGCATAGGCCGGGTTTTACCTCTTGGTAAAGTGTCCTTGCACAATGCACAACCTGCCCACCATCTACCTCTTGGCCACGTGTCCTTGCACAATGCACAACCTGCCCACCGTCTACCTCTTGGCCAAGTGTCCTTGCACAATGCACAACCTACCCACCTGTGCACAGCAGCCCTGTTTGATAGACCACAGAGACTATACCCACTGAAGGGGCCCAATAGATCCCCAAGTCTTAACCCCTCATTTGAGATGAGAAAGTGGACACCCAGAAGGGCAGGGTAATTCATCCAAGGTCACACATCAAGCTGGGGGCAGACCCAAGGCCAAAGATCCAGGTGTCCTGATTCCCAATCTAGTGCCTATTCCCTCAGCTACTCTCCCCCATGCCTCACTCTTGGGGACAGATGGCAAAGCCAAGACAGCAGGAGAGCTCCTGAAAGCAGTGCCCAGGGAAGCCCACCTGCACTAATTAGAAGAGAAGTGATAACCTCATCCCAAATTCTGTCTAGACATAAAATTGAACATAAAACCCTCTGAACCATGTACCACCTAACCCTTGGCTGGTGTGGAACATAAATAGAGATCATCCCTACTCATTTCCCATTCACCAATCATATTTATCCTACGTTACTTCACTGTGAGTATGTCCCCTATGTCCATCTAGGCTTGATGTCTTAATTTCTTGTCCAGAGTTCCCACTAACCTTTAACATCACCGAGCCAGAAAAGCTGGGGAAGACACACACACACACACACACACACACACACACACACACCTTCTCTCTGTCTCTGTCTCTCTGTCTCTCTGGGTGGTGCCTGCGATTACAGTGTGGCGATTAAGCTCAGGCAGAACCAGACCTCCTGGTTTTGAGAACTGCCTTTGCCACTTCTTGGCGGTGAGATTGCAGGCAAGTGCTTTAACTACTCTGTGCCTCAGTTTCCTCTTTAATACCATTAGATAACATCAGGCATGACTTCATAGAGGTTTATGAAGATCATGAGAGTGGATATTTGTGCCACACTTAGCACAGTGCCTGGCTAATAGCCAGCACCCAGCAAATACTGGCTGTAACTATATTGGGTTGCTGTTTCTTGACACCTTGTCCTGGCCCTGTTTCCCTGCAGTCTGGGGAGGGGGTGGGGGAGGGCATTGTCTAGGCTGCCTGGCACAGTCTCCATCTCAGTATTCCAACTGACAGAGCAGGGCTGGACTGCCTTGGTAAGTAGTGAGCTCCCTGTCACTGGGCGCAATCAAGCAGAATCTGGATGAACATTTGGCAGAGATGTGGCAGAATGGGGTAGGAAGTGGGGCAGAGAGGTCTCTTCCAAAGTCCCTTCAAACTCAGATAGACTAAATAAGTGAATAAATCCACATCTCTAGGCACCCATGTGGGCACAGACTTGCCCACAAATGGGGACACACGTACAAAGGCACACTCTCCACATCAGCTCTGGGGACTAGAAGGGAGTGTTTCCAGGCAAGCCAGCAGCCCAGCCCAGCCCCTGCCCCAGCCAATTTCTGTGCACACATGGGTATCCAGGTGGCAAGCAGGAGCTTTGAGGGAGGTACCAAGTGGGATGTCAAAGAGCCTGTTTCCTGCCACTCCCAGTTCTCTATTTACAAGCACCAACTGCCAACCCCCCACCCCATCTCCACTGCTGCCCAGCTCTGAGACTCTCAGACAGGATGGGGGGCAGGGAGCAGGAGTTAGGCAAGGTAGGGCACCTGGGGCAGTCCTGGCAGCCCTGGCCTCTAAAGGGTCAGGGTGCCCAGAATTCAGATGCTATGAGGGGTAAGGATTTCCTTATCAGAGAAGTGATGAAGCAGGAGGTTGTAGAAGGGTCAGGAGCCCTGCCTCCAGCCAAGGCTCAAATCCAATTCCACCCTCTAGGAGTAGGCTAAGAAGAGAGACTCAGGGAATCCTCGCTAGCAGAACTATTCCTGCCGCTGCCTTCTCCCGTCTCCCACCCCACCGCGCTCGGCCCCCCAACACTTCCTCTGGGTGCTGTGTGCCATCTATTAGCCATTCTACAGAGAGCACTGATAATCCAGAGCGGCAACCTAGTCAAACCTTCCTATCAGCCCGGGATGCATTACTGCATATTATTTGTCTTTGCAGCAGCTGCGACAGCAGTTCTTCGTTCCTAACAATATTAGGTATTAAAAAGGGCCCCTAAGTGCCACGTACATCTTTGCTGAGAGAGGACAGCACACTTGGGGGGCGGGGCGGGGGAGGCCAGCCTCTAGAACGAACCATTCGCTGAAGATTCCTCCAGAGGTGGATGGTGGTTGCAGAAATTAGGTGGGCTGGGGGGGGGAGGGGGGGAGAAGGGGGCGAAGCGCAGATCTTTCCCCTGGCTTCCGCCCTCCACCCCCCAAGAGTGCTGGGTGCTGCAGGAGGCGGGATGTGTGTGTGTGTGTGTGTGTGTGTGTCCGTGTGCATCCCCTCCAGCTTTCCTACCACAGCCCGGCTACTCTTCCCAATCAATGTCCTCTTTGTGGCTGTGGAAGACAGGAACGACGACACGAAGTGCAGGGGGAGGGGTGGGAGGCCGCCTCGAGGGCGCCGGGGCGCGCACGACCCCGACTGCTGCCGTCGGGGCCAGGGCTCCCCGGAACCTGGGAGAAGCGCGCTTCCCCGGGGGAGCCTGCACACTCTCTGGAGGTAGAGAAAGGGGCCTCCCCACTCTGCGTTGTGGGGCAGTCACCGTCCCGCGGGCCTGGGAAGATAGGGATGCACTCTCCCCCGGCCCCAGGCCCGCTAGGTGGCGCTGGGCAGTCGTGCTCCTGCAACCTGCGGGCAGCCCCTGCAGCCTGGAGGCCACGGGCGCACGTGGAGGTGGGCTGGGATGGCAGGCAGGTGCCTAGGCAAGGACCCGCAGAGGTGGGGGAGGGAGATAGGAGCAGCATCCCTCCCTCATTTAGGCATGCCTGTCGGATTTCTTCTGCGCCCAGTTGCATGTCCTTTTGAATCTTGAAGGTCTATACCCCCAGTCCCCCAGAAACTCGCAACCTCAGAGAAACAAGAGATACTCCCAGGAATAGTTATTCCAAAGGCCAAATGAGAAGTACAGCCAGTGCTCTGAATTCAAAACAAGCATGGAATAAGGCACCACAGACCTCTAAGAGGGGTTATCTTGACCACTGTGCTCTGAACGAATCAGGCAGGTGAGAGTCAGCCATTCCTTCTGGTGTCAGGCACTGAGCTAGGCTCCGAACATTCAGTTGTGGCCAGGCAACAATCCCTGCCCTCAGAGAGTTTGGGGACTGGTGAGGGAGAAAGACATCAGGCAGATAACTAAACAAATAACTAACTTCAGCTGTCCTAAGTGCACAGGTATATAAAGATGTAGGGTCACCTAACCAGTCCCAACCACAGTTAGAGGTAGGGAAGTTGCATTACGAAAAACATAAGCCCACTTCCCCTTAGTCCAAACATAAGTTAAACATAAGAAAGTTGCCTAACATCCAAAGTGCAATCAAGGCTAGGGTTCCTTTTTTCCTCCAGGAAAATTGGAGAAAGAATCAACACTCACTGAGTGCCGAGTTCTATGTGCCAGGCATGATGGGTCAATCTTCACTCTGTGGAGTGTATGTGAAGCCCATTTACAGAGGAGGAGCATGAGTCTTGGGGAGGTTTAGGGACTGGCCCAAAGTGCCAAGAGTTAGCCCGTGGCAGAGCTAAGATTCGAACCCACAACTGCCTGAGTCCAAATCCCACACCTCTTCTGCTGTAAAGCCCTGCCCATGGGACCCTGTCTGGATGCCCGGCTGGCAGCCAAAGCAGGGAACATAGAGGAAGAGAGAAAGAGAAAGAGAAAGGGGCAGAGCAGGCTAAGAAGTCACCAGACCGGGCCCCCCATCACCACCTCCCGTTCTTCACATCCAGCCCTTTCTCAGCAGCTCCTGACCAAACCTCCACCCGCTTAGCATTCCGCTCAGTTTCCACTCCGCTCCAACTCCAAATGTTTATCAACACATGCTGTAATGTAATCAGCTCCTGGGAAAATACACACCAGGTAACGGATGCTGACGAGAGTGTCAAACAGATGTCCCCTCCCTTGCCTCCCTCCCTCCCAGCCAGAGCCGGCATACCCAGGAGGCCGGGGGAGCGCCTCTTGCCATGCCAGCCCTCCCGCCCTGGCCGTGGAGGCCATCCTCGGGAGACCGACACCCTTGGAGCCCAGGGGCGCACGGTGCAGGGGGCTTCACACGCCTCATCTCACCTGGCCCTCACTGTGGCAGCGTAAGGGTGGTCTTCACATCCCCATTTGGCAGATAGAGGAACTAAGTCACCGGTGATGATAAAACCAAGAGTGAAGCGGCAGTGGAAGCAGCAAAAGAAGGATGATCCCGCTGATGTCCTTCTAGCATCAAAGCCACCTCCCCACAGAGCACGGGCCTTTGAAGAAAGCTGTCCTTGTCCCCTTTCAAAGTTGTTGGATCTCACGCCTAAGGGCCTGGCCTCCATGGAGGTGGCAGGCCAGGTGTTAGGGGACTGGCAGCGTGTTCCCCATTTCTGCCCCAGCCAATAGGAGGCAGAGTCTTGGGTGTCTTTCAGGCTCAGAACTGAGTGCAGAGGAAGGGTTCCGCTGCGGGAGGAGAGAGGAGCTCTGGGGGAGGGGGAGACCCTTCTTTCTCCTTCTCTCCCCCTTCTCCAAGAACCAGAGCTCCTGGACCCCAAGGCCCGCCCAGACAGAGGGGAGAGGAAGTGCACAGAGTTGGGGAGCAGGCAGATGGGACAGGCGCTCCCCACCCGGGGACCTCCTGCCCTCCCGGGATCAGCTGTCTTGGAAGCGGCAGTCTTAAAGGAGATCAGTATTTGCTTTTCCCTCCAACACGGTCAATTGCTCCTTTCATCTGACTGGAGTTGTAAATGAGACTTTATGGCATTCCTAATGATGGCAGTTTCCCTTTATCAGCCTCCAATTCCCACTTCTCAGCCAGGGTTGACTCCGGGAAATGTTTTGACCAGAAATCCAGAATCCAGCAGCAAGCCAATGGCTTGCTTGCTGCTTTCTCTAATGTGAGCTGGACGTTGTCAAACAGCCACCCCACCCCCCCCACCCCCCCCACCCCCCGCCCCGGGGAAGCTCCCTGCAGAGAAGTCAGATCTGGGTTCGAGGCCGCCTCCCAAATGGTGTATTTCACCTCTCTGGCTTCTGCTTCTTCAACCATAAACCCGGGGTAATAACGCCTGCTCCACACACCTACCTCACTGGGCTGCTGTGAGACTCAAATGAGATTATAGACCTGAAAGCCCTTTGAAAAATGTAAAGCAATCACCCAACCTGGTTTTGCTATTATTATTATTATTATTGCTGTTCTGATTTTTGTGTAGGTGCAACTGGGAGGGCAAATTAGAGCAAACTGTACATCTACGAGAGAGTTAGCCTGTTTTTGTACACGAGAGTGTATGTACCAGTTTTGCGGAAGGAGGGAGTTCTTGTGTTTGCACCTGCCTTTAAAGGAGTGTCTGGGGCAATGTATGGGGGTCTATGAGTATCTGGGGCCATGGGCACACGTCCCAGTGTCTTAATATAATATCCTATTAACACATAACAGTATAATAATCCTGTATGCCAGGCCTTGTGCTAAGCACTTGATAGAGCGGTGCGGGTCAGCACAGGCACCTCCGTGAGGCTGTATATGGAGCATTTGCCACATACGTGTGTCGGTGTTGGATGAATGCAATGTAACGTGGGCCTATTCCTCTCTCAGGCAGCAGGGAATCTCTCCGCGTGCTTGCCTGAGCTCCAGTGATAGCGTGGGCATAAATGTCAGTGAATCCGAGTGTGTGCACACACACGCATATGGGTGCACACCCACTTCCCTGGTCTTGGACGGATGGGTGTAATTGTTCGTTATTTATCAGCTGCCTGGGCTACGTGAGCCCCCCGCATGCCCTGAGCTCATTGTCACGCAGTCAACAAGCCCACACACGCATCGTGGTGACAGCAGCATGCTTGAGAAGGGGGCACCACTCTGCCCTATGGAGCCATGGTCTTGTGCCAGGCAGCGGGGCCCCTGCTGGGGGGACGCACAGACTGACTACACCAGACTTGGAGCCGCAGGAGCCCTCGGCAGATGGGCCAGGCTCAGGGGCCTTGGGAGCAGGACAGACCTAACTGGCACCTTTAGGTCCAGAGGACCTGGCTACTAGAACAAGCTAAACCTCAGAATGCCATGCTAGCAGAATACCAGTTGGGGCTTAGCATTAGACCGGTTGACTTCCACGTGGCATGAAACACCCTTGCTCCACACGCCCACACGACCTGGTACACACCTCCTGGCCCCTTCTCCTCCGCCCCTGCACCGCACCCGGCGGACCCAACTACTCACAGTCCTACAATGCACTTGGACCCTGGGGCTTTTCGCTGCCTTTCCCATATGACTTCTCCATATAGTATCCCTGGCTAGCCCGTCCTTGCCCCTCAGGGTTCAACCCACCTCCACAGGAATGCTTTCCTCACCCGTCCTGACCACCTAGAGTAGAGAAGGGTCCCCACAACCCTGACATTCCTATAGGCCCCTAGATTCCCCTATTATCTCACTTCCTTATAGACCTCTTCTTCCCCTTTGGGCCCCAGGAAGGGAGACAGCACGTCTTAGTAGTTCGTGGCTTTATTCCAATGCCTAGCATGGTACCTGGCCATAGGTGGTCTATAAATATTTGTTAATAAATCATTGTTAAAGCCTTTTGTGGGGGAGTGTTTGCCTTGAGTCCTCCATCTTAAATCACGGCGTGCACCTGTATGGGTTCTTGGTCTCTCAGATGTCTGCCCCCTTTCCCCCAACCTCTCCTCCATCCCATCCCTCAGTAAGAAACCTCACCCCCACCTTTACAAATGGAAGTCATCAAGGCCATCTTACAAATGAGAAAGCTGAGGCACAGAGAAGTAGAGTGGCTTATGAATAGGATGACCATCTCCCAACTTGCCCAGAAGTCCCATGTCCTGGGAACCCCCTCAGTCCCCAGCAGACTGGGACAGCTGGTCACCCTTCTTGTCCACACTTAGTAAATGGCCAATCCAGGATGCAAACCTGGGACTCCTGACTCTAACTCATATACCCCCTTCTCTGCTGAGCTGCCCCCTAAGGTGCCTTCAAGTTCAAGGACCTGCAAGGGCATTGTCTACCCTTTGGATGTCGCATCCAGGCCACTTGACATCCTCCTGGAGCAGCTGTCCCCAGAAGCATGTACTCAAGGAGTGCAGGACATTAATATTAACCAAAATCAAATATAATTCAGAAGCTCATTTCTGGAGGAAAAGCACTTTACATAATATAGAGAAAAAGTAAATCTAGTATTAAAGCAACTTCATAATGATGCTAAAGTAAATTTCAAAATAGACAAAAAAATTTTACCTGCAAATTGTTTTCACTTCCCCACGCTGCCTTCCCATTTTTCTATAGGTACATCTTTTTTTACAGAGTTGCAAAGCAATATATATATATATCATGCTTTTTTTAGTTCACACTATAGAAATATGGCTTAGATTTTCCTCATTCTGGATCCACCATGTCACTAACATCCCTCATGAGCCCAGATCATAGCGAGTCTGGGCTCAGGGCTGCCTCCTTCCCCAAGGACTCCTTCCTCAGCAAAACTTCCTAACTCAGGGCCCCAGCTGAGCTCCTGGGCGGTTGCCACATGAATACTATCCTGTGCATGTGTGCTGTTTGCAGGCCAGAGGGGGATAAGTTTCATCGGATCCTGAAAAGGCCTAAGGCCCAAAGAGGTCAAGACCCACAGTTCCACAGTGCCCCAGAGAAGGGGCAGTGGCATCCCCACGCTCCCAGGGCAAGCGTCCACCACGCGCTTTCTCCGCAAGGCTTGGGCTGACCCCGGATCTCCGTTCCTCCCTTATGATCAATTCCATTTCTTGACTTCCACGCGGCTCTCCAAAAAAAAAAAAAAAAAAAAAAAAAAAAAAAAAAAAAATCTGGTTCCTCTAGACAAGTAGTGCATCCTGATAATTATCCTGGCCACAACACCCGCCCACCCCCTATCTGAAGGCACCAGCGAAGGGAAGGGAGTGTGGGTGGCACGCCAAGCGTCTTCTTCCTCTCTCTCCTCCCTTTCACCTTTCCCATCAGGTACACTGCAGGCAGAAGCCTCCCCAGCCCCTTGCCATGTCTTAGTCTAAGTTCCCTGGTCCATGCAGGTCCTCAGCAGAACCCTCTTCCCAGGAGCACTGTTGAGTTTTTAACAGTCTCAAATCAGGAATGCTGCCCCCCGCCCCCACTCACATCCAGAAATCCCGAGGGTTGTGGTTGTGGTGATTCGCAGGAATGCACTGAGCACCTTCTGATCAGAGGCGGGGTGTAGACTAGTTTGCCTTCTGGGTCCTTTCTTTCTGGAGAATTGGTTGGTTCAAGGTGGAACTGGGGCCTTCTATCATCGCTCAGAGCTGCCACCCCCGGAGCCATGGAGATCCCTGGGACACCATGGTCCACAAGGGAGAGACTAGCTCCCTGTTAGCCATCTTGGTACCACTTTGACATGGTGGACCATTGTGCCCGGGGTGCAGCTGTGTGCAGCTGACCCATCGTCCCCAAGAGCAACAGCGGCCAGGGCCATAGGGAGGCTCTACAGTGATCACTGTTAAGAATAACAATAATTAAATGTTGCCAAGCACTGTGGGATACACAGGTGCCATCATAATCACCACAGCTACCAAGGTGATGATAACAGTAATTAGGTGTTGTGGTTTCCCACTACCTGGGGTGAGGTTAGCCTGTCAGTTTAGGGAAAGGGGCACCCATGCCAGTGGGTCCTCTCTGGGGCTGGCTAGGGCTTGCCCATACTTCCTCTAGGGGGTTCCGCTCCTCTCCCCTTGCCCTCGGCCTCCACTGACCCCAGACTGGGGACCAGGGTCATAGGAAAGTGTGACCCCCCCATTCGGCATACCACTCTAATATATGTTCAAGTTTATCTTCTATGAGCAGATTTCTGGGTATTGGGGGGATCTTGGGTACTTCTTAATAGGGCTCCTCCTCACATCAAAGTGAGCTTTATTAGCCAATTACTAAATGACATAGAGGGGCCTGGACTATGGCCGGGAGGGGAAGTCACTATTGTATTGACTTTGGGTCCTGTCCAAACCCAACAGCTGCCTCTCTGAAAGAGCCCATGGAAGCTGAGGGAGGGCTCTGGGACAGTTTCCTGGGGATGGCACCTTCCTCGGGGCTGATCTCTGTCTGGTCACGGCCCCCAGCCGCGGAGTAGGGGACAAAGGTGAGTCCCCGTGCCTGTCCTTTGAGTGGGCTGCTGTTCCTGCAGTCATCAAGCCTCGGAGCCAGGAGGGAATGTGGGATTCCTGCGGGCCACACTTCACACCAGGGCAAGAATCCCATGGCCAGCAATGCCCCTTCGTGGCCCCGGGGCCTCAGTCTGAAAGGAGACAGGGATTTCATTCCATTGCCGGTTCCCTCAACAGTCTTCCCAGACTCAACCAAAACCGACTTCCCCTACACGGATGCCCACTGGTGCTGATTCTCCTCGACGAAGGCACACAGACTAGGCCTGCTCCTTTTCCCTTCAGGTTTTGGAAGATTGCTCATCCTACCTCCTTCCCACTTCCTTCGGCCTCTCCTTTACGAGGTCTGAAACCACCTCTCATCTCTGTGCAGGTAACTTCAGCTCCTACCTCATGCAAGGACCTAATCATTAACTTCCCTGATTTCCACCCCAAAACTTCCCTCTTCACTGCTCTCCTCACATTGCCTCCAGGCTCAAAGAAAGGTAAGGCCTTTCTTTTCCAAGGCTGACCTCCACCCCAGGGCCACCACCCTCGCCTCCTCCCGGAGGGCACCCTCTTTTACGGCTCACACTTGCTTCTCCAGATTGCACTGTTCACTAGCCCCTTTCCCTCTGCCTGTAAGAGGCTCAGTAGCTTTGGATTTCCCAGCAAAAAGAGGGGAAAGAAGCCCCTTGGTCTCTGTCATGCTAAACCTCTCCAAGATTCTGAGACATGTTATTCATTCTGTCCACCACCAAACTTCTCCAGAGCAGGGTGGACACCTGCTGCCTCTGCTGGGCCACCTTCCATTTGCCTCTCCTGCCACTCCGATCCCCGGTTCTGTCCTGACCTTACCACCAACACCACTCTCACAGGTCACTGGTGTTTCTGCCACCATTTCCAAAGACCCCCCTTTTTTTTAATTAATTTATTTATTTGACAGAGAGAGAGAGAACAAGCAGGGGGAAGGAGGGGGGAGAAGCAGACTCCCTGCTGAGTAGGGAGCCCAACACCGGGCTCCATCCCAAGACCCTGGGATCATGACCGGAGCCACCAAGGCACCCCCAATGACCCCCTTCTGATCCCCACCCGCTTTCTGCAGCATCAGATACTATTGGGAACCTCCTCCTGCAAGAAATTCTCTCCTCGCTTGGCTCCCACAACAACTCTATCTCCACGCTCCCGCCCTCCCTCCCTGACCAGTCCTCCGTCCGTCCTACCCACGATATTGCCAGATTCATCTCTGGAAAGCACAGCTCCAGCAGCCCCCAATAAGTGCTTCTCTGTTCAGAGACCTTCCATGGCTCACTGCGGCCTGCAGAAAAAATAAATCACAGAATTCTGAAATAATGCAACTACAGTCGACCCTTGAAAATCATGTTTGAACTACACAGGTCCACTTACACATGGATTTTTTTCAATAAATACAGTCCAGGGCTGTAAATGTAGCTCCTCTTCTTTATGATTTTCTTAATAACATTTTCTCTTCTCTACTTGATCGTAAGAATCCAGCATATGATACATAGAACTTACAAAATGTGTTAACCGACCACTTACGTTATCCATAAGGCTTCTGGTCAACAGTAGGCTATCAGTAGTTAAATTTGGGGGGAGTCAAAAGTCATATGCAGATTTTCAACCATGCGGGAAGTTGGTGCCCCTAACCTCCGATCAAGGGTCAACTATATATGCAGTGCAGAATATATAATGAAATGATGTGTCGGGGGCGGGGGGGGGATCAAACTTTTTAAGCAGCAGAATCCATTAAAAAGAACCTTCCTCAAAAGCCGCACATTGAAAGAGCATGAAAACAAGGTGCTTTTAAACACGGCTCCTAATGAGGCAGGGAGTGGAGACCCCAGGAAATTGCTAGGGCTTTCGAAACACAATTTGAAAGCCGCTGAACAGATTAAACTCCTTGGTCTGAGATGAGACGACTGAAGCCCAGAGAGGAAAGCGATTGGTAGAAAGTGGCCCAGGATGTGAGGTTGTCAGTCCACACATTTTCGCTGAGTGCCCACCAAGCGTCAGGCACATTCGAGGTGCTAGGGAGAGAGCAGACAAGACCCACATGGTCTGCCCTGGAGGGGCTGAGAACCCGGGAAGGAAAGAATCAAGTATTATAAGCAATGACAGAAGGGTTATAGCATGCAAGGGAGCTGTGAGAGCATATAGGAGGGGACTTGCCTGGTCTAAAGGGCAGAGGGAGCTGCTCTGGGGAAGTGACACAGGTAAACTGAGCCCTCCAAAATAAGTGGCTGGACAAAAGGAAGAGGAAGAGCACATCAGTGCAGATGGAACAGCATGGGCAAAGGCCAAGAATGCGAGTCTGATAGCCTCACGGAACCTCAGGAAAGCCCGTGGCTCCTACTCTATGCCCTGGCGCTGGATAAGATGAGGCCCCACAGACCTCGAGGAGGACTGGACACAGGCCTCACCGGCTGACAGGCCAAGGAAGTGTTCTCGGGCACAGGGACCTGCTCATTTGCAATAGAACACAATCCACTGCTAAATGCAATGTGATGCTGTGGATTGGATCCCTGCACATAGAGCAGAGATCGGTAGAAAAATGAGAAATCCAATAAATTTTGTAGTTCAATGCATAGTATTATACCAATGCTAATTTCCTAGTTTCGACAAATATACTGTGGACATAGAAGACATTGACATCACAAGAAGCTGGGTGAAGGACACATGGAAACTTGGTTCTGTCTTTGCCACTCTTTGGTAAATCCAAAATTACTTCAAAATAAAGGTTTTAAAGATTCATATATCCCCCTGGCACCATGGCAGAGAAGAGCAAAATTGGATGTGGGGAGAGAGATTACAGTTTTAACAATGACTAACACTTAAACAGTTCTGTATATACACCAGGCACTCTCCCAAGTGCTTCATGTTGTTCAACTCATTGAATCCTCACAACCCCATGAAGTAGGGGCTACACTTCCCTTCATTTTACAGATGAGGAACCTGAGCACAGAGAGGTTAAGTGACTTGCCCAAGGACACACAGCTACTGGGTGGCAGAGGGGGGCGGTCTAAGGAATCAAATCCTGGCAATCTAGCTCCAGAGTCCCAAGTGCTTGACCATTACGTTTTACCCCCTCCCCTCAGTGTGTTCTGGCTCCACGGCATCTACGTTGGTGCTTTGCATTTTGGGGGCTTGTTTAAAAGCGAGCGATGAGTGAATGATCATACTCTCTCATTTATTTGCCTTCATTTTCTCCATCCAACCTATCCCCAGGCAGCCATGCCTACCCCCAGACACATCCTCTCTGGAAGCTCATTTAAGAGCAGATCAGAGAAGCCTCACCCAAGGATGAAGAGGTAGGAGAACATGAGCAGCGAAGTAGTGGGTACTGGTGCATCTGGATTTGCCCCCTCAAACCCATCCATTCAGCTCCTACAACGCACCAGGAAGAGTCTCAGACACAGCAATGAACCAACTTGGCCATGGCCCTTACAAGTACCCAAGGACCAGAGGGGAGGTGCCTGGCCGCTGGACCGGGCTACCACAAATCAAATTTGATAAGACATTGCCCAGCATAAAACCCTCCTGGGGGCTCCCAGGCATTCACAGATCCACAGGCCTCTCCTTTTCCCAAGTCTCAGGCTAGAACCAGTGTGTGTGTGTCCCACTCACCCAGCTGTTGCTGGTCTTTGTGCCTTTCCTTCTACAGACCTCCCCCCATCCGAAATCCAGTCTCCTGAATGCCTCCTCACTCCAGCACACATCTGTCTGTTAGATGACTCACCCAGCCCCTTCTGTGTCCCTTCTCCCCAGAAGCCTTCCCTGATCCCCACCCCCCCCCCCAGGCTGCACGGGGCACTTTCTCCGAAACCCACCAAATCCTGGGTGCTCACCTCTGGACACACCACACACAGGAAACACTTATTTATAATATGTTTCTTTATCTGTCTTCCCTCTTTGCCCCCCAAACTAGACTGTATGCCTTTAGGGCAATGAGGGTGTCTCGACATCCCCAAGCCTGGCACGGTGCTTGGTACAAAGAAAGCTCGATCGTATTTGTTAAATGTAAAAGACGTGCACATGAGGGCACAAACATCCATGTGAGTGCCAAATTAGACCACTTCAGCAGGAAAAGGAGAGACGCTCCAGGGCCAGATCCCCAATAGTGAGAAAGTGGTGCCACCCAGGAACTGGAATTTATATATTATCAGATATAAATTGCCTTCATCTTCTCCATCCAACCCCACTGCTCCCGCCAGCTGGACAAACGGCAGCAATGGGCAAAGGGCGCATCATCTGGTCAGGCATCTGGGGAGAACTTGTTCCTCCCTAGTGGGAAACTGTGTGCCTGTCTGCCTCCTCCCAGGGTGGAGGATGAGGGTAGGAGATCCAGAGGGAAGGCGCAGAGGGCAGGCTTCGTGCTGCCAAGGGCCCCAAAGGGCCCAGCCGCCTTGGCACGAAGCCAACCACACCCGGATGTGGTGGGTGGTGAACGGGATGCGGCGGAGAGTCCCTGGCCTGCCTCGGACACTGACTAGATGGGTCACTTTCCCGGGATTCCTGCAAATCGCCCAAAACAAAGGTTCTGGCAAAGGGAGCTGAGCTCGGTTTCCCGCTGGTTTCAGGAGGGGAGGGGGCTTCAGTTTCGGGAAAGGAAACCCTGCAAAGGGAGGGGAAATTAGAAAAGACCAGAAACCTCAGTGGCACCATCTCACCCACGGTTGCCCACCAACGACTTCTCTGGCAGCTTCCCGTCGGTCCCCGCATAGCTGCCTCTCCATTCAGCATTCAGGTGATGCAGAGGAGAGGGGAGCTCTGGCTGTGGGGTTCAGTCCAAGTCGGCCACTTTCTGCCCTTGTGCCCCTGAGCGAGTAGCATTCCCTTCCTCTGGGCCTTTGTTTCCGCATCTGTAAAATGGGGCCAAGGTTGGAGTAGAGGGCCTGTAGATTCCCTTTCAGCTGGACTTTGCCAGATCCAGTAGTCTCCATACTGCACGCTCCCTCCTCCACGGCCCATTCCCCCCCCCCCCGCCTCTCCGCCCGCCCCATCTTAACTCCACCTCCACCGAGCAGCTTCTCCCCCCCACTCCGGCCGCTAGGGGTCACTGCCTCCCTTTGTCAGCGAGGAGGAGGGCGGCTAGCCCTCCAGCCCTCCCGGGGCGGGAAGGCGACCGAAGGGGCACCTCCCGAGCCAGTGGGCCTCGGCGGACCCCGCAGCCCTCGCGGGGGACCCGCCTCCGCCGGGGGTCGGAAGGTGCGCGCGGCCGGGCCGGGGCCGGGGCCGGGACCGGGGCCGGGGCCGGGCGGGCGCGGGCCGCGCGTCGGGAGCCAGGAGGGGGTTAACGCTAACCCCTCCCCCTCGGTCTGACATCACGGGGAGAGCGGCTGAGAGGCTGGAGCTCGGCGAGTGAGAGAAAGAGCGAGAGCGGCGAGCGCGGCGCGACTCGGCGCCCAGGCAGCTCCACATTGTTGCGGATCGCCGGGACCCGGCAGCGCGAGCAGCGGCGGCGGCGCGGGGTGGGTGGGGGGGGACGCGCGGCGCACCCGGCTCGCCCTCCGCCCGCGGAGCCGCACCGCCCGAGCCGCCGAGCCGCGCGGCCGCCCGCCCCCTGGGCCCCGAGCCCACCGCGCCTCCCGCCCGCCGCCCTCGGAGGACGGCCGGCCATGGACGCCTGCAAGTTGGAGCCGAGCGGGAGGGTGTGAGCGCGCCGGGGGCCGGGAGCCCGCGCAGCGCAGCGGGGCAGCCGGGCGCGCCGGGGGTGGGTCCCTCTCCCCAGCCGGGCTCTGCGTGGAAGAAGAGGGCGGGGACCGGCGCCGGGAGGAGAGCGGAGGAGGAGAAGGGGGCATGACTCGTGCAACTTGCGGCGGGCATCCACCGAGCCTCTGAGCCGCCGGCGGCCCGGGGCCGGGATTGCGGCCGCGCCGATCGCACCCAGCCCACCCCGCCCCGGACGACGGCTGCGGCTGACCTGGATCCTCGGAGCGCCCGCCGGCCGGCAGCGATCGGCCTTCGTCTTCCGGGCTGGTTTCTGGAGCGCGGGGAGCGCTCTCCTCGCGGCCCCTCTCGCCGGACCCCCGGACCCCGATGGCTCGGATGGGGCTTGCGGGCGCCGCTGGACGCTGGTGGGGACTCGCTCTCGGCTTGACCGCATTCTTCCTCCCAGGTAAGCGCGTTCCGTTCCGCCTCTGCCTTTTTTACCGCCCCCCCCCCATTCCAATGCCTTCCCGGAGCTGGGAGCTGGATGGCGGGCACGTCTGGGTTATAGGCAGCGAAAGGAGCCAGAAAAGTTGGGTCACGGCTTAGGTAAGGGGGGTGCGGGTGGCACGGCGGAGAGAGAGGATGAGAAGCCCAACAGCCTGCCCTGCAGGGAAGCGGTCGGATGCACGTCTCTGTATGGCAAGAAAGCACTTTATTCCGCTCAGTTTTTCACAAAAATAACAATATGTAATAGCGTTCTATTTATTTAATAACCAGCTCTCAGCTCGGGAAGCAGTTTGGAAACACTGTATGTTACATAAATGCAAAATAATCACCGTAATCTCCGTCTCAGGGTATGAGACAACAGCCCCAGGGGGAGGGCGTCAGTCTCTCGGAGGCGGTGGGCTGTGGGTCTGGAGGATGGCAGGGGGGCTTCGTCTCTGTCCCCGGCCCCTTTGCCAGACGGCTCCGCGCGCTCGCGCCTCCTCCCGCCCCACGCAGCCCCACGCGGGCGCCGAGAGCCGGCTCCTGCGTCAGAGGCAGCTTCTCGCTCACCTGCGGTTCCTCTCCCGGTGGGTGAGGCCCGGGCCGCGCGGGCTCGCAACCTCCCGGCCTTGCGCGAGCTGGACTTAACCTCGGAACTCCACTCCCAGTTTGCAACCCCCCCCCCCAGCCCAGGAAGCGCCGCGGGCTTGGTGCCAGCCAGGTGGCTGCATGACCCACTTTCCCGAGATGCCCCTTCGTGTCCTTCCCCGAGGTGCCGGCGGCCGAGGGGTTAACCCGACGCCCGACCCTGGGGTGGCCCGCGGTGGCCCATCTGACGGGTGCGGTGGGGGCGGAGGCTGGGACCGGCCGGCGGCGTATTGTGCTGGGGAATGAACTGGAAAATGCGTTTAGGAGGCAAATCCGACCGAGTCCCCTCGCCTGGATTTAACCCTTTGTGTCCCTGGGGAAGCTACCCAGCTCCCACGGTGGCTGGTGACACCAGCGCGGGTCGGGGTGGGGGTGGGGGTTCCTCCACCCCTCTGGGAAGAAATCTGAGCCGGTCTCCCGCTCCCGCCTGGGCTAGATGGGGTTTTGGCGGGGGGAGGGAGGGGGCTTGGCTGGAGCACGTGGTCTGGGCTTAGGGTGGCAGAATAAGGGGTCGGAGTACAGACAGACCAGCTCCGATGGGGTGAGAATACCGGATCGCTGGCAGCGGCCCGTTGGAGATGCCCACGATGCCGCAGACTTTTGGGCTGGTGTGTTACCCAGAGGCCAACCCGGCTGCCCAGTTGCAGGCCGGGGTGCACCCCTGGGAGGCAGGAACCTGGCCTCATTCAGTTCTGTACCCTTTCTGCCACTAGCCTACCGCCAAGGCTCCACAGATCTCGCTGAGTGGCTGATGGCATCGAAAGCACTTTGTAGAAGCCAGCACAACGGTGCCCCCGCCCCTACAGCCTGTGGGGTGCTGCCCTGCTAGGTGTGGGGGGGGGAGGGGGCACTGCCCATTTCCAGGGGCCTGACTAGTCCCATCCCTGGCAGGGTGGTCATGGGGAGTGAGAGGTCTTCCTCTCACACGGGACCTCCTGGGAATCCAGCTGGAGCTCAGGCCCTACCTAAGACTCCCCTGACCACTGGGGGTTTGGGCTTCTGGGAACCCTTAACTGCATAGTGTCCACACCAGGATTCTAGAGAAAGGAGAGCTTTGGGAGAGCTCTAGTTGGTTTGGCACGCCAGGGGTTAACCTAATTCTGGTCGGACAAAGAGTGGGAAGGTTTGGGGGAAAAGAATGAACTCACCCCCATCCTCCCCTCCTTTTGTTGTTCTCTTTCCCCCAGCTTTGTGATACACAGTGGTTAATTATTTCTTGAGGGGGGGGTGCCTGCTGGAAGCCTGCCACTCAAGGAGTGGGGCCAGGGAGATGGCACTCCCACCTAACTCAAGTGTAGACGCTACCCCCACCAAAAATCCAGATTGAGGGGTAGGATGCAGACCTAGAACCCCAGCTCAGACAGGCATTTCATAAGCACTCCTTGATTGACTGTCATTGTCATGGCTGGCCAGCATCAGGGGCAGCCAGAATTCCCCGATCGGCCAAGCTCCTGTACCCTGAGCCGGTGCCCCTGGTCCCCTGCAAAGGGAGGCAGGGGGTATGGTGGTGCCCATCTGACACTTGGATGGAGTCTGGTAGGCTCAGAAGTTGCCTGCCCACACCCCACTTTCTACACACACACATACACACACACACACACACACACACACCGGCTCCCTCCTGAGTGCTCACTGCTGCTCCTCTCTGGGGACTTGCCAGCCTGATGCTCTTTTCTGGGTTCTCCTGCGCTGTGTCAGGGAGCACCGACCCAGGACCTCTCTGGGGGAAAGCAGGTGGGGGCAGCCCCCAGAGTGTATGATGACCCCCTGACTAAAAAACAAACAAACAAAAAACCCCACAACATTCCCAATCTGGCTATTGACATGTAAACACAGAAGTATGTTTTTACAACACAGACTTTACCAGGCTGGGCGGTGAAGCCCCACAAGCTTCTGAGATAACAGTTCCTACAGGTCAGCTCCGAGGAGAGGGCCAGTAGGGCCTGGGAACTGCACCCTAAAGAGGGCCCGGAGGAGCCCTGGAGGGAGACAGAGAACCTACCTTTGAAGCAGGTGCGGAGAGCTGGTGTCCCACCTACACCACACCCTCCCTAATTGGCTTCCCCAAACCTTTTGTCTAGAGAGAGCACACACACCCCAGGTGTCATGTACACCCTCGGAAGACCTGTCGGGCCGCCACCGCACACCCCATCTCTGCAGTCTGTACAGAGCTCCCAGAAGGTGGTTTCCTGCGAAACTCAGAGTGTCAGAGCAGCTGGGCCCTTTCCCTCTCTCCCCATTTCTCACAGACAGCGATGTGCTCAGGCTTGCTGGGCAGGACATTATGGCAAAACCAATTCTGCTGGCCTGGGGATTACAGCGTGTGTGAACAGCAGTCTCGTGCCCGTTTTGGAGGCTGCACTATGGCGAGTGTCTCGGAATCAGATTCAGGGCCTAATAGCCAAAGCTGGAGGGGAGGAGAAGATATTGCAGAGTCTGGGCCCAGCAGCCCCGGCAGAGCAGCTGAGAAGGCATCTCTGAGCCTGAATATCTGTGGCTCGGGGGCAGGGGGGCCCCTTGTGGTCCCACGCGGGCTGAAAGAATGGTATTAGTTCCCTCCTCGGCCACCCGGCTTTACACAGTGAATCCACCTCGGTGGCCACTTCCTGACCCAGGACCCAGTTGAATGCTGCCAGGATGGTGGCACCAGCCAACAGGACCCTAGTGCTGACGGCTGAGCCAGTGGGCCGGCATGAGGGGGTGGGGGTTCGGGCAGAGGGTCTGCCCCAGCTGCTGTGTCTAGATACTGCCATTGTTTAGCATTGACTAATGTTCATTGTTCGGCACAAACAGAAAACACCCAAGGGAGGTGTGAATATACCTTGGATTTTCCTGATCTTACCTTTCCTGGTTAACCTGGTAACTTGAATGGCTCCTACCTGGGGGAGAGACAGAGAGGGGGCCTGTGTATTCACCTGCTTTACTGTTGTTGTGTTGTCCGTTCGGTTGTTTTTGTTTTTGTTTTTTTAACTTTGCATGTTGGCCAGGGTGCCAGGCTGGGATGGACAGTAGCCAGCTATGGGAGTTAGGCTGTAGCGGTTCTGACAGTCTGCATATTGTCTCGCCATCAGTGTCGAGTGGGTACTCGCACACACGCGTGTGCAAGGCTTTGTGTGCTTGTGTTGGTTATCTACAATGCCTTGTGCCCCTGCAGAGCCATGGGCACGAGGGCAAGGAGGTGTTGTTCACTGGCATGTGTGGGTCACCGCAGGCCTGGGGCCATCAATAGATAGCAGGTGGATAGTCACATGTAACTGATTTCTTAAGTCTTTCCAACTAGGATTTTGTGAGTAGCTCTGAGCCTTGATAATGCTTGTGTTGATGTCAGAGTGTCCGGGAGGCGGTTTTGGGAAGAGACCTAGGATTTGCCCTCAGCCAGCTCCTTCCAAGATGGGCTGTCGGGTCCTTTGGGGGGTGGGCAGCCTCTACACGGGTTGCTATTCTTGTTCTGTCCTTGGCTTTAGACTGGACCTCCGCATGCTCACAGGGAGGTGCTCAGCTGGAGAGACTTTACTCTCTTGTCTCGCTGGCAAACAGCGTCTGGAACCTGCTGCTCACTGGGGCCTGGCTTGTCCCACAGCTTCTTGAGACCCCTGCAAGGCTGGGAGGGTCCCTGAGAGATAGGTTTTCAGCTACTGATTTGGCATCTTTGCTTCCTGTATGAATACTTGGGGAGCAAGGGGATCATCTGGGGGGCGAAGGTGGCATACTCTGAGCATTTAAAAAGGGCCACGAGTGTGGGTTTTGGTCCTCCATAAAGAGCCCTGCAGAACCATATGTGTGCCCGGGTCGGCAACATACATGTGCCTGGAGACACCTGGCTTGTGCAGCAGAACTTGGGAGCCCCCTTGGTGGAAGGGGAAGAGGGCTTATCCTGGGAGCCCAGGACCCTGTGCCCCAGGCTGGCGGGCAGTTGCTTCTCCCCTGTGATGCCCGACCCTCTCCATAGAGACCAGGTCTGCGAAGCAAACAGCAGATGTGCTGGCTGGGCCAGGAGGTAACTTAAGATCTGAGCAGGTTTCACCTTGCAGAGGGAATGCCCTGAGTTGGAGATAACACCCTTTAGTCCAGTTAACCCTTGAAGCTCTGGATTCTATGTGCTGATTTGGGAGATGGGGAAAGAGAAAACATAGATGGAAAGAAGACACATCAAGCCTAACATCTGAACCCTGACCCATTCCACAAGGAGAGGTGAACTTGGTATAACAGGAGAGACCCAATAAGGACACAAAGAAAGTCTTCCTGACGGCAGGCTGTAGGCTCTTTAGGGCAATGGATAATCCCAAGGTTTATCCTTGGATGGCGAAGGGGGGCAGTGATATGTATTCTCAGGAGCTCATGGGATCTGTGCCTCTCTAGAGCACGGCCCTAGGGCAGGGCAGCAGCAGTGACCCCAGGCCCTAGTCAACAGATAATGGCATACAGCTTGCTTGCTCTCCCTGCAGCCTGGGGAGCACCCCATCTTGGCCGCCCAGCAAAGTACAGCCAGGTCAACTGAGTTTGAATCCCAGCTCGACAAATTGCTAGCTGAGTAGACTTGGTTAAGTTTACTTCATAGGCCTCAGTTTTCTCCATCTGTACAATGGGTTTCTGTGAGTACAGCTTTCAAAGGAGGTTGTAAAGATTAAACTGACAGTAAGGTATGAAAAGTGCTGAGCGCGTTGCAGGCATGTGATAAAATGGGCAGCGAAGTGGCAGCTGCTTCCGTGCTCCGTGCCTTTCCTCTGAGTGGTCACGGCCCCCTCTGCATCTGCCGGCGGGGCAGTGCCACCTCTGTACTCCCCTGAGGAAGAGCCACTCAGCTGCCTGCCCGGTGCTGACCTCACTGCCCTGGTCGCCAGCCACGAGCTGTTCAGGGTGCCCCCCCCCCAACCTGGAAACAATGGCGGAGGCTGCAGCAGCCCTAGGGGCTCAGGGGGCCTGGTGGGCTCCAGGCACCTGTATGAGCCCGACCCTGGTAGTCGTGGACTCGCACACACAGCAGGTGCTCTGTGGCCTTTGTTCTGCAGCGCAGCACCAGGGGCTCTCCCGGGCACCCGCCTCACTCCCTGGCTACGCCGCAGCGAGGCTCCGTTGTCCATCTGGAGCTCTGGCTGGGGTAGAAACCGGGGCTGGCAGAGAGGGCCTGGGACTCAGCCCCTGCCCTCCTTCAGAATTCTGCATTTGGGGGAAGGGTGGGCCACTAGACCCTGTCTCCAGCAGTCCACTCATCTGGCAGGATGGTACAGCCAGATCGAGAATCCCTCCTGGCGTCACCCCCTTCTCGCTGGCAGAAAAGCCTCTTCCGGTTTATCCTGTTGCAGATAGAATCCTTTCACCACTAAAAATAAAAATGTCTGTGGCCCTCTTGACAGCTCATGGTTCCAGCTGATCCTCCCAGTAACCCCATGTGAATGGTATTCCTGGTCCTTCCATTTTACAGATGAGGAAAGTGAGTCAGCTTAGTAATTTGCTGACCACCTCCAGCTAATGTGGCCAAGTCGGGTGCTGGGTCCTCTGACCCCCAATAGATCTCCCAGTAGATTGAGGGAGCTGAAACAGGCTGAGATGGACACATTACAGCAGAGGTTGAGCCAGGCCATGATAGGGCGAGTCCAGTGAGATGGTCATGCACTTCGCCAGCCACCACTACTCTCCCCCTACCACAAGCCAGAGCTCCCTAGGGAAGTGAGGGATAAGTGAGGACATGGGTCGGAGGGTGGCCCAGCCAGAGCTGACCATGGATCCCAGGTCCCCACCACAGTACAGGACGCCCAGCAACCGAACGGCTGGAGTTGGGGGGAAGGCAGGGGAGGGAAGGGTGTCTTTCTAGAAGCTAGAGCATCACCCCCTGGAGATCTGGCCTGAGACGAGGGCAGGGCTCTGGGGTATGAGCACGGAGCCCCAGGGCGCAGGCAGTCACGGGGGGGCAGAGAGTGGTCCTCCGAGAGCTTGTGGACTGGCCTGGGGCCGCAGAGGGGAAGGGGCTGAGATTTGGCAGGCAGAGCCAACTCCTTCTCCCAGGCCACTCCCCACCCGGCTCTGGTCTGTGCAGACCCCAGTTTCATTTCCAGTTTATGAGGAGTCTCATTACCAAGCCACAGACAATAAAACCCGCCCGGCCACTCTGGCCCGGATCTCATTAGAGGACATTAGTTCCACTGGCTGGTAGCTCCGCTGGGACACAGCTGCAGGCGTGGCCCAGGAAGCAAAACAGGCCAGTGGCCACGGGCACAAGAACGTCCCATTGGGAGTTTGAGTTTGATCTATGGGCTTAAGTGGAATGCCTCCTGGAATGTGTGTTCCCCAAGGCTGGAAACACTCCTTTCCGCCCCCTTGGGCCCCCCAATTCTATCCCCTGCCTGAAGGGGAGAAGGACACAGCTCTCCGCCAGGGCTGTTCCTAGGAGTCCGCTTTGTCTGGCAGGACCTGGCCCAGAAGCTCAGCAAACCACCGTTCTGGGGCAGAGGGCCTTTGCGGGACAGGGCAGCAGCCCACCCTTACCCCTAAGTCTGAGAGACACGTGCTAGCAGCAGAGAGGGAGTCTGGATTCCTCACAGCCACTTCGGCCTGAATCCTGGCCCATCTTTCTGCCCAGAAGGTGGGGTGGAGACCTGGGGACCCCACAATAGAAATTTCTTTCCTCCCCTAAAGATGCACTTGTGGCAGCTGACAGCCTTGGCAGGAGGTTGCTGGTCTCACATCCCTCCCGGAGGTGGAGTAACTTGCCCACGGTCACTGTGATGGAGCCATGGGTCCCCTCTTGGGGTTCTCCTCACCAAAGCCGGGATTATTTCTTGCTTTGCAGATTCTAGTCCCTGTTGACAGCCCCTCTCCTCTCCATCTGCGCCTTCTCCTCCTGCTTTATCTTGATTTCTTTCCCCTGCAATCCTGCATACCTGCTGGTCACCAGAATACCACCAGGGCTCAGGCACCATGAAAACAAGACCAGAGCAAAGGGAACCCTGCCCCGTCTCAGGAGCTCAGTCTTGTGGAGAGGAAAGTGAGCAGCAGGCCCAAAGAACTAGTTCTTAGCACACACGAGCTCACTTGTGTGCTCCCATGGAGGGTCACACAGGCCAGCCCACGCTTTGGCACATGAACTGGTGTGCCCGCCAAGTGAGTCAGCCGAGATAGGAGGGCCGGTCTGTTTGGGCAGACGCGAGTCAGCCTGGCTCTGGATGCAAGGGGAGTGGAGACCTGTACGGGGTCTTGGAGCTGCCCGGGAAGGCCCTAGGCGACCGCTGGTCTGGAGTGCAGGTCCCAAGTAGGACTGCCTGAGGCTGCTTCCATGCACTCGACTCTCTGGGCCCTGAGCAGGGAGTATCCCAAGCAACCCCTCCCTCAGTCCTGGTGGGTTGCGGGCAATTGCTGTCAGCTGCCAGGACAGAGGAAGTTCGCGAAGGTGCCTCAGAGCCAAGCCAGCCTTGTAACCACTTGTGGGCCCCACCTCGGGAGGGGCTGCTTGCAACGCCCTTGCTCCCAGGACTGTGGCAGGGGCCCATGACTCCTGGCTCTCTGGCTCCCATCTGCCCACACGGCTTCTTGGATGGATGGACCTAAAGCCTACGTGACAAAGACACTCACAGGCCCGGAGAATCTGCTCGCTGCCCCCTCCCTGGCTCATCTCTCACTGCCCTCCCCTGAAGGCCAGGCCCGCCCAGCCACACACCCCTGTATTCACGCCCCAGGTTTCCCCGCCTTACTTCCCGTATCTAAATACTGACCTAAGAGCCACTTCCACCATGAAGCCTACTGACCCACCCCCCGCCCCCGGCTGGGGATAACCTCTCCCATCTCAAAGCCCTCTCGCACCTCATCCGGGCCACTCCGTGCCACTAACCACTCCGCGTCTTGCTAGGTGGTCATTCAGGCCTGGGACTTACCATCTCCCCAAGACCGAGAGCTCCAAAGGGACAACGTCCGTTACTGATGGATCTCAGTGTCCCCAGGGCCTAGTACAGGTTGGCCACATCAGGGGCTGCTACTAGATGCCAGCTGGATACATGGTTGGTCGTTTGGACAGTTGATGACAATGATAGTAATAATGAACTTTTATTGAGAGTACTTGGGTGGCAGACACTGTCGTCAACTTCTTACATGTAATAACTTATTTAATTTTCATAACAACTCATGTGGAAGGTACATCTGTTCTCTCTTTTTTTTTTTTTTTTTAACATGAGGAAAGATGAGGCCCAGCAGAGGTTAGGTAACCTGCCAATGGTCACACAAGTGACTTACTAACTAGTTAAGTGGCAGAGCCAAGAAGTCAGGCCCAATGTCCATGATCATACCACTTAGCTAAGCGGGTGGACTGGCGATGGAGAGAGACAGCTTACCAAGCCTGGGAGAAACACAGGACCTTGCATCCAGAATGCCCACCACCCCTGCATAGTGCTCACCCCCCTGTTCCCTTTGATGGTGCGGGGGGAACCTGATGGGGAGTTATCAGTGCTTATCATCAGAGTCTCGGTGGTCATCACTACTGCATCCTTTAGATACCTTACAGGTACTAGAAGCACAGTCATTACACTCCTGGTGGATCCTACTGCAGTCACTGTTACGTCTTGGGAGTGTTGATGTAGCTATGCTGGAGAGAAGTGTCTCGCTATCATCACTCTTTCATCCCCTGAGCTTTGGGGCATCACTGCCGCCACATGGGGGCCTCCTCCCATGCTGCACCGTGAGACTAGAGCCAGGGGGTACTAGCTTCTCCCAAAGAAGCCACTGGGAACTACCCCCAGCCGGTGTTCCCAGGCTGTCCCTGGGCCCTGGATGGGTCCACAGCTCAGCAAGCTGATCCTATGTCAGAGCCCATCCGAAGCTTCTGGGAGGTTCTGGTCTCCCTTGCCCTCACCCAGAGATTCCCAAAAAATGGAAAGGGAGGAGTCCCTGCCTGGAGTGATGGGGAGGATTTAGGGTGTTCACCTGTACTGGCTGCTTGGATCCCCTGGGATGAAAGGGCTGGTGCTTCCTCTGCCTCAGGCAGGTTCAGAACAGGGGGCTGGGCACAGAGGCATGGCAGCCTCGCGGTCTCGCAGCAGGGCTAGAGAACTATCCCAGGGAAGAGGGTCATGGGAGCAGAAAGATCAAAACGCCTTCCAGGGTCGTGGCCGAGGACTGAGTGACCTCCAGATAGCTCACACACGGACTGTCCTCTCGATGGTGACCCAGGGCCGATGCTCCCCTCAGCACACCCTGACCCCTGCAGGTCACCATGTGGGCTCAGGCCTCACAAACTTGCTTAATTAGGAAGGTAACTGGGCTGCCAAACAGTCACCTGATATGTTTCGATGCCAAAGAGAAATTCCTCCTAGACCCTCTGCTGTTCTAGATTATCCATGCTCCGTTAGCTTGAATTACGGCAGAGCCTCTGTGGCCCAGACACAGGCCAAAGCTCTGCGATTGGTTCCTGAGGCTGGAGTCTGCCCCGTGCCCAGGAAATGCTTGGAAGCAATAGTAGGATGGAGGCCTGAGACCCACCTGACGCCCATCCAAACCCTTAGTGCGTGTCAGGGCCCAGGGCCTACAGATGCCCACCTGTGTCTTGAGCCAAGCCACCTCTTTGCCCTTCTTCTCTACCCTGTGGGTCAGGCGTCCTTCAAGAGTTTTGAGTCAATGGCATAAGCCTTTGGCGGTGGCTCCTGGGTAAAAATTGGAGCAGAGGCAGGGCCAGGCTTCTCTCGGGTGTAAATAAGATCAGAGCAGAACAGCCGCACTGCACTGGATTATTTTATTATGATTGCCCACCTCCCCCACCCCCCGAACTGTCCTCACCTCATTGGCCTAGATAGCTACATCTCGCAGAATGATGGATGGGCCTCCTCTCCCTTCTCAGGCAGGGTGGCCAGCCCTGCTGCCGAGACGCCCTCCTACCCGGCCCCTTCCCAGATTTATTCTCTGTGTTTATGGTGCCCAGAGAGTAATCAGTGTCCTGGGCCGGCTGAGCACTCTGATTATCTCCGCTCGATTGATGGATGGGCCTTTGGGGAACTTGGGCAATGGCCCCCTGCCTGCCCTTGCCCACCCAGCACCCTTCCCACCCTGAGTCACCCCCCAGGGGTCAGATGAGGGGCCTCCCTGTCGGTATGGGGGGAGGGGGGTGATGGGGGAGGGAGCCCGCAACATCCCTCCCTAGCACCCACATCTTGGCCCTGCAGTGGGGGTGAGAACTGGGGAAGGGTCTCTGTGGCTCCCCCTTCCCTCCAGGGAGCCCAGAGCAGGGACACACAGGGCCACCAGGCAGCTTGCCTGGGGACCAGCACTCCCTGCTCTGCCCAGGAAGATGGCTCGATTCCCCCCTCCCTTCCTCTCACTCCATCACTCCTGCCCCCTTGGCCCTTGTGTACACAGCTCAAGCTGTAATGATAATTTGTGCAGCTTTATGTGTTTCTTTACAAGTGTTTTTATGTCCTCTGTGTGTGTATGAGAGAGGTTTATGGTGTGTGTGTGTGTGTGTGTGTGTGTGTGTGTGCGCGCGCGCGTGCGCGCTTGCGTGCCTGCGCATGCATGAGGTCGCATGCCCTGTGTGTGCATGAGGTCCTGTGCTGTGTGTGTGTGTGTGTGTGTGTGTGTGTGTCTGTGTGTCTGTGTGTCTGTGTGTGTCTGTGTCTGCTCCTGATTATAGACACGGATTGCCATCTTTTCACCCACAGAGGTGGGGGGTTCTCCCCCAGCTGGAGGGGGGTAGGAAGTGGGGGGAAAGAGGCGGGCAATCAGATGATGACTGTCCCTGGCAGGGTCCACACTGCCCCCCAGCCGCCAGTTAGAGAATGCAGAAGGTCAATTTGAGATAATTGTTTTGTCTATAGGATCACAAACAACTGGTTGGACTCTCCCCCCCGCCCCCGCAAATTGAACCCACTGTTCATTTTGGAGCCAAGTGGTCTCCCGTCTCTTATTACTTACGTGTGCCCACATGTGGATCTGTGTCTTGTCTTCTCTGAACTTGAGTTCCCTCCACTGGGAAGTGCGTATGCAAGAACGAGAGGCTTAGAAGAGGTAGATAGTGCGTGTGGTGGGATGAGTGCAGTGCCTGGTACAGAGTGAATCTTCACACCACTTGGTTATTAATAGCTGCTGCTTGCCCAGGGAGGCGACATCTAGGGGAGGGTCAGTTCCCTGGGGCTGGGACGCCTCTCAGCTGAGTTCCTCTCCACTTGGGCAGGGTACATCACCTGCACAGGCGCCTGGGCTCCTGGAAAATCACCCCCACCCCCAGATGGTCCCCGGAAGATGCCCGGTGACGGCTCTTTGGAGCCATCCTGTGCTCCCTTCTTAAAGAGTAGTTGGAAGCAAGAGTTATATGCCCTCAACCAACAAACCCCACACACAGGCTTCTGGCCGCGCAATGTGCTGGGTGCCAGCACTTGTGGGAATCCCTCTGCCCTGGGTATGTGGTGGCAGGACGGGGTACACAGGTCCATTCCTGCATTCCCTAGACGGTGTGGGCACTGACACCTCCCGTGGACCCCACACTGAGCAGGGAGCAGGGGCTGAGCAGCAAACGTAACTTCCCCGCCCTCCTGGAGCTGCCCACCCACAGGGGATGGTATCTGCCCTCTGGCCTCACACAGCAGGGGACACCCGAGGGTGCCATCTCTTAATGCCCGCAGGCCACAGGCCTGGCTGGGAGATGGGGAGGAGGAGCTGGGGCCTTGTGGGCTAATGCCCAAGTAAACCTGTCACTCTTCCTAAGCCTTTCCTGCTTGGCTCTGAAGGGGCAGGTGTGATGCCCCTTCTGAAAGGGACCACCTTCTTAAAGCAGGCTACGCTTCTGAGCCCATTTGGTCCCCTCCTGCCCCCAGGTCTGGAAAGAACCTCCCAGCTGGGCTATCAGCTGAGGGTAACTCCCTTCCCTGCAGGATAGACAGGGGAAGTTGGATAGATAGGGGAAGTTGGGAGAATCCTGGCACTGGAAGGAGAGCAGATAATGTAACACCCATTCACTTCTTAAAACCCCTCAGCCCCGTTCCTACTGGTTGGTTGAACATCCAGCTTCAGCATGAATACCCCCAGTAACGGGAGACTCAGCACCCTACATGGAAGCCCCTGCAGCTCTGAGTGCCCCAGATGCTTCCTTGCACTGAGCTGAGATCTGCATGCCTGAAGCCCCTACCCGTGAATCCTGTCTCAGCCTCCTTGGGATCGGTGTGGAGCACATCTGATCTGGCACGGGATGTCCTTCCAGAGGGTCTCCTGCTCTCAGTCTTCTCTCCCCTGTGCTTTTGGCCAACTCTGACCTACCTGGCCATCTTTGGGGCTCTCCATGGAACCAGGTCATCAAGATCCCTAGCAGCAGGTGTGGGGCCCCGACCGACCTGCCCCAGGAGTTTGGCCCAGGATCCCGCAGCCACTACAGCCATCCAGGGATCCGGGAAGAGGCAGAGCAGGTTGGCTGCCTTCACGCTTCCCCACCTCCACCTCACCCCTTCCGAACCTGTTTTCCTTTGGATTAACAATAAATTGCAGTGAAAGATCTGCTTATCTCCAGTGGGAATTAAGGAATTAAGTTGGTGATGGGGAGAGAAGGGCCTGAGAAAGGGAGCATATTGCACAGATTCAGGGCATGGAGAGGACAGTGGGGAGGGGCTGAGGAGCAGGACCCTCCGCCTGCAATCTCCGCCCTGGAGACAGCGGGGAGCAGCCCCTCGTTCTCCCAGCAGCCTGTGCCCTAATGGGGACGGGTGGGGGCCTGTTGGAATGGGTGGGGTCCCCCGTGGGAGGCAGGGCACAGCAGGGACGCCCACGTGGCATGACCCTCTGGCAGCCTCTCCTATCACCCATTAGTGCTTCGCCGCACAGGGTGGCCTGTCGCGGCCCTAGGAGGGCGAGCCAGGGCATGTGGCAGGGTGAGGCACCCCGCTGTGGGACATGTGGTACGGACGCTGCGATACCGTCCACCACCCTGCAGGCAGCTCATCAGTACCATCCAGCCACTAAAATTACCCCGGGGCAGCAGACCCCTGTGACCCACTCTGCTTCTCTGATGGATTCCCGTGGCCAGTGCTTAAAGGAGTCTTTCGCCCCTGGAGAGTCTGGGCTTTTCTTTATCCTGAAGTTAACCCAGAAGCCTCCTTCTGGAGTCCCAGCATTGCCTCTGCCCTGCTCAGCTCCAGAGCCCCTTCTCCCACATCCCCTAGGACACACTCCTTGCCACCCTCCCCATCATCAGACCCCTCCATAGCAGCAGATTTGGGAGCGCCCCTTGCCAAACCCTGAGGCTAAACAGGGAGAGATAAGAGGCTGAGCTACTCTCCGGAGAGTGGGGTGGGCGTGGGCGTTGGGATTGTGAAGTGAAGAGGGCACGGATCCAGCCAAGGACAAGGCTGCCTTTGGGTCATCCAGACCAACCCCAAATCTAGTTTCAATCACTGATCCCTGTCTCCACCAACACCCTCCCGGGGGCTGGGAGTAGGGGTTGATGTTCGCCAGCACAGGCAGCCACTGGGAGGGGCACGGGAAGATAAAGAGCAAGGCCTGGCTGGAGATAGTGGGGGGAGGTGGGGCGGGGCGCAGAGTCCTAGGGATGCTTGGGATTCAACACTGAAGGGGTGAAGCCAGAAATGGGGCTCTCAAGTCCAAGAGTCTAGCTGGTTAATAATTAGTAGCTCTGGTTAATCATTGGTGGTTTTCCTCCAATTTCAGCTCCCCCTCCCCTGCCCTGGGCTACCCCGTCTCCCCACCCGCCCCTCCCCCAGCTGGTTTCTGGCCTCCAGAGCCAGTGTGGTATTTAATCTTCAAGAGAGATTAGTGGCCTGCTTTAGCTGGCCTCCCCCCACAGGCTGTTTGGATGCCCCTGGATATTTCCGGCTGGAAGGACAGGCCCTGTGACCACCCCAGAAGGCAGCTCCAGCTACTCTTCTGGGCCCTGCCACTGACCCCTATTGACTCACTTGGCTGACCTTGTAGGGTCCTGGGGTGACCCTGTGGGTAATGCTTCCCTAATCCTTTAGGTGAGGTCAGTTAGTCAACATGTTTATCTGCATGTGCCAGGTACTTTGTGTCGAGAAAAAGTACTTTAAGCAGCTCAAACTAAGGCTAAAGACTTTATTCAAAGGCTAATGTGCCTCAGGGGGCACTTGAAGACCAGGTAACTCCCCAAGTGGAAACAGTATTGGAGGTGCAAGGGTGAGGAGGAGAGGGGAGCCCTGTGTCCTTGAGTTTGGGCTTTTTGGTGACATTTTCATCTCCAGCTGCTAGAAAACTTGCTCTTGGGTTGTGCAAACTTCGTGCCTCTCCCTCAGGATCCTGGGTTCTGTCCCACCCTGATGGCTGCCCAGACAGTTCCTTCTAGACCTGTTTTTATAAGTCAAGTGGTCAGGGAATGGGGAGGTGGGAAAGGAGGCAGGGCCTTCGCCAGGGACACAGGGAGCCTCTCCTGCCTATTTTAATCCTTTGCACGAGCTGGTGGTGATGCACTGTTGTACCCCCAAACAGGTGTCACCCTGCTGGCTGGACTGATGCACAGAGCGGTCCAGAGAATTTTCCAAGCAATTCAAGTATGTACAGGGCTATGAAGGGGACACCGAGGCCCTAACCTGGGAGAGGCTTCCCTGGGGAAGTGACCTTGAGGCTGGGGCCCAGAGTCTTGATTGGGAGTGCTGAAGTGGCAGAGAATTACCAGGCCAGCCTGAGGGAGGCCACCCAGGGACACCCACGAAAGAATACTGGTGACTTCTAGATGGGGATCAGGAGCCGGTCGCCATGGGAGGGCCTGGGAGGGTCCTGTGGAGGGTTTTGGATTTAAGGGAACAATCCCCCAATCTGTTCTGTCCAGTTTCAGCCTGACCTGCACCCCAGGCCAGCCTTCCTGATGGCCAGCTGGACGTTCCCACTTCATGCTGTGTGCAGCCCAAAGCCACCCGTGGCCTTCTCCCTGCCCCCACCCCCGGGACACAGTCCTTGCTGGGCTCAGAACCCCAGTTCTGCCATTCGCTGGAGCTGGGACTCCTCCTTCATTCCCTGTATCTGGTTTGTTGTCAGTTCTTAGTGGTTCCATTTCTGCAGGACCCCTCCCCGGTCCCACGACCCCCACTTCTGAGACATCGTGGGGGCCTCTCCCCATTCCTGTGTAGCCTGCCCGCCCCTACTCTGTCTCAAGCTCTCGCAAGCTGCCCGGTGCTGCTGGCTTAAGTACAGACTCCATGATCTACGCCAGGTTTCTCAACCCCAGCCAGCACCATTGACATTTGGGGCCAGAAAATTCTTTTCTATGCGGGGCTGTCTTGTGCACTGCAGGATGTTTGGCTTCTACCCAGTAGATGCCAGCAGCGTCCTCCCCCATCCCCCACCGTGTGACAATAAAAAATGTCTTCAGACATTACTCAATGTCCCCTGGGAGGCAGAGTTACCCCCAGTTGAGAATCACTGGTCTAGGGCCTCACTGTAGCCAGAACCTACTGTGTTGTCTAGTACTTTCTCTCCTCCCCTCACCCCAGACACAGCTCTTTGAAGGAGAGGACTCAGCCTTAAGATCTCTGCAGCCTCTAGCTCAGTGCCTTGTACACAGTAGGCGCTCCATAAATGCACAGCAAACTTATGAGAGCTGGCCGGCTTCCCTCCTTCTCAGTCCCTAGCAAACTATGAGGTTTCTTCTTCTGCACACCTATCTGTTTTCTTGGCACTCTGTGTAACCCCCGAAGCCAAGATGTGCAAACTTCTGATGCTTCCCTTTCTCCCGACACCTCCCTTACCCACCTCATGGTGTTTGCAGCAAACAAAAGCATCTTTTCTCATGGAGTTAACATTTACGAATGCATCAAGGCTGGGGGCGGGGGGGGGGGGGGGGTGCCTCGGTGGCTGCGTGTGTGAAGTTGTGCATGGGTGTGTGGTTTCCACAGGCAGGTGTGTATGCTGGCACGCCTCTGTGTGTGGCATCCAGACCCCACTTGCACGCTGTTTCTCACTTTTCCGCCCACCCGGCCTTTGTTCCTGTTGCCCCTCGGCTTGGTGGGCCCTGCCTCATGGCCCGGCAAGCTTCCTCTCATCCTTCAAGACCCTTCCTTCTCTAATCCCCTGCCCCAAATTCATCATTTCCTCCCCAGTATTTTCATGGCACTTGTGAGCCTTCCTGCCGTAGCGCAGTGATCATGTTATTAGTTAATGTACGCTGTGTCCTTGAGCCTGGGACCGTATGGCGTGCGTGTCTGTGTGTGTGTGTTTGTGTTTGTGTTTCTAGTTCCTATTTTCTTAATACATGTTTATTAAATAAATTGAAATAAATTGCTTACTCTATTTTCCAAAGCATTTTCTTTGTATTGTTCTAAGAGCGTGATTCATGGCTCTGCCTAACCTTTCTGCACATGCCCTCATGCGTTTCCGAGCCTGCAGATGGGCACATAACGTACACACGTATACACATACAGCACGATTGCGTTGCACATGTGTGCTTGGGTGTACATGGATGCACGCATGTGTCTCTCTTCCAGTGTTTCTGTAGACTTAAATGTGTGTCCCCCAATACTGCTCCTCTCCAAGGTGGCATGCCCTCAACCTGCAGCCCCCCCCCACCTTTGAGAAAGGGTAAGGACAGAGGGGACAGAGTGGTGACTCTCCTGGGCGGCTGTCTCCACCCGTCTCCCAGGATGTCCTTCAGACCCCAGCCCCTGGTCTGCCGGAAGGGACCAGGGGCTTCCTGTTCATCCTGGGGTAGCCCGGGGTGGGCAGGCTGGGTTTGGGGGCAGAGCCCTCTGTGCCCTAGTCACAACACACCCCCTTCTCGATCCATCTCTGCCCTGTTTAATTGGAATTTGGCTAGTGGAGACCATCTGTTCTATTCCGCCTGTTTCCATGACAACCAAGTGGCTTGAGACTGAGGTTTGTGGTGAGAGAAGTGGCCTGGGGGATGCTGGGAAAAATCAGTGAGGTCCTCCCCCTCCAACCTGCTCCACGTCGCCTTCTCCTCTCTGCCCTGCCCTGGTCCCCAAGCCCGGAGGAAGAATACAGCTGTTGCCCACGAGGGAGGAGGCAGCCCCTGCATCGCCCTCCTGTCCCAGCTTTTGCTCCCCTAGGCTACTTTGAGCTTCCTCCAGCTTGCATCCATAAGCACCTGCCACCCGTATGGACCGGGGAGCCGGCCCTACCCTCTGCCCACCCCAAGACTGGAAGGGGAACCGGGGGGCATCAAAGCCTGCGGTGTTTGCCTATACTTTCAAGCCTCAGTCACCCCTGCCCCAGGGACCCCACACACACACACACACACACACACACACACACACACACACACACACACCACTGTACAAGCTTCAGAAATTTCAACCCACTTGTGATCGCTGATGCACCGCCCCCCCACAATCCGGGTGTCCAGGGAACCTCAGTCCCCAGACCTTCCAGGTGACAGGGCTTTGAGAATGGGGTCCTTGGGAATGAGTACTCCCTCACAGCCCTGCTGTGGACGCTCAGGACCCCCTCCCAATGTGCCTGGCACATAGAAGAGCTCGGAACCCGGCAGAGAAACTGGGGGTCCCTACAGCGGGATGGTCCCTGAACACCCAGGAGCTCAAACAGGCCTTCACACATTGGGGTGTGAGCAAGCCTCTGTCTCTCCTATTTCTGGACACTTCTGTTTTCACGGTGTTATTTTCTGCCCTAATTTTCCCCATCTATGGCAAAGCCTCTTCCCTGCCTGCTCTATTACCAGGGGACCTGCCTGTCTTCAGAATGGCGTGCCTTGTCAGGTGACCTGTCTGTCACTCAGGTCCCAGGCACAAGGTGCCAGCCACGCCTCTTGTTGGGGGGGGGGGAGACTGCCCCAGGTGGGGAGGTGGTCCCAGGATCTCTGATGCGCTCCAGCCCAGCAGAATGGGAGGAAGATGACAGGCTGGGACCATAGCGGGTCATTGCTCGGAGCAGCTGTGCTGAGTGGGGACCCCTCCACCTGGGGGTGCCACAGCCTTGCAGGGGCCTCCTGCTGGCCAGCCTGCCTCCATCAGGGTAGGGTGGGCTCTGGCTCCCCACCATCCGTCCTTCTCCATGGCCTCTGCTTTTCTTCTCGAGATAGAATTCACCCACCATAAAAGTCACCCTCTTAAAAGTATACAGTGCAGTGGGTTTAGTATATTATCAGAGTTGGGTGACCATCGCCACTTGCTGACAGAACGTTTTCATCACCCCAAAAAGAAACGCTGTACACCTTTGTGGCCACTCCCCATTCTTCCCTTGCCCGCCCCGCCCCCCCAACAATCACTAATCTACTTCTGCGTCTCTGGATTGGCCTGTTCTGAACATTTCTCATCAGTGGAATCACACCTTGTGGCCTTTTTGTGGCCGGAACCTTTCACGGAGTATTCCATGAGCCTCTCCCGTGTCACCACCCTGCTGAAAGAGTGTCAGTCCAGTCGCTACAGGGCGACACGCAGACCCTTGTCGCAGACTGAGCCCTTCTTAAACTGACACGCGTCTCTCCCTTGCATTCACCTCTACACCAGTAAGGCAATGCTTAGCGCGCTTTAAGAGACACTTTTCTCTCTCTGAGGGGCCCCTGCTCGTCCTGTCAGACCCAGCTAAAAACCTCCCTCCTCCGATCCACCATCACCCTCAGGATCGCTTCTCCTTTTGGACTCCCATCGCTTTCGGTTCATATTTTTACAAAACAAAAGGAAACACAGCGCTTAACTCAGTAATTATTTGTTTTCATGTCTGAGTTCCCTGCTAGACAGAGCTTCTGGAGGAAAAGAAAATGCCTTATTCTTTCTTAGCCCTCTGCCTCCCACCTCTTGCCGCCACCACAATCACCTCTTCCCGAGAAAGCTGGCACAGTGCTTGACTCGGAGTATTGGCAGGGGTGGCCGTGATCCTACCGTCCTCAACAAACAGAAACTACAGGAAGGTGAACGATGGATTCTAAAACCCTCCCCTTCCTCAGCCAGCCCCCTGGGGAGGGCCAGGGGAGGATTGGGGTTGCCTGCCACATACTAGCTTTGTGCCCTTGGACAACCTGCTCCACCTCTCTGACCCTCAGTTTCTGCTTCTATGAATATTAAGCAACTGAGCATAAAAGCAGGGTGATAAGTACCCACTCTGAGGATTCGATGAGATGGGACCTAGATGCTCTGAAGGGGCTGCGTGGGCCTTAACCCCACGTGTACCACCAGCACAGTTCACCAAGAAGCCCAGGCCCCTTCTCTCGTCTTTTATGTCATTTCCAATAGATTGGAGACCCTGATGGGGACAGGTCGATGCTGTCTCTGAAATAGACTTGAAAGCGATCAGTACTATATTTTCGGGGAAGGGGGGTTCCTTTCTGCCACGGGGGGCTGGGCTGGGGGTGGGACCCAGGCCAGGCCAGCAGCCTTCACAGGGAGTCACCGGAGCTGCTGGCCCTCCCCACAGTGGGATCCAGTTCCCAAGAAGGGTGCCAAGCAGACCTTTAGGCCCTGCAGAAACAAAGCTGCCTAATTGCCTTTTAATCTGGGGATGTCGGTCTGCTGGTGTTGGTACTGAATTGTAAGGGGAGATAGTATCTTTCCCTTTGAGTGAAAAGTTATTTGATCTCTGTGTGTCAGAGGAAAGCCTGTGCCCAGAGAAGAGGTGGGGATGGAAGGGAAAGGTGGAGGGGTGGGGGCGGGGAGGGCTGGCTTTATGTCTCCAAACAAGTCTCATAAATAAAGGGAGACAAGCAGCTCTCCTGTCTTGGCTCAAGGCCATTGTTTTGTGCAGGGCTTCCTCCTTCCCCCCTGCCCCTCCCCCCTCCCCTTCAGGCCCAGGATGGGAGGACAGCTTGTCTGCAGGACTAGGGAGTGAGCAGCCAGCTGTCTCACCTGGAGAGGGGGGAGAGGGGGGCTCCTGAGACCTGGATGCACTCCCTGCCCCGCCCCGCCCCGCCCCGCCCCGCCCCACCCCATGGGGCCTTGGCTCTCCCTCCCCACCTTTGCTGAGGCTGCTGAGATGTCCCAGATGATTGCAGGAGGCTCCCTGCTAGCACCCCGCCTCCTGTCCCAACAGTGTCTCCTCAAGAGCTGTCAGCAGGCTCACTCAAACCTAGCCTGGACCATGCTCCCCCTGTGCGCACTCTCCAATGGCTCTGCTCACGTCCTGCTCAGAGGACCCTGGGCTCTCGCCCTCTAGTCCCTGCATCCGTCCCCTCCAGCCACACCAGCCAGACTTCCAGGCACACTGCCACCTCAGGCCTCGGCACCTGGAATGTTCTGCTCCAAGACGGACACGTGGTTGGCATTTGGTTCTTGGCTCAAACATCCCCTCTCAGGAAGGCCACCCTTCATCTTAAACGGTCCTCTGCAAACACGCACGCACGCACGGAGACACACAGTCTCCTTGAGAATCTTGCTCACCACAGCCTGCTCCAGGAGCTGAGCCTGACCAGCCCCCTGTCCGCTGATGGTGCCCCGCTTCCTGCAGGACTTGATAGCATCTACGGAGTGGTCACCTCACCCCCCTGCAGCCTCCAGAGGTCAGGGTGGTTATCCCTATCTTACATCTGAGGAAAGTTCAGGGAGAGTCCCACTTGGAGTGGCAGGCTCTCAGCCAGAGCTGTCCACATTTGCCACAGAAACTCCCCGCCAGGCTGTGAGGGGAAGGATGTCTGAGCCCTGCCCAGCCTTGGGCCTGACACCGGGCCAGGGATGCATGCTGTCTTGTCCTGGGAGTAGCTCTCCTGCTGACCGCCTACCGCCCATGTCCCAGCTCCACTGGGCCCCCCCCCCCACCCCCTCACCTCCCTCCCCGGCATGCACACAAACACAGCTGAATCCACAGCCCTGTTTCTGCATCCATCCACCTGGCTGGGCGTGGGACAGGGCGTTCTCAGCACCTCCAGGGCCTGCCCTCACTCCGGGGAGTACTCAGACCTGCTCTGCGCCCTCACAAGGCTTTAGTAAACCAAATTATGAATGGACGGTGGAAGAAGAAGGACCCAGGGGACCTCTTTTCACACTGATGATGGCCCTCTATCCCTGGAAGCCCTTCTTTCCTGTATCTGGGCTCTCTCCATCTCCATCTTCAGAAACACTGGGATGGTCCCAGGAAAGATCCAGAAGGAAGAGGGAGACCGCTCTGCCCTCCAGCACATGTGCAGAACCATGATGGCAACCAGGAACACCAGCCGTGTGCCCTTGAGTGAGCCACTCTTTCCAGTGGGTGCTAAGGCAGAGTCCCCGAGCCAGGAGCTGGTGGCACTCCCAAGGGCCGGCTTCCTGAAGGAGCAGAGTCTGGGAAGTTTGGGGGGAGCAGGGACCAGTCTCAGACAAGAGGCGTGGATGCAGTGGAGTGGACAGTCTCGAAGAGCCAAGCACACCTTGGCTTTAACCTGGCACCTTGCACTGTATGTGACTGATCCTTTTGGGACCTCACTGGGAGCATGGAATGGGGCAGTTACTTTAACAGAAATCCAGGGTGATGGGACTCAAATGTGGGAATCGGACAGAAAGTGGGTTTGCTACTGTGAGCCAAGGTGCTTTCAGGGAAAGAGCATCAGCCTCAGAGTTAGGAGCCCTGCCTCAGCCACCTCTTGGCTAAGTCACCCAAGGCAGTGTCTGACCCCAGCTATGCTTGCTTATACAGCAAGAGGGTCAGATTGGTTGTTCCTGTGCAGTCTCTTCTGGCCCATCCTTGGTGCATGGTGGATTTGTGCAGGACCCGTGGCTGCTGTGTGCAGGACCCATGGCTGTCCTCCATCACTTGGTCAAGTCCAAGGCACTCTGAGAGCAGGAAGGGCACCAAATGGGGTGATGTGACTTCCCAGGAGCCAGCTGGGCTCTGAGATCTAGAGATGTCTAACTGCCTTTGCTGTGAGACATTTCTCTGTCCCTTTGGCATCCAGCAGGAAAGCCCTTCCCAACTACTTTTGGGGCCTCTGGCATATGGGACCCAGAATGGAGCCAGGCAGGAGAAGCTTGTGGTCAGAACCTCCCCCCTCTATCCCTGCCAGGAGCATTTCTCAAAGCCACTTCTGTCCCAGACCCTTTCTACTGGGGCAGAAGAAGCCGTGATGCCCCCTGGCCTCCCAGTCATGCCGCTTTATCAATCGACTTTGAGTGATGGCTGAGCTGTGGGGGATGCCGCAGGGTGCTAGGATCCAGCTTGAGCGGGAGAGCGCTGCCAGTGTTCTCGTGGAGCTGTGGCCTGGTAGGGGACAGACAGCGAGCGAGTTCTTACAGATGTAGCAATGGCCAAAGGGGATGGCCTGGTGGGAACACACAGCAAGGAGCTTTGACGCCCCCCCCGCCCCCAGTCTAGGGGGACTTAAAGGATGAGGGGTGCTGGAGCAAGAGGAAAAAGAAGAAGGAAGAGCAGGTGTGGTGGCCCGGCCTCAAGAGGAGCCGTGGTGCTTCGAGGGGCCTGGAAGACACGGTGCGAGTCAGCTCCGTGAGCTAATGTTTGCTGAGCACTTCCTCTACGAGCTAATGTTTGCTGAGCACTTCCTCTATGCCAGGTTCTGCTCTTGATGCTCTGCTCACAGAAGTCTATTTCATCTTCCCAGCAAGCTATGAGGAAGTTACTACTCTTGTTCCATTTTTATACACGAGGAAACAGAAACAAAGTCTAAAGTCACACAGCAAGCCAGTGGCTGAGCTGGGATTTGAACCGAGGAGCCTGGAGCCAGGGCCTCGCTGCTGTACAACTAGAGAGAACAGGAGTCTCCAGCAAATGCCACTGATGAGGTAGAACCAGGAGGGTGCAAGTGGCAGGGCCAAGCCCAGCCCCGCCCAAATCAAGAAGGAAGACCCACTGTTTTCCAGCACCAGAGCTGGCTTGCCAGCACCCGGACAGCCTCTTTCCCCAACACTGGCCTGGCCTGGAGGTGTGCGGCCGCAGCTGGCCCTCTCCCCGGTTCTGTATCAAAAGGCCTGGGGACATGCACTTGTGTTTCAGCAGAAGGGATTGAGATTAAACAGCGGGAAGAATTTCCAAGCTGTCATGACCATACGCTATTAAAACGGGCGGCCAAGGGAGGTGGAGGCCCTTGCAGAGAAAGTCAATGCCTTGGTTGCTCAGCGCGGCAGAAGAGGTGAGTAGAGGCAGGGGAAGCTGTCGGATGACCCCCCCTCCTGCTGGTATTTGACTGAGCACTGAAGATGAGTTACTATTAGACAGATCGAGGACCCTGTCCCGCAGAAAGGGGACACGATCTGCCATCCCCAAGCTAGTGCCACCCTCTTCCTCGGACCCCATCTGCCCCAGCCCTGCCTTCGGACTTCATTCAATTGCATTTTCCCAAGCAGGGCAGGCCGGTGACAGAATGAGTCAACGCCGGCTGGGCACAACTGTCGCCCCGGAGCCGGCAGGCATAGAGGGAGATAATTGGGAGTGGTTTGACAGCTTAGTGTCTGGGGCTGGCTTTCCGGAGCACCGGAGGGGAGGGGCGGGTGGCGAGGGTAGCCAGCCAGGAGGGGACAGCTTGATCTGGGCCGGACCCGTCTTCGGATGACCCCACCGCTGCCACCACCGCCCTTTCCCTCCGTTTCCCAAGCAAGCAGCTTGTTGGGCAGGAAAATAAAGCGCGGGGAAGGAAATTAGATCCGGAGAATAAATTAGGCTTTCTTTATTAATTTGTCAGAACTAATTAACATCTCCCCCAGATTCGTCTCCTCTGCAGATGCCCCCCTGAGCAGGAGGAAGGGAGGAGTCTGCAAGAGTCAGACTTCGGGCCTCAAGGTCCCATTCTAGCGACTGCCCGCTGAGGGGGTGCCCCACAGAGTCATCGTGTCTGCTTCCCTGGGGTGCTGGGTCCCCTCATGGATGGCAGTGAGTGGGGCTGGAGTCCTGAAAGCCCTAGGACCACGTGTCTGTTACCCACTTGTCGGAGCTTCAAGCCCTTCATCGGTGAGACGGAGTCAGTGCCTGCTTCCTCCAGGGCCGGGGGGTTAGGGGGACCACAGGTACCTGCCCCGCGCGGTCAGCCCTCAGTGCTCCTGGGGGAGATGGAACTCCAGCACTGGAAAGGTGTCTGGGTTCCTGCACGGTCAGAGGTCATTTTGGTTTGACCCTACTAATCATCTCAGGAGGCGTTAAGAGCAGTCATTGGTATTCCGGTATCACGGGTGACAAAAAGGAAGCCCAGAGCGGGCAGGTCCCTTACTGAGACCACACAGTGAATCACTGCAGAAACAGGATCAGAACTCAGCTGGCTGCGCAAGTGCTCCATTCCCTGGCATGTCCCCCCCCTCCCTGCCCCGGGCTCTGCAGGGACCTGACACCTGACTCACTGCCGGAGTCTCACTTACTAACACACGCCTCACTTCCTGGGCGTGAGTTCAAGGTCTCCAGCCCAGGAGCCTCCCAGCTACCAAAGCTCGGGCACTTGTGCAGGCTGCCCCTGGACTTGGGCAAGAGCCTGGATTCATTGTGTGGAGTTGGTGGCTTCCCCGGTGCACCCACCCTCATCCTAGAACAGGGCCCAGCCCTGCCATTTCAGCAAATAACCAGCTCTGAGAAACACCCCTCCACAGCAGGCACATGAGAAGCCCTTGAGAACCAGCCACACCTTGTTTGCAGTGCCTCAGAGTTGCAAAATCCAACCTGTTCTCTGTCCTGTTGTGCAGCGGTAGCGTCCCAGAGGTTCCCCTGTCTGCCAACCGGCAGCTCCCGGGCCCCTGGGAACACGTGGAGGTGAACACCCCCCTCCCAGCAGCATCCCCTTGAGGCCCCAGAGCCTGTTGCCTTCTGCACCTGCAGCCTGCCTGGGGCTGGCTACAGAGCAGAGACTCCCAGGCCGGCCAAGCTAGAGGGAACCTGAAGGAGAAGCATGAACGGACTAGCTCCTGTATTTAAATGAGGACACTGAGGCCTAGACAGAGCGAGTCGCATGCTTCACTGGCTCACGGCAGCGTCAGGATTAGAACCTAGGTCTCCTGACTCCCAGTCCAGGCTCTTTCCGTGAAGGAACTCCTGGCAGCCGGACAGTGAGGTGTCCCTGCGGGCTGGTACATACGCCAGCAGGGCCAGACCACAGGGCCCAGGTCCAGGGGCAAGTCATTACCCCCACCCCCTCTAGGCCTCCTGGCAAAGCTCTTGACGGGCCTTGCCCCCACGGGGGACACAGTCCGGTCCCGTGTCCCCCCACCATGGAACAGTAGTAGCGCTAGGCACCTCTCATCTGTCCACATGGCCCTCTTTGCCCAGCCTGCCCTCGTCGATGTTCCCAAAAAGCCTGCAAGAGCAGGTGGGCTGGTGGCTGCAGTTCCCACTGTACAGGCAGGGGACAGGTCCAGAGCTGCTCTGGGTTCCTCCAAAAAGCAGTCTCATTCTGGAGACCTTGCCCAGGAGGGGTGAGCCAGGCGGGCAGACCTGGGTTTTCACTCTGACTCCAGCACCGACTGACCGTGGCAGGCCCGAGTGCCGCCAAGCCTCCACTCCGCTCCAGAAGGTCGTGCTAAGGACTCCTGAGCCAGGCGAGCCAGTGCCCAGTGAGTCTGCCCAGCGTCTTTCAAAAGGCCCTGGCCCCAGGCTCCTGCCACACTCCCTCGCACGTTCGTGGGTGACGAGCAAGCAGGGAGAGCCGCTGGAATGGGGCCCTCCTGGCCATCCTGTGATCCAGCCAGGCCCAGAGGCCCGGCCGTGCCGGCCTGCCAGAGGTGCTAGGGTGCAGGGGTGTGGCGGGCAGCTGAGATAGGGGCCCCTGCTCTCCAGGACTTGGGCTGGGCACTGACGGAGCTGGGTGTGGCTGGCCTGGGGTGGTGGCAAGAAGGACACAGGGGAGGGAGGTACTGGCATAGTTGGCATCTGCTGGCCGGGTATGTGAAGGAGCCCCGGCGTTCCCATAGGGACACTCAGAACTTTCTTAGGCTCCCAGAACCAGGGAAGGAGGTTGGAAGAAGCCCCTGGGCCCTCATCAAACCTCTGGCACTCTGGTCTTGCCTTTCTCTGCCTCCTCAGGGCCCATGTTGTGAATAGGGGTCTGTGTTGGCACCCACCCAGGAGGCTGGCTGGTAGAGGCACGTGGGCACCACCACTAACCCTCTGCGGGGAGCACTCCTGGGTCCCCACTTGCCATAGGGCTCTAGGACCAGGCCAGGCACGATAGGCCAGAGTGAGGCTGCTGACTGGGGAGGGAAAAGCAATTGAGCTGAGATTTGATGTGGAGCTTTAAGGCCACTCATCCTTCTGCGGGAGGGCACAAGGCAGCTTCCAGAATCCAGACAAATGGGTGTGGCCATGGTCTTTGGTGTGCTGGAAAGGGTCTGCTCCAGTCTTAGGCAGGGATCTCAGCTTGTTGGCTCTGTCCATTACCTCAGAGTATCGACATACCAGCTGTCACCTCCTGATCACCTTCTCTATGTCCCCCTCACCATGTCCATACATGATTTCATTAAATCCTTATAGCCATTTGTTGATAATATACGAAGTCCATTTCACAGATGAGGAAATAGGCTCACTGGGGCCCAACTCCCAGTGAGTGGAAGAGCCCAGACCAGTTATGTCCCCTCCCTCCTCTCATATTCTCTCCTTAAGAGGAGGACCTGCCCGATCTCCAGCTCTGGTACCTGACCCAGTAGGGCCCGAGCTCACCACAGGACAGAGTGTGCTTCCATTGCATCAGGAGGAATTGAAGACAGACATCAGGAAGAACTTTGTCAGGGAAGGGTGTAGAACATTTTAGCGGTTTCCCAGGTAGGATCACCTACTATGAAGACCTTGAAAGGTGGAAAGATTTATTTAGCCACCTAGGTGAAGTTGTTTAGGGTAAAACCTTGCCAGGGGCAGAGGATAATATATGACAGCCCCTCTCTCTAACTTCTGCTTGGGCAGTTCAGAGGCTCAGGCGCCCACTTTGGCTGGGCATGCCTCTGCTACTGCCCCCTGGCCCAGAGGGTCAAGCACAGTGTCGCCTTTCCAAGTACATGCTTTCTTGCCCAAGTCCATTTGGTAGCCCTTGACAGCTGCTGCCTGGGGCAACGTGATGGGCCGGGCCGGGCAGGGCAGGGCCGGGCCTGGGCAGGTGTGGTCCCCAGCTACCTGTCCAGGCAGCAGCTGGCTTCGCACTCCTGCACTCCCGGTCTTTGCTCCCTTTCCCTTTCCCGCTCCCAGAATGCGCTGGGAGGAGACCCAGACTGCGCAGGTCTCTTCCACCTGTGATGCCTACCCTGTCCTCCAGGGAAACTTCCTATTCTCTTAGGCAAATCTGCAGAGAACCTATGAATGTCAGCCAGCAAGGCCCTGAGTTAGATACTGCATGCGTAGAAAGTTGGAATCTGGTCGGAGAGGTGACAGCTCAGCAGACAGAAAAACAAGGGGCATTCTTGTTTTGAAAGGAAGTATAGTGTACAAAAGGCAGAAGACTGCAGCTCAAGTTCGGATCGACCACTTTTTAGCTATGCAACCGGGAGCTTTCTCAACTGCTGGGCCTCAGTTTCCTCCTCTGTGAAATGGGAATATCAGGAGTTGCTCCTGAGGATGGAAGGGAGAATCCCATGAGACCCTAAGCAGGAAACACTTCCCAGGGCCTAGTACAGAGGAGGTGTTCAGTCAACAGGGGTGGAAATATATACCTTGCTGCGAGAATTCTGAGAGGCAGGAAGCACAAATATTGTCCACCCGTGTTTGTTTTTAGGGATGAGGGAACCTACAGAGGAGGGGGGCTGAGCCTTGTAAAAACTTGGGGACACACTCTGTCAGTCTAATCGCTTTGAAGATGAAAGGTGGCTGGAATGCCAGCCATTCTGAGGGGACCAGAGCTAGATAGAGCAAAGATGAAGAGACACAGCAGGGCAGATTGTGTAAAATAAAATGCGTATTTTTAATTGCTTGAGTTCACATCTCATAAAAGAAAAAAAACATAAAGCAAAACAGCACAAGCCCTGGCCATCCCCCCTGCCTTTCTCTGCCTTGAGTCAGGAACCAGTTCCCACCAGGCTTTCTTGGGTTCAAAGCATCTCCCCGCCCTAATTCCCACCCCAGCCTCCCCACCTCCCACCTCCACTGTGGGCACCGGCCCTCCCCAGGCCTACGGCCTCTGCCCACTGTGGTGGGCAGCACCCAGAGTCAGCAGGCCTGGTGGGAGGCAGGGAGGGGGCCGGGAGATCAGGCAGCTCCCCCGCACATACACACCTCTGCCTGCCAGGCCTCCTGTTGATTGTGGCTCATTGTCCAGGTTCTTACCCAGACGATGAGCCTAGATACTACGTCTCACCTTGCCCCTCTCTGTAGCCCCAGCCCTGCTTCCCGGACCTGTCTGAGCCTGTGAGCAGGGAGGCGGGGGCCTTGGGCCAAAGACCCGCTGAGCCAACACTGCTTCCTCATCATCCCCCCACCCCCTAGAACCCACCCTTTCCCTGGCTCCTGCCAGCCCTGCTCCCCATGCCCCCTGAGGTGGCACAGACCACCCAGCCCCCTGCCTGCCCCTCTCTGTCCTCCTGCATTTTCTCAGCCCCCCCACCCCACCCCGTGGCCTCACTCCCTCACTTCCCAGTCAGGCTGCTCCCCAGGACGTGTCAGGACAGGGTGCCTGGGTTCTGGTCCTACAGGCTCCAGCTCTGCCCGCCCTCAGTGGGGGTGGGGCACAGGGGGAGGATTTGCTTTGACCTGCTTATTTAGGCTTCCCTCCCTCCTCCACCCCCCTCCCCAAGGGAGCAGGCTGGGGTGAACCCCGGAGCACCTCCTGATTGCACCCACCAAGGTTGCCCAGCCTGGGGCTGCTGAGGCCTCGTGGGGGGGAGGGGCGGGGAGGGGGCGTGGGGGAAGGGTGGTGCCCATTTGCCTCCGTCTAGGCCAGCCTGGTCTCTGAGCACTAGACATGGGACACCAACCTACCCTCCAGAGACTCCAACCCAGAAGCCTTCACTCAGCCAGGAGCGGTTTCTAGCCCGTCTGTCTTCCTCATCCCTTTGGACCAGGAAAGTAAAAGAAGGGGCAAGAGACTTAGATTCTGTCCTTGGCTTTTCAGTTAACTGATTGCGTAGCCTCAAGTCAGTCACCTCACCCTTCTGGGTCTCATTTCAACATCTAAGAAATGGGCGGCCCCTTTCTTAAATCATTCCAGAATCTAGGATCATCAGGGTAAAGGGGGCTGGAAGAGCTGAGCGACGGGGTTATCCCTGGCTGGCCAGACTGGGGAGCAGAGGAAGGGGGCCTCCCGCCTCCCCCGGGGGAAGTGGAGCTGAATGCTTCTCCCACATGTGGGGCCTCTCAGCCTTTCTCTTAGAGAGAAGCCTGCCTTTGCACAGAGAGTCACGACATTCTCCAGGGAGTCTGTTCCTCCTTTGATCCTGAGCTTCCTGAGAAGTCTTGATTAAAGAATCCCAATGACTGGAGAAGTTGACAGAGCCCCATGTCCACGATTGTGCTCTCTGAGCTCTCACCCTAGCCTGGCTCGCAGGTTGCTGAGCAGACATGGGTTGGGGGTCCTACCCCATGCGGGGCGCTGGGGCTTCAGAGATGGTGTGTCTCCCAGAGCCCAGCACTGTGCCCCCCCCCCCCCCGAGAGCTGGTGCTCTGGGAACCTGAGCGTAGAGCTGGTGGCTGGCATGAAGGGTGGGGACCTGGGAGGGATGGGAGCAGAAGCTGGGAACATAGGCAGGGACTGATGGTGAAGGCTGATGGGTAGCTCAGATCCACCTCAGACTTAGCCCCGGGCAGCGGAGAACTAGAGTGATGAGTTCGGGTTTGCCTTCAGACCCACTGGGCAGTGCAGCACGGACCGACGCTCAGCCAGCCTGGGTCTGTTTCCCAGCGGCAACAGTAAGACCTCTCTTGGAGGATTTTGGGGAGGATGAGAGGAGTTGCAGTGCCTCACAGTAATACCACTTAGAGAGTGAGTGCTCCTTAAAAGTTCACTCCTCTTAGTGTAATTGGTGCCAGGATTCCGGATAGAAGATGGTGCGGGTCTAACCTCCCAGTCAGGCTGCAGTAAGGATGGGGAGGCCAAGGGCTGGGTTCCAGAAACTCAGAGCAGGGAGTCCACGGGATGGCAAGAGGGAACCCCGATGTAGCTCGGCCCTGGGAGGGAAGGGGATGAGGGAGGAGCGGGAAGGAGAAGAGTTCAGTGGGGCACGGGGAGGGTGAGGTGCCCAGCTGGCCGCCGGACAGCCTGGATTCAGGGCCCTCGCCACAGAGGCATGCTTGAGGCCGTGGGGCATGCGGACGCATCCTACAGCCAGGCAGCCAGTCCTCTCCTGCCTCCGTCTTCTCCCTCCCCAGAATGGCGCCAAACCTACAGGCCACCGTGAAATTCAAGGGGCAGATGTCTCCTCCATCTCTCCCTCCTCCCCAGCGCTTCAGGATCAGGCTCGTGGGTGTGAGCCAAGCAGGAAAGATACAGGTGGTACCTCAAGAGGCGCCCCATCCGGCTCCTTCCCTTAGGAGCAGAGAGGAGAAAGATCCACAGCAGGAGGTGGTATAGAGGCCGTGGCCTTCCAGGGCCTCCCACCACCTGCCCACCACTATTTCTTTCTACACCTGGCTGCCTCCTGGTTTGGTGAGTTATTAGCTTATCTACTGACCCAGAGGCAGGGCCTTTGTAACCACAACAAGAGAAACCACCACAGTACCTTTCTACAGGTTGGTCTGACTGATAGCTGTTCCCCAGGTGCGCTCACGTCCATTATCACGTTATTGAACCATCGAAGGCTGAAGTCACACACTCCCACTCCTGTTCTTCCGTGGCCCAGCTCTGCCAGCTCCTTGTCCCCATCCCCACCGACTTCTTGGCAACCCTTGGTTGTCCTGCTTTTCTCTGCACCTCTGTTTCCCCATCTATAAACGGGGAGCTCTTAGGCCCCCATCTCAGGGACCCATCAGCTGAAAGAGTCTCAGGCTGGCCTTTCCTCCAACCCAGTCTCTCCCAAGGCCTCATTCTGGGTTCTCTAGCCCTTTGACTTTCCTATCTATTTATACACAGAATTCACCCACAACATTTCAGTTTTCCAATAGAATCATTAATTACCCCAGGAATTAAACCCAATTAGCATTGTAGGGGCCTTTCTGAGCCAGGAGCCATTAGCCAGGGTGAAAATGCACAGGCGTGAGGAAGAAAACCCACCCTTTCCCAGCATTAAAAATGAAAGCAGGAGACAGCACTGCAAAGCAGAGGGCCCCAATTAAAGCTGGGGCCTCTCTCATTAAGCTAATTTGACATGCTATCCCGGCAGCCTCTGGTGGGAAGCCCGCTGGTGGAGCTGGCTGGGAGCTGTCTATCTGAACTCTCTGCTCACCTTGGGCACTGAGAGGGCCCCAAAGAACCCGCGCCAGGCCTCCGGTCCCCTGTTCAGGGAGGGGTGTGAAGAGTCTCGGCCGATTTTTCATTAGCACCTGCTGCCCACTTCCTGGGCTTCCGGGCAGCTAATAGCCCAGAGTAGGTGGGACTGGGCTGGGGGTTCGGGGTGGTGCATGCTAGGTGGGAGGAGCAGGGATGAAAATTGAGAATAACAAAACCTTACATTTCTGAGGCTTAGGGAAAGGACAGAGGTTGGCCATCACCTCTTTGGCCCTGGGGCTGAGGAGACTCCCCTCATGGGATGGTCATAAAGACTAAGTGAGATTATATAATTAAATGCCTGATGCACCGTAGCTGCTTAGTCAATGGTAGCCATCGTTTGCAATTCCGGACCTTTGGCATACCTGGTCCTCCCAAGGACCCAGAGGCAATGGGGGAAGATGTGACCACCAGCGTCTCCCAGGTGGAGAATCCCAGGGACAGAGAGGAAGATGCACAGCCAGAGATTGGCAGAGTTCAGACTAGGAGTCAAGATTTATAACTCCTGGACTGGGAGGCAAAGGGAACAAGGAAAGAACGGAGGTTTTATGTACTTGAAGTGCCCAGTAACATCCCCTTGGCTGGGAATGCCCTGGTCGCAGCCAGCCCTGTTGTCCTGACAGGAGTGGGGATCGGGGGCTCAGCCTCACCCAGGGCCAGAGTGAGGGGATGGCGTCTGCCCTCCCAACAAAGAACCCGATCCAGCCCCCACCACCTGGACTGCCAACAGGCACGGGTCCCGTGTATCAAGTCCCACCCTTACCTGTGATTCTGGGGCTTGGTAGGAGTGTGCCAGGCGCTCATCTCCCATAGGAAGGTGAGAAAGGGAGGCCATGGGCAGCCCATGCGGTGGTCAAGAGCATAGCCTCTCCCCGAAAGAAGCCTCATGGAGACTGCGTGTGTTGAATCTGCTTCATAGACTGTGTGACCCTCCATCCCTGAAATGGAGACAGTGATGCTACCTAGCTCCGGGAGTTGCTGCGAGGATTAAGTGAGTTAATATAAGTAAACATTCAGGCCTGGGCCTGGGCCTGGCACAGATAAGTTATACCCATGTGTTAACTGTTCTTGCCATCCGTTGGCAAGGGTCTCTCAAGGAACGTCATCCTTCTGTACGTTCTCCTCTTGGGAGGCAGGGGAGCCGGTGAGACCCTCGGCTTCTGCTGCTAAGCGGATAGACCCAATCTTGGGCCAGTTGAAGGTGGCAGGCAACACCCTCCTCAACATGGCAGAACGTGCGGGTCCCCCCCCGACGCACGCACACCCCCCTCTGCCACCAGCCACTCCTGGGCTTTCAGGGGCCATGATGAGCAGTGCGGTGGGCAGGGCAAAGGGGGCATGAGAATGGGAAGGAGAGGGGCAGCAGGTGGCCCGGAGGTTGGGCTGCATCCCTGCAGCTGGGCGCTGTGCCCCGCTGCCTACGTGCGCACGCTCTCTGTACGGCAGGACAGGAAACAGGTCCTGGCATGCCGGGCCCCTACCCAGTGACTCCTGAAACCCCAACAAGTCTGAGCTGGAAGCGGGCCTGGGTGCGGCTCCTGATAGATTCATGTTGGGCAAAGGGATGGCAGGGAGAAGGGGGTGGAGAGTAGGGGAAAGACTCCCCCCCACACACACACTCGAAACTCTGACAGGGGAGCCAGGGGAAGAGCGGGCAGGGCTGCGAGCAATGGCCGGGGCTTGGGGTTTTCACCTCCTGCCTCTTGCGTCTGCTCATCCCCTGTGCCCCTGCCCCGGGGGGCAGGAAGAAGGCAGGCTGTGGCAAGGGCAGGGACCTGCTCCCCTCAGCATTTTGCCAAGACGAGGGTGATGATTTCAGTGCTGAGAAAGGAGACAAGGGAGCGGGGAGGAAGGCGAGGTGACAGCCTGAGGCTGGGAGCACAGTGAGGCCAGGCAGGACGCGTCCCCAAGGACCCCGGGACCACGGAAGTCATTTTACACAGACGCCCTCCCTCCATCCTCACCCCAGCCAAACGAGGTGGCCTCGCTTTAGGCCCATTTTTATGGGTGAGAAGGCCGGGTTTCGGGAAGGTTGTGGGACTTGTTCCTGGGTCCTACTGCTGAAGCTGGAATTAGCAGCAGGACAAGCTACAAAGTATGGGCCCACCCACCGCCCCTTTCAGCCTTCCGGGTGCGGGGGAAAGGCACAGCCCAGGGCAGGCTTTCCAGGGACCGCACATGTCCACACGGCCCTGCCTTAGGTGGCTTGGGGCGGGGGAGAGCAGGGTGGTGTGGGAAGCCCGGTGCCCTTGACAGGCAGACCCACCCACACAGGGGAGGCCTGCAAGCTGAACTGGCCTCTCCCGGCAACATGACGTCAGGCCCCTTTGGAGACCCTCTTCCTGTGGCCACCCCAAGGGGGAGGATTATCGGGTAGAAAAAAAAAAAAAAAACTGAGCCAGACTGCCTTCCTCCTGGGGTGCCACCGAGCTGAGGCTGAGTTCAGACCCGGGGTGAGCTGAGATTAGGACGGAAATGGTGGCCACACGTAGGGTTCTGCTTCTTCCTGTGAGTCAAGCCAGGAGGAGGTTGGCACCAGGGCTAGAGTCATAACCCCCGTCTTGTGGTCTAGGTTGGCATTGACATTGAGGTTGGGCTGGGGCTGGTGTTGGGGTTGACACTGTGGTTGGGGGAGGATGCTTCTCGGGGTTAACACGGGTGGGTACAGTGAGCGGGCGGTGTTACAGCTAAAGCCGGTGTCATCTGAGAGGTTGGAGGTGCTTGAGGGATTCAGCACCTTTGGCTCCATTTGGAAGAGAAATGCCCATTTTCGCTTGAGCCTTGGACTGGGGAGAGCATCGGGATGGAGGTGGCAACCAAGCCAGAGCAGGCTGAGTGTGGGGGGTCTGAAAAAGAGGTAGGTCCTGAAGGTGACAGAAGGGCCATGGAAAGACTCTCCCGTCCCTTTTCCCTAAACTCCTGCTCACCTCTGTTGTGATGCTACCCAGATGTCGCCTGAATTTGTGAGACACAGGGAGGTGCTCTCCTCTGCAGGGCTTGGGTTTGCCTTCCCCAGCCCACCTCCAGCCCCCTGCTGGAGACCCTGCAGGTGAGGCTTCTGGGACAGCACTGGCTGAAGAAGGTCAAAGAGAAAATGTGACCAACCCCAAGCCTTGGCCAATTTCATGTCGGGAAGAAGCCTGCCTCTTCCCCTTGTCTGTTCCCCAGGCCGTGCCCAGTGAAGAGGTTGAATCCTGCCTGGAGTGCATCAGAGAAAGCCTGAAGCCCAGAGCAGAGCTCAGAGGGTGGCAAGAAAGGCTTTCTGGGGGGACGGAGATGGCCCGGAAGCGGGAGGTGTGACCTGCTGGAGGCTGGCACCAGGTCATGGCAACTGAGACATTCAGGGAGGGGCTTCACGGAGGAGGGGGCACGGGGCCAGGGGAGGGGCTCCTGCCTCATCTCGGCCCTCACTGCTGGCTTTCCCAGTACCTCCTGAGCCCGGGCCCCAAGCCCCCTCTCCCAGTGGCGGCTGCAGAGTCTGCAGAGAGAGTCCCAGGAGCTCAGTTCCGGCCTACTGCAGGTCTTGTATCATCTGTGCAGCAAAGGGATGCCGCAGAAGACCCGGCCCTTCCTGCCCGGCCTGGGAATGTTCTGTCTAACCTAAACCTAAAGTTCAGCTGCGGTGCCCAGACCCGTGAGTGCCGCCCAGAAATGAAACAGGTAGAGAGGACCAGAGGTGGCTTCAGACGCAGGTGGAAAGGAGGTTGTCTTGGGCCCTGATCATGGGCGACCCGCCCTCCTGTCTAAGAGCCAGCGTCACCACTGTGCTGTGGCTGCAGGGCATCTTCACAGAGGTCCTGCACTTCAGCCCCAGGGACTGCTGAGACCCAGGCTTTCTGGGGGACAGGATGGGGGGACACTCCAGAGGCAGTCTCCACCCCTCCATCCCAGTATCCCTGTTGGGATGTGTAAATGCAGCCTCCTGAGTGACACAGTCGCTTCCCACTGTCCCACCAGCGGCAGTTCCCTGGCCCACACCCCGAAGCCTGGACGGGCCCCTGCCAGGGCAGCCGTAGGGGGAGCCCCCCAGAGGCAGGAACAGAGCTGCCGGCCCACACGGAGGAGCCTGGCGTGGGGACGGGGCGCTAGGAGCGACACCTGCCAGCCCAGGGTGGGACGGGCACAAGGGCTGATTGTTGTAGGGGCCGAGTGCCACACGGAGGGGTGGTGTGTGTGTGCATGTGCGCACGCGCCTCCTGAGGCCGAGAGGCTGAACCACCTGCAACAGGCCGCCTGCGTTAAAAGGAAAAAGACAGAAGAGAGCTAGGCCCGGGGTGAGAAGAGCAAACGGCAAAACTTAATGACTTTAATATGAAAGAATTTGCCACTAATTAAGCACAAACACTCCACTAATGCAGGGAACACATGTTGTGGATTTCACTTAAGCAGGAACCAAATGAGGTGCAAACCTTCCGAAATGATCGCGGTTTACCAGCCGGAGGAAGATGCTGTCTGGCCTCGTTTCTGCTCTTAGAAGCAGAGGGCCTTGTCTTCGCGGCCTCCCTGCCTCCCTGTCCCAGGCTCCCAGCCATGCTCCCCCTGGGCTGTGTCTCTCCTGCCCTTCTGTCCTCTGGGGACACGGGCACCGCTCCATAACCTGCTTTCTGGCAACACGGGGCAGTCGGCTGCAGACTCCCCGGGGCCTCTGGTCCTCTCCACCTGCCTTTCCCAAGCACATACCTCATGTCCCTCCTATAGAGCCGACAGCGGGCTCTGCAGCAGGGAAGACCTGCACCCCTGCTCTGACCCGCCTCTGGGCCCTCTGCCCCAGAACCCAGGACAGTCCCCATCTTGAGAGCCCCCAGCCACTTCCCTCCTGCACCGAGCTTGTAGGGTCTGCCCTGTGCATCCCTCACACACGCCAGCACCCCTGCCTGAGCTCCCTGCCCTCTCCTCTGGGCCAGTGAAGGCAGTTTTGCCCCGCAGGGAACTTTCGGCAATTTCTAGAGATATTTTTGGTTGTCACAATGGAGGAAGGGTGGGCAGAGGCCAGCGATGCCGCTAAACGCCCTGTGGCACACAGGACAGCCCCCACTACCAAGACTCATCAGGCCCTAAATGTCAGTAGCGTCAAGGTTGAGGACCTCTGATCCGGGACAGCGGCCTCCTCAGAGCAAGGGCTTGCGCAAGATGACACGGTGGCTGGCAGAGCCGGAATGGAAACCAGCTTGCCTGATTTCTAGGCAGCTTCTTTCCCTGAGACTGTAATAACAATTTTTTTTTAAAGATTTTATTTATTTGACAGAGACACAGCGAGAGAGGGAACACAAGCAGGGGGAGTGGGAGAGGGAGAAGCAGGCTTCCCGTGGAGCAAGGAGCCCGATGCGGGGCTCAATCCCAGGACCGTGGGATCATGACCTGAGCTGAAGGCAGACACTTAACGACTGAGCCCCCCAGGCGCCCCCGGAATAACAATTATACAACCCATCATGTAGCATACCTATGCGCCAGGCACTGCGCTAAGAGCTTATAGGACCCACCTCAGTTAATCCTCAAATCATCCCTAGGCCACAGCACTGTAATTGTGCCCATTTCGTGCATGACAAAACTGAGGCACAGAGAGGTTGATGGAGCTTGCTCAGTCACCCAGCCAGTAAGCAGCACATAGCAGCCCAGGCCCATCTGACCTCCAAGTCAGTGCTCGTGGGTGAGTTATTGTCTTCTACACCCCCACCATTGCAACCTTCAGTCTCCCACCCCACCTTCCCCTGTTAGAATGAGCCTCCCCGGAAACAGGCAGGCTATCCCTGCCCGATGCCCTCCCCTCCTCTTCCCTCCCCGCACAGGCCTACCCCCTCGGGTACACACAGCTGCCTGGAGCCGGACAGGGCGTGGGCAGAGCTGGGCCCTGGGGTGGTCTGACAAGTCCCTTCTGGGACAAGGCAGATCTAGAGACTTCCAAACAGGTGGTGACCATTGGCATAGAACCCACAGGACTGAGACAATGCATATGTTGATACTCAGCTTTTAAGAGGGGCTCCTGGGGAGGCCGAGGGAATCTCCCTGTTTTCGGGGCAGCCCCCAGCCTCGACCACCCGCGCACCAGCTCTCTGAAGAGGCTGCTCCCTACACTCCCCGAAATGTGTCATTGAGGACGCACCCTTGCTGAGGGAAGCCCTGGCCGTCGTGGGTGTCTGCTGGGAGACGTGTCATCTGTGCTGGTGGGGTGGACAGGGTTGGCGTGGGCTGCAGAGCAGGGACCTGTGTCAACCCCAGGCTTAGAGCCAGGCGCTTCGAGGCCTCAGAGGGCTCGGCCAGGAGAAACCCGGGCTGTGTTGAGAGGGGTGTGGCACTGGGGGGTGTGCAGGCTTCGCAGGGCTAAGACCTGGGGAGCAGGGCCTCCAGCTGCAGCTTGCTTGGGTGAGAAGAATATTTTTCACCTCTGGTCTAGAGTGAGGAAGGAGGCAGGGCTGTGTGCTAGGAACTGGGGCAGAGGAGAGAAGAAAGAAACCAAGAAGCGGCAAGTGGGAAGCAAGCAGAGGATGTGGGGCTGTGGGGCAGCAAGAGGTATACCTTTTAGGGTGCAGCTTCCTGGTTTCAGTCAGGAGAGGGTTCCGGCCCTGACCTGCGTGCCTTGGGTGCAGATGTGAGGCTCCCCTTCCAGCGCTGTCCTCCTGCCCTGCCTGCTGACACCGAGCAGTGAGCGGTGTCCTCCTGTGTCCGCCCTGCCCTTGACCGATGTGCGGTATCCAGGAAGCTGTTATCACACCCGGGAAATGGCTGAGCCTGGCCTGGAACCCCAACTGGTTCGTAGCCTTCTCCACCCACCACTGGGGGCCCCCTTACGCCTACTGTATGCCAGGCACTGGCCTTTGCCTTCGCGAGGGGAGATGCTGTGACAGATGTGTGCTCCTGGGTCCCTCGGGGTGCTGGATACCCCACTCAGGGGAGGAGGTGTGCTCTAGGAAGCCTCCTCCTCAAAAATCAAGGCTAAGGTCACTCAGGAAGGATGAAGGGGACTGGGGCAGATAACGGGGTATGGGTTTTTCACAGAGGGAGTAACTGCAGGGAATGGATGGTGGTGTTCCATGGGGCAGAAGAGAGAGAGCCAGGGGAGGAGGTGGCTGCAGGCTCTGGCGCCCAAGATGAGGTCCCGAGCCCAAAAGGACTTTGCACTTGATCCTGAGGGCTGCAGGAAACCCATGGAAGGATTTTAAATAGAAAATGATTAATGTTTTAGAAAGTGGTGAATGGGTTGGGGGGAGAGCCTGGAGGCAGGTATGTGGCCTCGGCGTTACGCTCCAGCGGGGCTGGGGTAAGTGATGACTGTGGCCTGCCGAGGGGACACGGAGGGGACAGAGGCAGGAATGAGATGCTGAGTGCAAAGGCTCAGGATTTACTTAAAGGGGTGGGGTGGGGAGGCGTGTAGAGTCCTGGCCTGGGAGTGTTGAGAAAATAAGGAAGTGAGACTCTGCTGGAGGTGGGCGGCAGGGAAGGGACTGCGCTGGTGGGAGGGGGCTTAGGGGGAGTCTGGAAGGGGGCCAGTGGGGATGGAGAACAAAGATGAATTCAAAAGCATACAGGAGCTAGCATCTGTCACACTCTGCGACTGCGTGGATAGAAGAGCCCTGAGCGTGGGGCGCCTGGGTGGCTCAGTTGGTTAAGCAACTGCCTTCAGCTCAGGTCATGATCCCAGAGTCCCGGGATCGAGTCCCACATCGGGCTCCCAGCTCAGTGGGGAGCCTGCTTCTCCCTCTGACCCTCTCCCCTCTCATGCTGTTTCTCTCTCTCTCTCTCTCTCTCTCTCTCTCTCTCTCTTCGCGTGAGATAATAAATAAATAAATAAAATCTTTTAAAAAAAAAAAAAGAAGAGCCCTGAGCGCCCCAGCTCTGCTGCCTGGCATTCTGCTTAATCTGGGAGGTCTTCCTAGAGGAGCCAGGCAGTATTCAGAGGTGGAGCGGCCACTTGGTGGAAAAGTTCTAGAGTGTGATCCAGGGAAGGTGCAGAGCTAGGGCAGAGAGAGAACCATACAGGTGATGTCCAAAGTATCATCTTCCAGGGTCATGGGATCCAACACTCTGGTTTTGCAGAAAAGGACAGTGAGGCCAGGGAGGGGAACTGCCTACCTTAGGCCATATAGAAAAACGTGACCAAGGAATGGGGGACCAGAGACTTCCTCTCCTGGTCGCCAGTACGTACCCCTCTTCCCCACCACCTGGCCAAAGGAAATGTGGCAGGTGCAGGGTGAGCAGTCCAGAGACAACCAACAGGTAGAGATGGAGAGGGGCAGCACTGAGAGGGGCTGTCTGTTCCTAGGATGTCCAGGTGGAGTCAGGGGCTGCTCAGGATTGGCCCTGCCTTTGGCCTTGGGGATGGGGCAGCCAACAGGCAGCAGACCTGTAGGAGAGATCCAGGTGTCCCCGGCCACTGGTTCCTCAGCGGGAGAGGGTAAAACCCCTCTCCCTGATTGATCCCCGTCCCCCAACCTGTCCTGCTAGGTTTCACAGAGAGAGATGGGACCTGCCAGAGCAGCCCCCACTGCCACCACCACAACTCCGCGCTTCCACGCCGCTGGGGAGCGGGCCGGCCCAGCCTGTCTGGAAGATCCCAGGCACCTTCTCGGGGCTTTTCCCAGGCTGCCGCGCCCCCTCTTCTCCCACGCTCTGCGCTCACCCGCCCAAGGCTCCGGCGCCAGCCCCACAGCCCATCATTAACCAGCTCTGTGTCGGGAGTTGGGGGGGGGGGCACCAGCCAAGAAGAAAACATCGGCAGTTTCTGTGACCCCAAATAAGGGGTGGAGGCGCCTGGGTTTGGACAGTAGCAATTAGCCCCTGACTGTGGGATCATGGGATGTTATCACCTCTGCTGGCAAGGTGGATGCAGCAGGGACTCAAGGCCCCAGGACTCCTGGAGCCATCCCAGCAGGCACTGCTCCCAGAGAGAGTCCCCAGGGCCCACTCCCACCGGGCAGAGCACCTGCTGTGGGGGGGGGGGGGGCGCTCAGCCTCAGTGAGGAGTGACTTAGGGGTATGGGGGTAAGGATTGGGTCAGCTGCTGCTTCTGGGTCCTCACTGAGCCCTCTGACCTGGGTCACCCTGGACCCCGTCCTGGGCGGGGAGGAGAGTCTGGAGGGTAGATTGGGAGCTCCCGAATAATGGGGAAATCTGCCTGGGGCATGGATACGAGATGGGACAAGTTCAAAGGACCTCAGTGAGAACCCTGCTTATGTGGGTTCTTGCTGGCACAACGATTGGGTCTGGGTAACACTGACTGGCAAAACCTTCCCAGAGGAGGGGCCCTAGAAAGGGGATTCCCTCCTGATCATACCACCTTCCTTGCCAGTCGGTCCCCCAGGTGGATCGGCCTTGGCATCGGAAAGTGAGGAGCTGGCCAGCCCTGGGAGTTGACATTTGGGGAAGTGGCTTGCACTGGGAGGAGGGGCCCTATAACCTTTAGGTCACTGTGCTGACTCAGCAGGGTTTCGGCTGGAGGCCCTATTCCCCCCCCACCATAGGTGAGTCATTCCCACTTACCACTAAGCTGGTTTCTAACCGGATGTCCTCTTCCCTTCTGCCAGTTTTGGGGTGATGGTGGGGAAGGAGATCCCTGGAAATCCCTAGAGATGGATCCCAAAGGATTTGGGTGTCAGAGAGGCCCTGGGTGGGGAGTCTGGTGCTCCTCCCCCAGTGTGCCCCAGTTTCCTCCGGGCCAGGTCTGCCCCTGCTGTCTACCCGACTGAGGGCACCCAGGCCGAGTCTCCGGAAATGGGTGGGGGGCAGAAGAAGAGGTGGCCTGTGCCAAAAATCCCAGAACCCCCTCTTTGCCTATTCCCTCCCCTTTCACCCGCCCACAGGGGCCCAGTCCCAGCCTGCCTGGCCAGGGAGAGAGGGGTCTGAAGTTTCAAAGGGTGGGAAGAGAAACTGCTCGAGGTAGGTATGGGGAGCAGAGTGCCCCACCATTCTGGGCCACACCCCACTGCGTGGGAACCCATGGCCTCAGCCTCGGATTAGCTCCATGGCGGGCAGGGCAGGCAGGCCGGGCCCTGGGGAGCAGGTTTGTCGGCCACAACTGAGGAGCCTTTGTGTTTTGTTGCTGAGCTCGGGGCTTTTACAGGTCTGTGACGTCTCGGGGGGCCGGCCCGACGCCTGCCTTGTTGGCTCAGCACTTCTGGGAAGCCACGAAGGCAGTCCCAGCTGCCCAGCCTGAGCTCTAATGGGGAAACTGAGGTACTTGTGCACGGGCCCCAGACCATGGAGCTCATAGGGTAGTCAGGGAGAATATAGGCAGTGCTTGAGGTCAGGAAAAGAAAAACACATTGCTTGATAACCCTGGGATACGCGAGCCTCTCTACCGAGGGCAGGGGTTCCCGGGATCTCTCCCCTTCACTCCCACCTCTCTGGCTCCTTCCTGCTCTGTACGTCCTGCAGGTACCCCCACCCGGGCTCCCACTGGGCTTCACCCCTGGCCCCCAGTCTCCTGCCCCCCACCCCCACCCACCAAGCCCAGTGGAGAGTGGCCTGCAAGCACTGTGACTGCATTTTGTAACTGGTATTCCTGTCATTTATCAAAAGGAGCAAGAGAGGCTCTGAGATCACAGCCTGGGAGGGACACCAGCCAGAATGATGCCCTGCAGAGTTGGACTGAGACTGGGAGCCCCTTATAAAAAGGCAGGGTGGGAAGAACACCCGGCTGGATTATGCTCGTCTGCGTCCCCGAGCAAGTGAACCAACCCCTCTGGACCCTGGACTCCTCCTCTGTAAAATGATGCATTACATGGTCCATTGAGCCTCCAGGACGCTACCATTCTAGTGGTCCCGGTTCCCACATCTGGGACAGCCCCCACTTCTCACGTAAGAGCGGGCCTGTGAGGAAGGACAGACAGTGCCTTGTGTGGAGCAGCCCTGACGGCCTGGGGAACCAGAGAAAGTCAGCGGGCTAGTCTCCGAGCCCTGGATCCCGCCCGCGAGCCGTGGTGTGGTCAGCTCAACCCGAGGTCAAACCTGTGCCTTCCCTCTCACACAGGGATTCGCAGTCTGCCGGGAGCCGGTGGGGACACACACCGGGAAACGCCCTAGACACATATGCCAGGAAAGCGGAAAGGATACAGATGTGATGGTGGTGGTGATGAGGTCCTCTAACATTTACTGCACGTTTAATTCTGTCCTAAGTGTGCCAAGCTCTCCAGTTTCACGTGTACTCGCTGAATTCCTGAGAACAACTGCACGGGGTAGGGACCACTGTTAGGCCCATCTTACAGATGTGCAGCCTCAGTGCAAACTGAGGCACAGAGAGGTCAAGTCATTTGCCCAAGGTTTCACAGCTCGGACGTGACAGAGGGAGAACGCAAAGCCCCACTGTCTGACTCTTCAGGAGCCCACCTACTGCCTGAAGCGGGGAGGAGATGGAACAACCCTTTAGAGGGTGGGAGGAGCTCAGGCAGTGTCGGGAGACAGGAGCACCAGCTTCCAGGTCATCGAGACCAGAGCGGTTGGTGGAGAAGCTTAGACAGGCCTGCCCTCCTGTTTGCACCTCCTCTCCCGAGCCTTCCAGACGAGGCTGATGTTCCCTCTCTTCCGGCACGGAGGAGGGCCCTCTTCCTGGGTCACTGCCCTGACCCAGCCCTTTCTCTGCCTTTTCAGTGGAGATCCCCACTGCCCCATTCACTGCACCCCACTGGGGGTGCGCCCCCCTCTCCGAAAGCCTCCCAGTCTGCCCAATCTAAAGAACGAGGGGCATCTCCCCAACCGTGCATCCTCGGGCCAAGACTGACAGCCCCAAGCCAGAAGCTGGGGTTCTGGGTCCCTAAGCCTGGAGTGGGGTGGAGGGCGAAGGGAGGGTCTTCAGACCTTGCCAGTGTCCCCAGCCCCTCCCAGTTCCAGAACTCTGGGAGCAGGGAGTGACCCCAAACCCTGTACCCAAAGAGCTCCCTTGTGCCCAGTGGACTGTGGACAGAGAGGCCAACATCACACTAAGTCGGCCTGCTCCTTAGAGGTCCTCCCGCACTCTGGCTTGCCCACTCATCAGTAGGGCAGAAGCAAGGGCCAGGACAACCGGCTTTGTGCGCAGTGAGTGGGCGGTGCCAGGCACTCTCCTCACTGGCCCCCCATGGGGCTGCCTCTGGAGAGGAGAAGGGGCCTTAACCCCAAAACAGACATTAGCATGGGGAGGGCTGCCTTGGTCTGGTTAGGTATTGCCAGACAAGACAGGGCCGCTGGGGCGCCCGAGCCCCTTGCAGCGCCCGCCCCGCCCCCACGCCCAGGCCGTTGTCAGCGGTCTTCCCTCCTGGTATTCACAGCTCTGAAGGGTGAGGTCACTGCTGAAGACACAGCAAATGAATGGTAGCATGTATGCCAGGCGCTGAACTCTGCCTGTCCTCACACCTGCGGAGGAGTGACAGGAGATGGGGTCAAGGCAGGCTTGGTGGGCTGTGTCCCGCTATAGGCCCCTCCGTGCCTGGACACAAATCCCTAGATGGTTCCTGGTGCCCCCACCCCCAACCTATGGCCCAAGCCCTCCCAACTGGCTTTTCCTGTTTTCTGGCTTTGTGTGGTGAAAGTTCCCCAATTATACCCACATTATCTCAGCTGCTGGGCAACCTCCAGCAGGTTGGTGAGTGAAGGCTGGGGAGTGGGGGAGGGAGCACCCGCTTACCCTGCTGGGAGGGCCTAGGGCCTAGCTGCTTGCCAGCTAGCCAGTCAGCAGGAGCACTGGCTGGCCCACTGACCTCACCATGGGACTCTCTCTGGGGTGGGGCCCCAGCGGGGCCGGGCTGCAGTTCAGGGACTCAGACTCAGGGCCAGAAGGGGCTGGACTGGGGGACTCCAGCCTGCTCCTTATAGAGGAGGAAAATAGGGCTCAGGAGGGGTAAGTGACTGGCCCAGGTCCCACGGCCAGCTCAAGATGGAGCCGAGCAGAACCCAACTCTCCTGACTCCCTGATGGATGCTTCCTCCATTGGACTCCAGCCAGCCCGCAGTGCTCTCTGCCCAGGGACATGTCAGAACCCCACAGACTGGCCAAGAAGACAGAGGGAGGGGACGGAGTGGGGTACCCCGGGGGGGGCCTTGAAGGGTCTGTGTGGTCATGAACAGGCATGTGATACGGGAACATCAGGGAAGCTTCCAGAGCATGGCAAGGGCCTGGCTCGAAGGGGCCAAAGACCTATTTATTCAGCAAGCATTTTTGAATGCATTTTTATATATCAAACACAGAGGATACTGCAGGGACCTAGGAGACATGCCTGTACCCTCCTGAGGGAAGGAGCTTTCACCTGCCATGGTCTCCCAAGCCCTCAGAGGAGTGTGCCCTGCTTTTGTGTCTCCCATCATGCAAGGGCAAATAGGAGCCCCAAGTTTCCAGTCTTGAACCCCAGGCTCCCTTGGGGGACCATTGAGGCCATCCCCCTGCCTCTGGGTCAGTCCAGGGCCTGGCATTGATAGTACTGATGGGGGGGGCCTGGGTGGCTCAGTCGTTAAGCGTCCGCCTTCGGCTCAGGTCCTGATCCCTGGGTCCTGGAATCAAGCCCCGCATCGGGCTCCCTGCTCCGTGGGAAGCCTGCTTCTCCCTCTCCCACTCCCCCTGCTTGTGTTCCCTGGCTCGCTGTGTCTCTCTCTCTGTCAAATAAATAAAATCTTTAAAAAAAAAAAAAAAAGATAGTACTGATGGTGCTCAATAAGTGGAGTGCAGTAAGGATGTGACAACACAAAGTGTACAGAGGCACAGCCAGTAACAGAGCTCAGGAATGAGCCCTGGAGAGACCCACCAGAGGGGATGGCTGCCCCGAGTTCAGGGTTAGGGCAAAGCTCAAACAAGCCTTTCTAGTGGGAATAAAACAATCGGTGAGGAGACTAGAGGGAATTGATTCATTCATCCAATGCCACTGATCACTCCCTCCTCCTTGCAAATCTCTATTCTCGTGGGTTCCGTTGCAATTTGGCAACAAATACTTACTGAGCACCTACCGTGTGCCAGGCCCTGGGCTGGGCACTGGAGATGTGGTGATGGGAAAGGACAGATTCCACTGTGGTGGAGAAGTCTAGAGGCGTGAACGACCACGTTCCAAGGCAGAAAAGATCTGTAACAGAGGGGGCTCGGGGAAGGTCTGTGAAGCTTCCCAAAGGGGGTGGCCTGAGTGGGAGATCCATCGGTGGAGAAGGAGAAGAGCCTTCTAGGGCCTTCTAGGGAAGTGCAAGAGCAAGAGTCTAGGAATGTTAGGAGGAGGAAGAGAGGGAGGAAGGGAACATAGAAACATGGCGTGTTCTGAGGAGGGGCCCAGGCTGACATGGTTGGAGGGCATCACGAATGGAGAGATGTGGACAACAAGGCAGGATATAGATCAGGGGATGTCAAATGCCAAGACATTAAGACTAGGGGCAGCCGGGAGCCAGGGGATTGTGCAGTACCTGCTTCTCCCCGCCTGGCTGGGTGAGGGGATGGGGCCATGTCCCCCCAGGGGGTGGGCACTCAGCCTTAAGGGAGAAGACCTAATGGGGATGGCCATGATGGTGGCCACCGTGAGCCATGTGGGCAGCGCTTCCTGTCTCCTGACACACTTTCTCCTTAGTCCCATTTGGTTCTCCTAGCAGCCCCGTGAGGTGGAGGCCTGGATTTTATGCCCCATTTGGCAGAAGGGGACTGAGGCCCAGGAAGGTGATATGGTTGGTGGCTCCCAGCAGAACAGTGCACTCGACCCTCCTCATCAAAAACAAGGGTGGGGGCGTGTATTTACTGCCGTGAGGCGGTACCCACAATGTATCGCCAAGTGAAAAGGCAGCTTGCGGAACAGTACGTACGGTGTGTGATTCTCCCTCGGTGTGAGGAAAAGAAAAGATGGTCATGCGGAGAAATATAGGGAAATAATGTAAAGAGAAGAAAGTAAAAGAGGATATTTCCTGCAAGATTATCAGTGATATTTCTGAGTGGCGGGATCCCGAGTGGTGCCATTTTCTTCTCAGTATTTTTCAGTATCGCCCAGAGTGCTTTTATGACAAGCAATTACTATTTTTATGATCAGCTTCGGAAGAGTAATACTGCTAGAGAGGAAGGAGCAGCGCCCCTGGAGTCCGGGCGGGGGGCCGCGCCTGTCGCTGACCACCGCCCGCGTCTCCTTTGCCCAGGCCCCCACGCCCAGGTGGTCCAGGTGAACGACTCCATGTACGGTTTCATCGGTACGGATGTGGTGCTGCACTGCAGCTTTGCCAACCCGCTGCCCGGCGTGAAGATCACCCAGGTCACGTGGCAGAAGGCCACCAATGGCTCCAAGCAGAATGTGGCCATCTACAACCCAGCCATGGGCGTCTCCGTGCTGGTCCCCTACCGCGAGCGCGTGGAATTTCTGCGGCCCTCCTTCACCGACGGCACCATCCGCCTCTCCCGCCTGGAGCTGGACGACGAGGGAGTCTACATCTGCGAGTTCGCCACCTTCCCCGCCGGCAATCGAGAAAGCCAGCTCAACCTCACCGTGATGGGTAAGCTGGCCCAACCCCCTCCCTCCCTGCTCGTGCAGAGGCCTGGGGCCTGGGGCTTGGCCATTCTCGACGCGTGCCTCGATGGCCCCGTCGTTCTGCTTGGGTTCGCATGGCGCTTCCAGTCCCTTCCAGCCGGGCTGGGCCACAGTTCACTAGGGATTGGGGGCAGGGCCTTAGCTGTTGGACAGAGCTAAAGATCAGGATTCAGGTTGGAGCGCCCCCCCCCCCACCAAGGTGCTTTGTGAGTGACCAAGAAGCAAGCAGAAGCTTCAGACACCACGGTAAGGAGAAGAGCCGCATGAGCCACTGTCCTTGAGCAGGCCGAGGCTCCAAGAAGGCCTCTGCTTGACAGAAGCGAGTACCAGCCATAGAGCAGGGAGGACGTAGGTCAGGTGTGAAACAGTCCCGGGAGAAGTGCACAGCTGAGAGGTGAGGATGGCCAGGGGTACGTCCTGGACCCGCACACCTTGGGCGAGGCAGGAGAGCTGGTCCCATGGCGCTCTCCACTTCCCCGCAGCCAAACCCACCAACTGGGTAGAGGGTACCCAGGCAGTGCTTCGAGCCAAGAAGGGGCAGGACGACAAGGTCCTGGTGGCCACCTGCACCTCGGCCAATGGGAAGCCTCCCAGCGTGGTGTCCTGGGAAACACGCCTGAAGGGCGAAGCGGAGTACCAGGAGATCCGGAACCCCAACGGCACGGTGACTGTCATCAGCCGCTACCGCCTGGTGCCCAGCCGGGAAGCCCACCAGCAGTCCCTGGCCTGCATCGTCAACTACCACATGGACCGCTTCCGGGAGAGCCTCACCCTCAACGTGCAGTGTGAGCAGGGCACGGTGTGGGCCGGCTTCCTGGGGTGGGCACCGCTGTCCCCCCCCCACTACCCACCCACACCAGCCCTCCCTCCTCATCTGCTTCTATCTCCCGCCGCTCTCCCCCGCCCCTTCCTTCTCTGGCCCCTCTAGCCTCCCCCTCCCTCTCTCTCCCTGGGGGTGCTTCGGCCTCCCTCCTCTCCTCCCCCATCTCCTCCCCCCTCTCCTCCCCATCTCATCTCCTCCCCCCTCTCCTCCCCCATCTCATCTCCTCCCCCACCTCCTCCCCCCTCTCTCCCCCATCTCATCTCCTCCCCCCTCCTCCCCCCCTCCTCCCCCCTCCTCTGACCTCCTTCCCCCCTCCTCCCCCCTCTCCTCCCTTGGCTCGTCTGTCCTCATACCTCCTCAGTCCCCTTGCTTCTGCTGCCCTGAGGGTCCATGATCCCCTCCCTCCCCCTTTCTCTCTCCGTCTTCCAGCTGGTTCCATGTCACTGCTCTCCCCCCTCCCTTCCCTGTCCGAGGCTCCCTCACCCCAAGTCCTGCTCTCCTGACCTCCCCCTTCTCAAAACATCATCCCTTGCCCCACAGATGAGCCCGAGGTGACCATCGAGGGGTTTGATGGGAACTGGTACCTACAGCGAATGGACGTGAAGCTCACGTGCAGAGCCGATGCTAACCCCCCAGCCACCGAGTACCACTGGACCACGTAAGTGCTCTGGGGCTGGCCGGTAGCCCGGCAGGGTACCTGGCTGGTCACAGGGAGTTGCCCCACCCCACTGGGGAGGAAAGTAGGGTCTACGGTCAGGTTTCTCAGCGACAAGGGGAGGGGCCGCGAGGGGCCACACACAGCACCCCCACATCTGACAGCAGCAGGGTCAGCGGGACAAACCATTCTGCCAAAGGGGGATTCCCTCATAATCCCTCTGCTTTCTTCTCCCTAATAAAAGAATTTTGTCGTTTTCCTTTGGTGATTCAGTCTTGAGTGAGTCACTCCCACCCCAGCCCCCGGTATTTATTTTTATCAAGGTGTCCCCAGGGAAGCTGGCTTTCTGGAGCATCCCAGATCTTTCTTTGTTCCCGTTCCTTCTCTCCAGCACCCCCAGATTCTCAAGGAGAGGGCAGCCGTCAGCCCAGCATGCCTGTGTTCATGGCGTGCTTGTGCCATACCCCATCCTCTGGTTCTTGGCTTCCCAGTCTTTGAGCCTGGCCCTCAAAGGGTCCGGTCCGCCCCTCCCGCCGACGCTGATGGCCTGAGCCAAGGTTCTTCCCAGAGAAGAGCCGGATGGAACACATAGAAAGACGGGCGTGGGGAAGCCAAGAAGCAGGTTGACGCGGATGGCCAGGAGATGGCTGCCCACATTGTGTCTACTCTTTCTCTGGAGGTAGCAGGCGCCAGCATGCCCCAGCCAGTTCTCACCTTCCTTCCACTTCCTGGAACCAGAAGTGCTTCTGGAAGGTGCAAGTGGCCAGGGCCGGCTTGCCAGTTTCAGCTGTGTGCGCCTGGGAGCTGCTGGGTCCAACAGAATCGTAGCTCCGTGGGTCAGGAGGAAGTCACCCTGTGTTTCCCCAGGAAAAAGGCCTGTGATGTGTCCAGCGAGACAATGGGATAGTGAAATGGAACACGATTCCTCCACATGGGGGTTACCTGAGCAGCTTGTTAAACCAGCAACCCAAGAAACCAGGAGTAGCCGGAAGAGCACTGTGCCAGGAGTCAAAGACCTGGCTAGGACTCCAGTTCTGTCACTTACAGCTGTGTTCCTTGACCTCGAACTTAGAGTTGCTCATCTGTTCCGTGGGACCAAGTACCTTCCTGTCCTGTCTGCGTTTCAGTGCTGGGACCATCGAGTGTGAAACGCAAGAGATTATTGTTGTGGTTGTTGGTCCTCCTTCCAAGACAGACCCTGCCCATTATTCGCTCAGCAAAAGGGCTGGGAGTCTTGGAGGCAGGTGGGTGACACCCAGGCAGCTTCTGGGCTGGAGAGTCCTAACCCTCTGCCCTGTCTCCCCATCCCCCCCAGGCTGAATGGCTCTCTCCCCAAGGGCGTGGAGGCCCAGAACAGAACCCTCTTCTTCAGGGGGCCCATCAACTATAGCCTGGCAGGGACCTACGTGTGTGAGGCCACCAACCCCATCGGCACGCGCTCGGGCCAGGTGGAGGTCAACATCACAGGTAGGAAGCTGCCCCCTGCCCGGCCACTCTGCCCCACGCACTGCTTCCTCCACTGCCGACGTCCCCCACCTTTGGCTCGTGTCATGCAGGGAGTTTGTGTCTTCTCTTTTCTCCTCCGGTTCCCCCTTGAGCTCTGGCCATTGGCCTTGCTTTGCTTTTCTCTTTTCTCTGTTACAAGGCCATGTGTGAGACAGGGTGACCCCCGATCAAAGAGGGGTCAGAGGGAGGCTCCGGCCGGGAAGAAGTAAGTGCCATTTGCAGCAATGCTTCTGGGGGTCGGGGGACAGTGGGGAGCGGTGGTAGAGCCTGCCCATGTCCTGTGATGCTGGCAGGTGGAGCTCGTCTGTTCCTGCAGCTCAGGAAGCCCACGGGGGCAGCAGGGACACAGGAGGGAAAACACGGAGGTGGCCCGGAGCCCTGGTGGCCGTGTGCCCTTGACCGAATTGCTGTTTTCCCTGCACTTTTCTCTGTGTCAGTGCGGATGAGGAGATTCGGCCCCCTGACGTCTCGGGGCCAAGGGAGGAAGCACGGGAGCTAGGATGTTCTGGGGGAGGCCTCCCATGGGCCACAACAGGAGCCACGGACGTCAGTGTCCGACAGCTGGGACGCGGACGGTGCTCGGGATATGGGGATAAGACAAGGTGCCTGGAAGGCCGCTTGTCAGAATTTACAAAATGTGGGCCGAGTACCTAGCACAGACCAGCAGTCTGTCAATAAATGGCCCATGCTCTGTGATTATGATCTCGATCTCTATCATTATCATGATTAATGGAAGGATCAAAACAAGCCAACAGAGGGGTACAGTTGCCATCACGAGTTCACAGCCGGAAGAGGGGGTGGCTTTAATATTGTAGCTGAGCTGGTCGCAGGATAAGAAAGTGACAGAAAGAACCGCCCGGGACAGGAAGTGGTGTCATGCTGCTGCCGAGATGGACAGGAAGTGACACCGGGGGTGCGCATCGTGCGCGGGAAGTGACCTCAGAGAGATGTTGAGCCAGGCTGGGGAGTGTAGGAAGTTGAGCCGTGCTTACTGGATGGCAGGCACAGGACCTGGGCACGCCCTGGAGAGGCCTTAGCTCTGGGCCTGTGTCTCAGACGTCGGAGACCTCGTTTGTGGGTACGTTCCAGGTACAGCTGCCTAAGGAGCAGCCTGACGGTGTCCGGGGTCTGCACCGACCTGCCGTAGGGGCCGTTCCGTCACGCCCTCACTGGGGAAGGGGGAGTCACTGGTCGTTTGCCGCTCTCTTCAACCCCCTGCCCTTGGCTCTCTGACTGGTTGAGGTAGTAGCAGCATCTGAGGTGGAGCTGGGCAAAGCTAAGGCAGCCCATCCTCCAGGCTAAGGTTTAAGGGGGGGGGGGGGCAGAGGGAAGGGCAGAATCACACACTTCTCCCCTCCTGGAGCAAATGTGGGCCAAGCTCAGTGGGAGCCTCACAGGGGCCCAAGCCCTGGCCGACAGGCCGAGGGGCAGACGGGGATGAGGAGTATTGGTAAGGGAGCGTGACCATGCCCCAGCGAGGCGTGTCCTTGGAGGGACAACACAGACGGGCCTCAGCGTGTGGCTCTTCTCTCAGACTGTAATACAGAGATCATCACCCTTACCTCTGGCCAGTTACGTGCTCCAGTAGCTCGCACACACCGAGCCCTCCCTGGGTGGGGGTACCTTCCCCAGAGGTGGACCACAGACACCACTACTCCATCGCCCTCCACTACTCAGGGTCTTTGGGGAAACAGCAGACTGGGAAATCACGGGAGGAGGCCAAGAAACCTGGGCGCAGCGATCGCCCGGTACCCCTGGCATGAGTGGACCAGTCAGAGGCCCTTCTAGGCTTATGGGGCCAAGTGGTTCTACCCAGCCCCAGAGGCAGGGCTGGGACAGCAAAGTCAGGGCATCCCTTCTCCCAGTGCTCAGTAGGATGCAGCATGCCCAGGAGTGCAGGGCTGCTCATCAGGGAGTCACACCAGGTCCAGGAGCAGGGAGGAAGGGAAGGGGGCACTTCCCAGGCCTGGGCTACAGAACAAAGAGGAAAGAAGCCCGCTGTGGAGGCGGGCCGTCTCCTGGGGGCTGATGGCTGCAGTGGTTCCTCTCATGGGATCTGTGGTCAGGCCTCGCTGGCCTTGTGGGCGGGGAGGGGGGGCCAAGCTGCCCAGGGCTCCAACTGGAAGAGGCACACAGCCTATCCTCCTGTGCTCCCCAGAGGCACAGAGCGGGGCAGGGGTGGCAACCAAAGTCACACACGTGGGTGGTGAGAAGGGCCTTGTGTAAGGACACTCCTCTTGCCAGCCCAGTTAGGCAGAAGCCAGGGAAGCATGACACTCACTGAATCATTGATGGGCCCAGGAGCTGTTCCGCCGGCCATCCCGAGGGAAGGAGGGACGATCTCGCAGCCCCTCTGGAGGGCTCAGCCAGAAAGCCTGAGCCTTTTCAGAGCTGTGTGTTCCTGTGCTCACGGACAATTTCCGAGCAGCCACCAACGCCACCAGCCCTCATCCTGCATCAGCTAGTGTCTGTCGCGTTCTCTGGGGGCCCAGTCCGAGGGACACAGCCATGCCCTGGGCTCCAAGCCCCGCTAGCCAGGAGGGAATGCATGAGTGAGACGGATAAGTGGAAATTTAATTTTTCATCCTGGCCATCCGTTCGGGTAATAGCTTTGCCCTGGGCGCATCTGGAGAGGAAAATGAAGAACAGCTGGGGCAGGAGGGGGAGGGGGCGGGCAGCAGGGTGTGTGCCAAAGGCACGTGCGTGTGCGGGGCACTGCACCCGCACCGATACACGGTAGCTCGGGCTTCTCGGGGCCCCGGGTGGTGGGGAAGGGGAAGGTGGGGAAGGTGGCACTTGAGTTGTTCCTACAAGGATGAGTGGGCAGTGATGGAGGGTGGGGGTTCGCCGGCAGGGGAAGCTTGTGGGAGGAAAATGGTGGGAGCCAAGTAGGCAGGAACGGAAGGAGTGGGGCTTTCTCTGTGTTGTCAAAGGGGAGTCTCTGAAGGGTTCTCGGCAGAGAAGCAGCGTGGTGAGGCAGGGGGCTTAGAACAAGCATTTGAGAGGCTGTGTGGATGGCAGCAGGGGCCAGTTAGGGGCTGTACAGTGAGGGGGTCCCTGGTGGGAAGCAGCAGGCCTGGGCCGCGGCCATGGGGATAGGGAGACAGACTCACCAGAATTTGTGCGTACATGTCCACGGGGCCTGGGGCCCTCACCCGGGCCCATGAGGAGCATTTCATGGGGTTAGCCCAGGAGTCCCCAACAAACCAGTGAGCTCCCCTCCCTTCTCCCTCTGGGGGTAATGCAGAGAGTAGGGAGAGGTGCTCAGGGTGTGGCCTTGACCAGACTCAAGAGGCCAAATGGGGCAGCATCTATCCCTGGGACTGGGGTTGTCAGGAGGAGCAGAGAGGGAGGGGTCTGCCCCAGTCCCTGCTTTCGGTGAAGTCCCGGGCGCATCCACTGGGCATGACCACGGGAGGGTGAAGGAAATAGGTCTCCCTCTTAGACTGGGAGTTCTTGTCACCAAGTGTTGGTGGGGCTTCGGGGTCCATCTGGAACGGAGAGCGTGTGTGAACCTGCAAGGTAGCGTGCCTCTGAGCGTGTAAACGTGTGCTGGCAAGCCGGTGGGCACCTGTCCACATGCTGCGTGTGCAGACGGGTGGGTGGCTGTGCCGTGGGCAGTCGTGCCTCTCTGCAGGCTGACGAATGGCAGTGCGCTGGGCTGTCAGTGCGCAGGCAGCTGCATCCGGGCTCCTGGGAGGACTGGCTTCTGCTCCAGCCTGATGGGTCCCTGCCCGGTGGCCTGCCAGCAGCCGCTCCAGAAGCAGAGGGCCACCCAGAGCCTGACGTCAGGCCTGCGGCCACCGCCCTACACCCTGGCAGGTGTAGTGCACCCAGCTTGCCGGCCCCCTCGCGGGGCCAGAGCACTCCTGCCTGCCTGCCGAAGCTCCAGCCTCGGGTCCGAAGCAAGCCCCTACCTTCTCTTCCACCCCAAACCTCCTCCGGGGCCTGGCTCCAGACGAAAACCCTGGCCTCCCCTCCACCCCAGCCCCGTCCCCAGCCCCCCTACCGGCCCACCCACCTCAGTCAGGAAAGCACAGTGGCAAAGGGATGCCGAGCCGCCACCGCCCCCAGCGGCCCGGCCCACCCACCAGCCCAGAGGGGAGGCTGCAGTCCTTCGGGAATGGGGGCGCCCCCACACAGAGGGGGAATGCCCCCTCTGTAAGACGATGTGAGGGAGGCCGGGAGGGACCCCATGCCCCAGCTGCTCTCTCCCCGGTCGGCCAAGGCCCCTGAGGCTCTGCTGCTGGTGCTGAGCATGACCGTTGGAAGGACAGAGAGGACCAGTGCTCCACTCCACACAAGTAGCCGCCTCTGCTCGCCAGTGAGCTAGGCCCTCCTGTCTCCTCCCTCTGCACCCTCACCCGGCGTCTGCACTCTGAAGTCCGCCATCCTCTACCTCTAGGCAGACCTGGACGCACCAGGGTTCCCCTTGGTCCCAAAAGTTCCCCAGGGAAGAGTAAACCTCCTTCGGGCTTAGGGGGGAGGAAAGTGAAACAGAAGGACCTAAAGGGGAAAGACACACAGAGGCTCACCTCTAAGACAAGCCTTGCCTCGACAGAATTCATTCAACAAATATTCCTGAGCTCCAGCTACCTGCCAGGCAGGCGAGGTGCTTGGGAATACATCAATGAGCCAAAGTCCCTGTCCCTCTGCAGTGAGTGTTTTAGTACAGAAGGACACAGAGCAGACGACAGAGGAAATACATCGGAAGCATCACGTGGTCATTTTGAAAGTGACATGGAGCAAAGAAGAGCAGGACCAAGGAAGGGGTCACAAGGGCTGGGGCGGGGTTCGTGAGCTGCGCTTTGAAATAGGGCAGTCAGGGAAGGAAGGCCTTGGCGAGAAGGGGATCTCGGTGAGAAGTTTGAGTCAGGCCTTGACAGAGGTGAGGGGCCAGCCATGGGACACCTAGGGGAAGTGTCTGCCGGGGTGCAGGGCAGCCTGTGCAAAGGCCCTGGGGAAGCCTGGAGAAGAATGAACCAGGAGGAAAGCGAGGGATGAAATCAGAGGTGGGGAGCAGAGGCACAGGTCATGTGGCCATTTTAAACTGATTTAACAGGTTCTCTGGCTGTTATGTTCAAAGTCATCTCTAGAAGGAAAAGGTAGAATCAGGGAAGCCAGTTAGACAGCTGTTGCAATAATGCAGGTGACAGGGGCGCCTGGGCGGCTCAGTCGTTAAGCGTCTGCCTTCGGCTCAGGTCATGACCCCGGTGTCCTGGGATCGAGGCTGCATCGGGCTCCCTGCTGGGTGGGGAGCCTGCTTCTCCCTCTGCCCCTCCTCCCACACGTTCTCTCAATCTCTCTGTCTTTCTTTCTCTCTCTCAAATAAATAAGTAAAATCTTAAAAAAAATTAATGCAGGTGACAGGTGATGGAGTAGGCACAGAGCAATGGTAGAAAGTGGTCAGATTCTAGATTTACTCTTGAATTCGATTTACAGACTTAATGTGGGACATAAGCCGCTCTCATGAAACAGGTAATACAGCAAACTCTACCATACTGGGATTAGTGGGGCCCAAAAAATTCAGTCTAGTCCAGTAAAATGTTGGAGAGCTTTATTTTTTCGTTGGGTCTCTGCTGTCACAGAAAGCATAAAAATAAATATAACGGAACTTAGACTGCACACAACTGCAACACGCCTGAATAGAAACAGTCCCAGATTATCATGAGGCTGCCACTTCCCCAACCCCTCTCCTCGTTCCTAAAAAAAAAAAAAAAAAAAAAAAAGAATTGTAGCCATTCGAAAACTTGAAGGAACAGAAATGGGCACAAGGGAATGAGGAAGGGCATTCCTGGAAGGGCCAACAGCACCAGCAAAGGCTTGCGGTAAAGAATCAACGTGGACAGCGAGGATGGTGAGTTAGCCAAAGCCAAGATCAACTGGCATGATGGGAGTTCTGGAGCCCAGACTGGCACGGTCCAGCGGGCATTGGGGACATCATTGCTACTCTTTGAGAAAGGGAATGGTAGTGTCTACACAGTGGAAATTAACCTGGTGACTCTGGACAGAGTGAATAAAAGGGGACAGAGACCAAATGGAGGTGGGAGATTCAGGACTCTACTACCGTAAAACCTGGCATGAAGTGACAAAATATTGAATAGGAAGAGTCAGCAAGATTTGATGGGAAGATTTGAAAGGAAAGGTAGGTCCCTCCATGTGGATGCCTTTCTTACTCTCTTGGCCTCTCCAAGTCCTCGCCATTCTTCAAGAATTCTTTTCTAAGAAGCCTTTGCTAACTCCAGGCCACAGTGTTCTCCCTCCCCTGCACTCCTGAGGCACTTCTCTGCCAGTGCCCTTGAGTGTCTGCATGCTGCTTTGTCCCTAAGGGTGTCCTTTGGTTCCCTAGATAGGCTGTGAGTTTCTTGTATCCTGTGACTAGCAAAATAGATGCTCCATAAATGTTTGTTAATTGGGGAGGTGGCTGGATGGGTAAATGGGTGGGTAGGTGGACGGATGGATAGATAAGTAGAAGGATGGGTGGGTGGCTTGGTGGATGGGTAGATGGATGAATGGATGGATGGTGGATAGGTGGATGGATGGATTGGTGGATGGATAGATCAGTAGATGGATGGGTGGATGGGCGAAGTGAGAGGCAGGTTAGAAAAGAGAGAGCACTCAGATCTAGAGTGAGAACGGAGGAGGTAGCCGGCAGGGTGAAAGTACAGAGGAGGCTGGGTTCCCGATAGCTGCCTTTTGGCCACGCCTTGTGGAGGCAGCTCCCACTTCGTGGTGAGCAGGTGTGCAGCCCTTTTAAAGTCAGTAAACAGATGGGACCTGGTGAAGCAGGAGAAGCTTGAGGTTCCAGGGAAACTGTTCTGGAAACAGGCGGTGAGGACAAATACTCAGTAAATACTTACTGGGCAGTCACTCGGTGACCTCCGCTGAGGACACAGTGGTGACAAGTGGTTGTGCCCTCTCCCTGCCAACTCCTTCCTGCATGTGGAGAGGCCAGGAACAGGAGCATCTGGGTGGTCCCTGCTCAGCCACGTGACTGCAGGCACATCGCCTCCCCTTCTTTGGGCCTCTGTGTTTTCATTAGCCCCTTCCAGCCTAGACTCCCAGGAGTCCTTTCCCCTTCTAGAGCCTCTGCCCTGCTCCGGCCTGCTGCAGGCAGCACCCCACCCACTCCCACACAGGGGCTGGCTTCCTCTTGGGAGGAGGGAACGGGCTCACGGGAGGAGCAGAATTCCCTTAGAGCGGGTGATGCTCATTCAAGGGATCAAGCTGGCAGGAACCAATTCCCAGAGACCAGAAAAATAAATACCCAAACCCTACACCTTTACCTGGGCCTGAGAGAAGAGCACCTAGAACAGCCGGGCAGCCTTGGCCCTGAACCTGCCCACGAGCCCACCAGCACCTCCTGACCACGGCCAGCCGTGGTCTCCGGTGCCACCCTGTGGTGGTGCTGGGTACCGCCTCCCCCAGCCTCACCTCCCCCCACTCTGGCCTCTGGCAAGGGAGTCCCCCTGTAAGGAGAAAGAGAGGGTCGGGGCAGCACTGACCAGAGCACAGGTGCTCCCTCACCCGGCCTTCCCTCCCTCCCCACCCCCCCACCCCCGCTTCCTTTCTCTTCTCTCCACCTTTCCTGCCTCCTGGTCTCCACCCTGTCGTCGGGGTGCACGTTTATACACACGCGTTCGGCACATCAGCACAGGCATGCGGGCTGGCCACGAGGGCCAGGGTGTGCTCCGGCACGAGCTCCCTCGTGCGTTCGCGTGATCATGGCCATGTACTCACGTGCGCTCGCACCTCCTTCCTGCACAGCTGTGCCGAGCATCTTCCGCTCCTAGCCCAGGCTGCCAGCACCCTTGGCACCCACCTTACCCTCCGGGGCCAGACCGCAGCCAAGAACCACAGCCCTGGTTTCCGGCACTCCCAGGGCATCACTGAGACCAGCCTGGGAGCCTGTCCTCTTCCCTGTACCCCGGGGAGCAGGTGAAATCAGACGTGGGGCGCCCAGTGACCCGCAGGTGTCCGGCACAGGGTTACCACGTTCACACGGGCTCTCCCTGCAAAAGAACCGATGTTGCGTCATTGGCTGGTGGTCTCGGGCAAGTTGTTCCACTTCTCTAAGCCTCGTCCTGTTGTGCGTTGAATGGAAAGTAATAGCACACTTATGTCATGGGGTGCCAGGACGGTGACTGGCAACTAGGGGACACTGGGTCGGGGGTGGGCTGGCACCACAGCCAAGGAGAAGGCCGGCATGGAGGCTCTGGGGCTCCAGCACTCTCTGCCTCTCCTCTCGCTCCACCTACAACACCTACAACACCGTGGTGCACTGGGCTCCTGGAGGGTTGCCGGCTCCCAGAGGGGTGAGGGCCCCCGGAGGGGTGGGGCGCCGAGGGGTGGCAGCTCCCAGAGGGCGGGGCGCCGAGGAGCCTGTGGAACCTGAGCTGCCCTTGGGCCTTGGACCGGCTTCCTGGCCTTTCCATCCCCTGCCTCCCTCCCTGCCTCCCCTGCCGAGTCCCCCTTAGGAGCAGACACTGACACTGTCCCCCTCCATGTCTTTTCCTCCCCCAGAATTCCCCTACACCCCGTCTCCTCCCGAACATGGGCGGCGTGCAGGGCCGGTGCCCACGGCCATCATTGGGGGCGTGGCGGGGAGCATCCTGCTGGTGGTGATCGTGGTCGGAGGGATCGTGGTGGCCCTGCGCCGGCGCCGGCACACCTTCAAGGGCGACTACAGCACCAAGAAGCATGTGTACGGCAATGGCTACAGCAAGGCGGGCATCCCCCAGCACCACCCGCCCATGGCCCAGAACCTGCAGTACCCGGACGACTCGGATGATGAGAAGAAGCCCGGGCCCCTGGGCGGGAGCAGCTATGAGGAAGAGGAGGAGGAGGAGGGCGGCGGGGGGGGCGAGCGCAAGGTGGGCGGCCCCCACCCCAAATACGACGAGGACGCCAAGCGGCCCTACTTCACCGTGGATGAGGCGGAGGCCCGTCAGGACGGCTACGGGGACCGGACTCTGGGCTACCAGTATGACCCCGAGCAGCTGGACTTGGCCGAGAACATGGTTTCTCAGAACGACGGGTCTTTCATTTCCAAGAAGGAGTGGTACGTGTAGCCGCCTCCCTCCAGAGCCTCTGTCTGCGCCCCTTTCTCCCCAGCCCCCACCCGCACGCCCCCTGCCCATCCCCGTGCCCGCTCCTGCAGGAGCTCCACAGAGACTCACCCAGCTTCCCAAAGCCAGCCCCACACTCCTGGGGAGCGGGGAGCCCAGGACAGATGCGACCTGGCTTGGTTTTGATTTCCTCCCCGTCCCTGGCCCGCCCCATGCTGTTGTGTTCACTGTGGGCTTTGGTGTTGCTGTTCCTTTCCTCCCTTGGCCCTCCGCCTGCCCTCTGTGCGGGGAGCCCTGTTCTCGTCTTGTGTACCTGGGCGCCCCTCCAGGGTTTGGGGAGCCAGCCCTCCCCCACCTCCCAACACTGGAATCTGTTTGTGTCCTTTCCGGGGTGGAGGGCTGAGGGGGCTCCCAGGGGAAAAGCCCCACCCCATCCCCAGATGCTGCTCTTTTCCCAGGGAGAGGGAACCCAGTCCTCCCTGCCACGAGCAGCCGGGAGCTCGGACCCCCGGTCTAGACAGCCATTGCACCCGAGAGGCAGGGAGGTACTTCTCCAAAGCACCCAGGGTCATCTTGTTACGTGAATGGAGTTGAGGTCCCCACCCAGGGCCTTGGGCAGTGTGTTTTCCCGGTGAGGTTGGTTTTACATTTTTTTTCCTCATTGGCCAACGGAGAGTGAAGTTGGCCCAGCTCTGGTGTGTCTCTCCTCTTGACCCCTATCTGCTCCCCACACACTGGGGCTCCGGGTGGACTCTGGCCCACGCTTCCCATATGCCTCTACCAACACATGACGCAGACACCTACATGCACACTCACCACTCATGTCCACCCCTCGTTCCCCTGGGGTCACATGCCCTTGCAGGCTGGACACCGCCGGGGCCCACCCCTCTCTGCTCCACCTCTCCCCCTCCCAGCTGAGGATGGGGACACCTTCAGAAGTTTCCGGGGACAGCTGAGACCAGAGCCCCCTGGAGCCTCTATCCTAGGAGCTCAGGCTGGCCCTAAAATGCTTCTTTCAGCAGGGGAGTTTCTCAGACTTCTCCCTTATCTGTCAAGTGCTAGCTTGATTCTCCTGGGGAGTCAGGGCTGGGGTCCCTAGGATGTCCTGGTGTCAGAGGTGACTGAGTACCACCACAGAGGGCAATGCGGAAGGGAGTCAATGGTAGAAGTTTTGCAAATACAGATGCTGAAGAGTGCAGCTGGTACCCCACCCTCCAAGGCCAATGCAGATGTTCTGGGCTTGCCAGAAAGTACAGGGGCAGTAGGGTAGCCAGGAATCCTGATTCAGAAGCCCTTGCCCGCCACTCTCCACTCCTGGCTCAGCTATACCTGGTCTCCATTCTGGGAGGGGGAGGGAGTGGGGGATCCTTGGGAAAGCTTTCCCTTTGAGTTACAGATTCCCTCCTTGAATGGGGCTCTGGATTCCCATCAGTCACCCAGGACGAGGGCTTCCTGTCTGTACAGTGGGGGAAAGGCCCCTCCCAGCCCTCTCCAGTCCCCGCAGTTCAAAGTGCCTCAGTTCCTCCATCTGCTCACCCTGGTCCCCCCAGCTCTCTAGATAGGAAAGACCCTGGGATGGGAGAGGCAGGCTTATGCCTGCCCATTAGGGTTCCAGTTAACTCAGCCCAGGCTGTCAGGGGCTCTGTGGGATGGCAAGTGTTGGGGGGGAAGGGAAGCAGACCACTCTGTGCCCCACGGGCACTGACCTACCTGCCATAGGCTTCCCAAGGGAGCCCCAGCCCCCAGCCACCACCACCCCGCTCCCCTCCCTGGTGCTGCTATTGAACCCCCGGCCAGCCCTGTCTCTGCCCTGGCGACCCTGGGCCCACCAGCTGGGCCACCCTCACCCGGCCCCCACTGCCCTCGCCCCAGCCCTGGCTGCCCAGTAGCCACGTAGCAGAAGTCTGAAGCCATGCCAGCCCTGGGGCAGCTCTCCTCTCTTGGCATTAGGGATGCTGGATGGGGTGGAGTTGGGGAAGAACATGCTGGGGTCTTTCTTGCTGCAGGGCAGAGGGGGGCAGAGGAGTTGGGCTGCTTCTCCTAGCAGTATTAGTGTTCCCCCAGGGCAGAGGACCTTTTCCATGTTACATCACTGCCCCATCCCATCTCACGGCACTCTGGCCCTTCTGTCCGGTCTCCTGGCCCCCAGGCAGGAGGAAATCCCGGAGGCATTCTCTGTCTTCTTGAAACCATGAAACTGAAAGAACTCTTCCCTGTGTCTCCCTTATCCTACACTACCACCCCCTATTCCTCATTATATGATGTACTTAGGAGGGCCCCTGGGCCCAGCCAAAGCACTGAGTCCCCCTTAAGACACCTCCATACCCTTCCCCCAAGCAAAGCACAAACTGGGACCCATGCCACATGCATGGGCCATGTGGGAGGCTCCTGCCTGTCCGAGAACCCTGCAGCACACCCAGCAGGGCATTTGCTACTCGGGGGCCGAAGGTAGGAATGAGGCAGGCAGGGGTCCACACTCAGGCCTGGAAAGGTGGGGTTTTCCGTGCCCCGAGTCTGCGGGAAGGTGGGCCCTGCTGCTGGGCCCCCCCATAGCCCACTGGCAAAGGGGAGGTCTGGCCCAGCGGAGAGATGAGGACGTTCCGCTTCTCCTTCATGCCCCCAGCCTGAGCTGAGCTTCTGCCTTTGCTGGAAATGAAATAAACTTGGTATTCCTTGTGCCAAGGCATCCCCCAGTTGTCACCCTGCCTCTTGTTACCCTCCCTGTTCTTGCCCCCCCTCCCCTAACCTCCCCCATTTCTTTAAGATTTTGATAATGTTCTAATGTGTAAACAAACCATCTGAGTCCCCTTCCATCAGAAGGAGCTGAAAAGCAGCAGCGTGGGATCGGTGATCACGAGCAGGCACGCACAGCCACGTCAGGCCCAGTCCACACGCACGCGGGGCACACGCCCCTCCAACAGACCCAAGCACAGGTGCCCCGGCGCACGCACAGGTGCGCATGCGCAGCCTCGGGATGAGGCTGGGCTGATCCTGCTGAAAGCCCCACGGGGAGAGGTGAATTCCCAGCGCTCAGGCCATTAGAGAGACTCACGGGGGCCTCGTTTCCCCGGGCGTGTGCCCCATCTGCCAGCCCCCTCCCACGTGCCCCAGCCACTGGTGCAATAATTTTTTCTGCCATCCTCCAAGCAGAGGAATCGGGAATCGGGAATCGTGTTAGGTGGATGAGGCCCGGGAGGAGGAGGGTGCTCACAGGCCTCCAGGGCCCCAGACGGACCTCTCCACCAGGAGCCCGCGCCCACCAAGGAGCAGGCGGGACCCTCCCAGGCCCCCGCGCCTACAGAGAGCCCTTCTCTGGCCTCGGGCGCCCCGGGGGGGAGCAGGCCCTGAGAGGGCCCCTGGGGCCTCTCGCTGCTACTGTCCCACTGGAAGGCCAGAGGCACCCCTGCTCCAGGTGCTACTGCTCTCCGACTCCTGCTGTGAGGAACAGGATTCTGGGCCGGAAAACAGTGGTTTCCTCTTTTTGTATAAAACGGTAACAAAATCCAGGAGAAGCTGCCACCCCTCACCTCTGAGTGCGCCGCGCTACCTTGCCTTCAGTTTCTTCGTCATGGTTTCGTCTTTGGTCCCAGGGACGGCCCAGCAGGTTCTCCTGGTTCGGAACCGGGGGGTGTTTGCATCACCCCCTTTTACTTGTATAAAAAAAAAATGATGGGTTGAAAAATGTACTGAGGAAAAAAAATGTACTTTTTTATAAATAAAGTGTTTAAAACAACCCTGGTTGCCTCTGCCACTCACTCCTCGCCTCCCCGCGGTGGCCACGCCGTGGGCGCAGGGACAGGGTCAGGCTGGAGACCGGTCGGCACAGTAGGGAAGGGCAAGGAGCCTCCAGCCGGCGCCCGGGGTGGCTCCGGGACAGTGAGGACGCAGACCCCTGCAGGAGCCCGGCCTGGGGCGTGGGGGGCCTGCCTGAGACCTCACCCCAGCTCCCAAGCTGCCCCGAAGCCCCACCCACGGGACCACGGTGGGCAGCAGCGGCAGGCACAGGCGAGGAGGCCTTGGGGACGCTGGCTGAGGCAGCCCCCCCCCGCCCCCACCAGCTGGCCCGAGCCCCTGCCTTCCTGCCCCACAGCCTCGGAGCACAGCTCAGGCTGCTTCCATTTCCCCCTTCTCGCCCGCTGTCCCGCTCCCTCCTGCCAGGTCCCTTCCTGCGGTCGTTTGGAGGGGGAAACCAGCAGTGCCACACCTGTCTTGTCAGACACACTGGGGACAGGGGCGAGATGGGGAGCTTGATCCTTTCATCTTCTGTTTCAAGGAGACTGCCAGGACCTGTCCCCTACCAGCTCTCTCCCAGAGATCTCTCCGGCGGCGGCGGCAGGGGAGGCCGCTGGTTGCAGGGAAGGGCTCCTCCTTCCTTGGTCACCTCCCCCCACCCCAAACTCCAGCACCATCTGCATCCCATCTCCTGAGCTGGAATGCAGGACAAATCGGTAGTGGGTGGGAGTGGCAAGGGCTTCACCCCCCGCCCCGCCCTGTTACCACCAGTAGCATCTCCTTCCACTGAAATCCACACCGTAGGCCCCTGAGGAAAGGGGGGAGGGATGCTGGAGGCCAAGGTGGCCACTTAGCAGAAAGCCCTCCTGCTCATCTGGGGTGAAGCCCATCCTCCACACCTAGGATGCGGTGGGGTGGGGAGGCCGGGGCAGGCGGAATCGGGGAATCAGGCGTGGAGAAGAAGCCAGCAGCTGTTGGTAGCTGGCTGGGCCCCTCGCTGGGAGGCCAGACCAGCACCCTAGACTATTTAGATGCTGATTCTCGAATGAGATGCAAATTGGTTGTTTAAGTGGTCACTTCCTCAGTTTTCCAGGCTGTCCGTTTAAGTTAAATTTTAATTTGTGCAGGCAATAAATGCTTAATTACATTATTAATATATTGGAAGAGAGCAGTGGACAGAACGTCCTAATTGGCATTTAACTAGAGCGTTCCGGCAAATTAGCCAAGACTTTCCCCGGCAGCGGAAGGAGGGCCAGCCAATTAGTCCCAGACACAGGCTCTCCAGGCCAGAGAAGCCAGATCCGGCCCCTTACCCCAGGGTCCCAGGAGTCCAGGGCACACCTTGCTCTCTAGTTGCTAGTTGAGCTAGACTCAGGAAGAACTTTGCTCATTAGGCTCCTTCTGCCCAAACCTCAACCCTCAGCCCTGTCCCCACATCTCCGCCCTCGGCACGGCAGAGGACCAAACGCTGGGTGGCCTGGGGCAGGATCCGCCTGTGTGGCTAAGGTTCCCCTGGGGTGTGCGCACCACTGCCCTCCCTCAGCTGTGGGCCCGGGACTAAGATAGCTGGGCAACCAGAGCTCCTTTCTGGATACCATGGATGCCTCTCTCCCTTCCTCCTTACCTTGACCACTCTGATTGCAGATGGTGAAGAGAAGAAACTTGATGAATTGAGGGATTCATATTTTTTTTACTCACACATTCATTCATTCATTCCTTTGGCCACCCTGGGCCAGGCCACTCCTGAGCTCCTGTGATGGTCCCGCCCAGAGTCCTTGCTTTCAAAGAATTCCGAGCCTCCAGGGGTCCCAAATTCCAAAACAGCCAGGGCCTGCTAGCCACAAGTTGAAGCAGAGCTGTGTGTAAAGCCCTCTATGGGAGCACAGAACAGGAATGGCTAATTTTGCTTGGGAAGGTCTGAAAGGCTTGTGACGTTTCCCCTGGGCCTGAAGGATGTGTAGGAGTTCTCCAGACCAGGAGTGTTTAAGAGTAACCCAAGCTAACTTGAGAGTTTAGCCTTTTATATTAGTTGTTCTAAAAGAGATCATTCTAGTCCAACATGCTCATTCGGCCCAGTGAGAACTGAAGCCAGGAGAGGAAGCTAAGGCTTGACGACCAGACCATCAGAACGCATGCGCTAAACATGCTCAGAGGGCCAGAGCCAGGTCTTGGGGCAGGGGGAAGCCCGGAAGGGGCCGGCACCAGCCTAACTCTGGAGAATGCCAGACCCGACACCGGTTTCGATTCACCCATGGGGCAGTGTGAACCCCCGTGGGTTATAAACTGGGTTTGTGGGAACCACTTTTGGTGTTGAGCAGAAAAGATGGTAGGATTCTGACGCCACTTCCAACGTGCATTTTGTGCCACGCCACCAAGCAATAAACTCAATCTGAACGCTGTCGACCTGGAGGAAGCATCAGATCCCACAGGCTAGAGGCTCAGTGTCAAAAGACTGTCCCCCACCCCAAACGCCAGGGTCACGCCCAGCTTGTCACCTGTACTTCCAACCCATGAACTAGAAATCAGAGGTTCCTTGGGTTCAATTAATTTGCTAGAGTGGCTCACAGAACTTAGGAAACCAGTTAACTCAGTAGATCACCTGTTCATTATTAAAGGCTATAACTCCTAGAAGAGCCACATAGGGCAAGGCACGTGGGAAGGGGCTGGAGCTTCTCTTCCCGCACCTGCGTGGGGTCACCAAGCCAGAAGCTCTCCGAACCCTGTCCCTTTGGGCTTTTATGGCGGCCTCAGGACACAGGCGTGATTGACTAAATTATTGGCCACTGATAACTGAACTCAATCTCCAGCCCCTCGATTCTCCCTGGAGGTCAGAGGTGGGGCGGAAAGTTCCAACCTTCTAATCACACGGTTGGTTCCCCTGGCAGCCAGCCCCCATTCTTAGGTATTTTCCAAATTTCATTAACTTAAACCCAGGTGTGGTTGAAAGGATTTCTTATGAATATCAAGCCACCTTTATGGCGCTTATCACTTAGGAAATTCCAAGGGTTTTAGGAGCTCTGTGCCAGGAACCAGGACAAAGACCAAACACATGCTTCTTATTATAAATCTCAATTATCACAGGTGGTATCTGCCATGCTTTTGAAGAAGGGGAGGTGGGTGGGTGAGAGGGAAAGGTGCAGGAGGAAAGGCTTCTGTGAAAGCTGGAGGGGAGACCTTGCTCCTGGAGGCTCCTCTGCCCTGCCCCCATGGCCAGACACTTCGGGGGAGCAATCCTTGGGCTCTACCTTGGTACTGGCTTCAGTGGCCCCCAAGCCCTATTTTCTCCCCCTGGTTTACAGCCTTGATGGCAGAACCAGGCCAATCCCACTCTACTGGCACACCATCAACTCCCAGATGAGAAGCTGCGGTACGGCCCTCTTCCCTCCCCTCTGCCAACCACACCCTCCCCAGCACACACACTCCACTGCCTGGGGCCTCATCTGAGCCAGCCAGCCCCTCGGGCCTGGTGCATCCAAGCTCATTTTGAGCTCCTCTAGGAAGGGCTCAGGAATAGCCTTGTTGGAGAACCAGCTCCAGGGCATCATCAACACACATCACAGGCTCCATTGAGTCAGAGAACTGAACCCTGGACACACACGCCTTAGTCTTGGGACTTAAAAAAATAAAATATCCAGGCCCCACCCCACATTAACAGAGTCAGAGCCTCTGGGTGCATTCTCAACAAGCCACCCAGGAGATGCTAATGGTGTGGAGGCAGAGGTCATCCCAGGTGTCAATGAGGAAGAAGCAGGGCCTGAGATAGGAAACTGGACTGAGGGGTGGCTAGGTGGATGTTTTGGTGGGTTAAGCATATAAGAGCTGGGGCGCCAAACATGCTGTTTATTGGGATTACCATCAATCACCTTTATCATTGCCATCGGCCTTGGCTCCGACACCTGGGCCCTGGCGGCTAGTGACAGCAGGGGAGGCCAGTAGGGAGCCAGGATGGAGCCGCACCTGTGATCCGCATGAGGCAGGCTCTCTGCTTGTAGACTCTTCCTGGGCACCTGGTATCTAAGGACACGTCAGAAGGCAAAGCGGGATTCTGAGTTAAAAGCCCGGGCAGGGGGTCCAACAGGCCCTCCTTGAATGGAGACTCTAGCTCCATAGTGTCGCCACCTTGGAGGAAGTGGGTGTGCTTTTTTTTTTATTTTATTTTATATTTTTATGAAGGCCAGTAACAGTCCTCTTAGATGAAGGAGGACCTGCTGGGAGAGGCAGAGGGGAGGATGGCAGGCCTGTGTCCAGAGAGCCCTCCGTCTGAGGACCAGCCCCAAGGAGCCCTAGGGGTCTTCCCTGAGGAGGGTATTCTGTTCCATAGGGAGCAGGCCTTAGGGGATGGCTGACTCAGAGACCACACACTGGGGTCCCCTCAGGCTGAACTCACACCCGCTCTCCCCTCACTTAGTGGGCAGCGCCTTTCCCTTGTGCAATGCTCCCGGGACCCTCAGCCCCGAGAGAGCCTCCATGGCCAAAAAGAGTCAGCAAGGACTAGAACCACACAAGCTGCCTTCCCCACCATGCTGTAAGCCCCTTCAAGGGAAGGCCTGGAGCAGGTCTAATTCATCCCCAGCACCTAGCCCAGGGTAGGCACACACTGGGAGCCCAATAATGGTTGAACCAAATTGAACTTATCAAAGTGAGAGTCAAGAGACCTTGCAGGTGGAATGGCCCAACCTCCCTCAAGGCGGGGCTTTCCTTCAAGCATCCCAGGTACTTCTGATGATGGGCAGCTCACTACCTCTCAAGTTAAGCCCTACCATCATAGGGCAACTCCTCTATTCAGATAAAATTTCCCTCCACTAAGTTTCACCCACTGGTTTGGGTAATTCCTTGACCTCCCTAGGACAGTCCTTCAATATTTGGAGATGGTTAGTCCTGGCCAAACCTCACGAATATATTTATTCCTCTACTCTAATCACCAGGCCACTTAGCCACACTTCTGTTAGGAGCCTGAACTTGAAAGTCAGGCAAACCTGGCTTCAAGGCTTGGCTCAGTGGACCAGTAGTTATGGAAAAGCATTATCACAATGACCAGCACAGAGCAAGCTCCCAAAGCCACATCAAAAATCCCAGTTACCTATAGACTTTGGCTTTTTTCTCTTTTTTTAAGTTTTTCTTTTAATTCCAGTTACTTAACAGAGTGCGATATTAGTTTCAGATGTACGATATAGTGATTCAACACTTCCATACATCATCCGGTGCTCATCATGACAAGTGCACTCCTTCATCCCCATCACCTATTTCACCCTTCCCCCAACCCCCCTCTAACTATGGACTTTGGGTGGTCATAATGTATCAACAGAAGTTTGTTGATTATAACAAAATGGATTGTAACAAATGTACCACTCTGCAGGATTTTGGTAGAAGGGTAGGCTGTGCATAATGGGGTCACGGGGTATATGGGAAATATCTATACCTTCCACTCAATTTTGCTGTGAACCTGAAACTGCTCTTAAAAACTGTCTTAAAAAAAAAAAAAAGAAGTCCCTGATACTCCAGCTGTTTGGAAAAACAACAACACATTACCAGCTCCCTCTCATTCTGAGGACCAGGGACAAAATACTGTTCTCTGGAACTGATCTGACCAGCAGGGGATGGGAGACGGAGGGGTGGGGGGATTATCTGCATGTCCTCCCTGAACCTGGCCTATTCGCTCTTACACAGTGGATACAGCCAACCCAGCTGACTGCAGTAATGGTAGTGATGCAGAATACCTGGTGGCAGGGGCTCAATGCTGGTGGTTAAATTTCTGGGTGGATGGATGGATGAGTGGATGGAAGGATAGGTGGATGGATGGGTAGATGGGTGATAGATGGATGGATGGATGCTTGAAAGGATGGATGGGTGGATGAGTGAATGGAAGTATAGGTGGATAGGTGGATGGGTGTGTGGATGGATGGGTGGGTAGATGGATGGATAGATGAGAATGGATGAGTGGATGGGTAAATGAGTGGATGGATGGATGAGAATGGATGAGTTGGATGGGTAGATGAGTAGATGGAAGGATGGATGGATGGGTGGGTGGATGAGTGGATGGGTGGCTGGATGGATGGGTGGATGGACGGATGGATGCTTGAAAGGATGGATGGGTGGATGAGTGAATGGAAGTATAGGTGGATAGGTGGATGGGTGTGTGGATGGATGGGTGGGTAGATGGATGGATAGATGAGAATGGATGAGTGGATGGGTAAATGAGTGGATGGATGGATGAGAATGGATGAGTTGAATGGGTAGATGAGTGGATGGAAGGATGGATGGGTGGGTAGATGAGTAGATGGAAGGATGGATGGGTGGGTGGATGAGTGGATGGGTGGCCGGATGGATGGGTGGATGGATGAGTAAACCTTTGAATCTTTTTCATGTGTGCTACTTCTAAGCAGGTCTCTCTCACCCAGTACTTGGGTTATTTTTTCCCCTAAATGTGGTAATTTTCACGTTTCTCTGCTATCCATTTATCTCAACGATTGGGGACAGTATTTCAGCCTGTTGCAGTCCTTTTAGATGATTCTATCACTAGTTCAGTTCACAGCAGACATTTGTTGAAACCCTGGTGAAAGGAAAGAGGCAGGCTTTAGGGTCCAACTGACCTTGATTCCATCCCTAGTTGTACCATTTATCAGCTAGCTGTGTGTACCTAAGGCAAGTTGCTTGCCTTTCCTGAGCTTTATAACTCAACCTATGAGAATAGACTGCTGAGATGAATAAAAACAGTTGTATATAGAGAAAGTTATTTGTAAAGCAGATAACAGTGGCATCTACCACAGAAGGCTGCTGTAGGGATTAAAGGAGAATCATCCCTTTGTAAAGTACTTAACACAATGCCTGGAACAGCACAATGCCTGTGCTCAGTCAAGTTAAGTTAGGCTGGAATTATCTCCTACTATTATTTTCCCCACTGCCTAACTGCCCTAAGCAGCCAACTGCGGCAGAGAAACGGAACCTGTCACGGAAATGTTTTAGGACACTTGCCAAGTCCCAGGTAGGAGCCCAGCTCTGTGCCCTCCTGGCTACATGGTGACCACCATGATTTGCATCATCCCACAGGACCCACCGTCTCCTGGGAGGGACACAGGCAAGGAGGAGCTGGGATGTGTCCCTCCAAGGCCTGGCCCTGCTTGAGATCCCCGAGGCCATGTTTACTCCAGGGGAAAGTCTCCCAGTTGGTCCTCCGGAGTGGCATCTGCTGAAATGCGCAGGAGGCTCCCGAGGTAGGAAGCAAGACAATGGGTCTTGGCTTCCGTCTGTTTTACATACCAGGATTCCGTGTAAGGTTTTAGTACTTTGTTGCTTTTAACTTTACATATTTTTTAAAATTTTATTTATTTATTTATTTATTTATTTATTTATTTGAGAGAGAGACAGAAAGAGAACGGGGGTCGGGGGGCAGAGGGAGAGGGAGAAGCAGGCCCCCACCAAGCAGGGAGCCCAATGTGAGGCTCGATCCCAGGACTTTGGGATCATGACCTGAGCCAAAGGCAGATGCTTAACCGACTGAGCCACCCAGGCATCCCACATTTTTTTTTTTTAAGTAACAAATGTGCTTTTAATAGATCTATAGATAAAAACTACTCAGCACAGGTCAGTAACCATGGCAGGCCCTACTCTGTTGGAGCCATGTCCTGTGCGGTCTTCAGGACCTAAGTTAACAGGCTATTTGCATTATTTCATGTCATCCACAGTATTAGAAAAGCAAGGCATTAGATCAGTTTAGATGAAATGCAATGTTGGCAGCCAAATCCAGTCTATTATATTCCATATTTTTTCTTTAGTTCTTCGACTTCGTTGACGTAAGCTTTCATGGCATCTTCCTTGGAAGTCCCTTACAGATGATTCCAGGCATCCCATTGGCCTTGCCTTTGAGATCCAACAGCCCAGGCCGTTCTGTGTTTTTGTCACCTACAGTTGCTTGTTTGTGGCTATAGATGAACAACATCTCATCATCTGCTGGCTTGGTCTTGAGGTGCTTAACATCCTCAGCAGCTTTGTCAAGCTCAGCCTGAGACATGCTGGCGGGGTTGTGAAGATCCGGAGAACCCGCAGAAGCAGTGAAGAGCAGGCCCACGTATTTTTTTTTTTAAGATTTTTATTTATTTATTTGACAGAGAGAGACATAGCGAGAGAGGGAACACAAGCAGGGGGAGTGGGAGAGAGGGAGAAGCAGGCCTCCTGCCGAACAGGGAGCCCGATGCAGGGCTCAATCCCAGGACCCCGGGATCACGACCTGAGCCAAAGGCAGCCGCTTAACCGACTGAGCCACCCAGGCGCCCCCCACGTATTTTTTTTTCATTAAGAAATACTGTACAAACAACAGAGTGTACCAATCTTAAGGGTACAGCTGCACACATATACATCCATGTCACTCCCCCTGCCACCCAGATCAAGACACAGATGTTCACTCAAGCCCCCTCCCAGACAATACCCCCATTTTGGAACTTCAGGGGAATAGAATCATATAAAGTATACATTTCCTTGTGCATCTGGCTTCTTTCACCCCACAGGATGCCGGTGAGATGCATCCATGATGCGTCTTTTTGCTTGCTGTATAACATTGCATTGTGTGATTCTCCTACAATGTATTACTTCTATTCTGTCATCAGCGTTTCCAGTTGCGGCCAATTATCAATAAAGTTGCCACAACATTCTTGTATGTAACTGTGGGGCACGCCACACTCGTTTCTGTTCGGCATGTACCTGGGAGTGGGATAAGCATTTGCAGATACAGCCACGCCATCTTCCGAAGTGGCTGTGCCCACTTCTGCCCCCACCAGGGGTCCATGAGGGTTCCAGCGACTCCACTTCCTTGCCTGTGCCTGGTGTCCTCTGTGCTTTCAGGGTTGGCCACTCTGGCAAGGGCATAGTGACATCCCATTATGATTTTCGTGTGCCTTTCCCTGGTGACTAAGGATGGCAAGCCCGTTTTCCTATGACTAGCTGAGATTTGGGGTTTTAAAAGGACCCTAGACGTTAAAACCCATTGTTGTGCACTCCCAGGAAGAGGGGTTAGTGTCCAACCAGCCATGCCGTGGTCCTCCTCAGACAGGTCCCTGTTCTGGGGGCCGAGGATGCACTGAGGAGGCAGGACGGGGATGGGGAGAGCCAGAGGAGGAGGGAGGACGGTGTGTGCTCGGGAGGAGTCCCAGAGTAGCAGGAAGGGCCAGCAATCAGGCAACTCCAATCCTGACACAACACAGAGATGCCCAGTGGTACGATGACGCATGGAGCGCCGCAGTGGCCGCTCTGGGTGAGGCTGGCTGGGAAACCTTCCCCTGCGGCCTGGACTGAGTCTTAAGCAATGCAGTTTTCCTGCAGTTTCACAAGAAGGGCGTGGGAGCCACACCCCGATGCAGTTTCCACTGATGACTGTGATGGGTTGGAGGGGAAGGGCTGGTGGGCAGAGCCGGATGGCAGGCAAGAGGCAGGTAGGCGCTGGGAAGCGGCCAGACTGGGAATTGGGCTCTATTTCCATCATGGTCACTTCTCAAGCAAGGCTCTTCCCCTTTGAGTCCATGCCTATCTGCATGCAGGACAAAGAGCCTGGAAGATAGGAGCTTGGTGGCCTCTCCCAGGCTGCTCCCAGACACCAAGTGGGGCTGAGCTAACAGGTCCCCTGAAGCTCCTCGGCAACCCCGACAGTGATGAGTCACCACACCCCATCCATCACCTCTATCTATTGCAATCAATCCTGAGAGCAGGTGTCCGGAGCGATAGTGGTCAAGGCAGCTTCCAGAGGAGTCTGGCTTGCTGTGGGGGAGGGTGGGCAGAGGCCTGTTGGGCCTTTCTCACTGGTGGAGAAACCCCCACTCTGCCCTCCTCTGCATAGAAGTGAAGAATCTGTCCTGCTAACAAAGGTCCAAGCCCCTACATGAGCTGAGTAGAGAAGGGGGCCTCAGCAGGGAAGATCACAATGAGAATGGTGAGAATGTCCTTTCTGACAGCCCACTGGGGGAGCCCCAGGGTGGGGGGGGGCAGACCCCCAAGAAAGACTGTGGCTGCTATCTGTCTCCAGGATTTTCCTCCAGAGATAGGAAAATTGGGGATTTTGATCCATGGAATGTGTTGGTCCCTTACATACAGCTCTCTTAGGCCTCCCGGCCCCCTATGAGAACTGGGGCCCCCACCTGGGGGGTACTGGCCTTCCTAGGGGCTCTGGATAGAGACAGCACACAGGGCCACCCCAGTCGGGAAGGCTCACCATCCAGCATCTGCCCCTCCTCTTGCATGCTTTCTGCCATCACCTTCCAGCAACTGGGTTCTCCCTCCCCAAGCCTGGGCCCTTGGGTGTCACCCCAGGCCCTATGCTTTTGGCCCTAAACCGCCACACAATCAGGTCCCAAGCAAGACATTCACCAGCCTGTTTTAGAATTATAAATCATCAAAACCAGAGGAACCTCAAAGATCGTGTGCCCCAACCCTCAAACGGGGAAACTGAGTCCTAGAAGGCTAATAACAGTAAGAATTTCCTTACATTTATATAATGTTTGGAAATTACAAAATGATCCAAGATCTTTTACTAAGAGCTCAGACTCAACAATATCACTAAGTGGCAGGCACAGTTCAAAGCACTTGATGATATTAAATCTTCACCTCAGTCTTGGGTGGTAGGCAGTATTATGATCATCATCCCAAGATACAGAAATGAAGAAATGAAGAGAGCTACCCAAGTCACAGAGTTAGCTCACTGGGGGCGGGGGGGGGCGCCTCAGAAGTTGTGTCTCTAACCACTGTACCCCCTGCCCACTGTATGCCCTGCCTACCGCCTGCAACCATAGAGACTCTAAAGAGCAGAGCCATATCCTGAAGGCAGACCTGGAGGAGAGCCAGGGCGGTGGGGGGGGGGGGTGGCACACCAGCCTCACTCCTTGAGGGGAGGGGGTGAATTCTGGGCCTGAAGCACGATTCAGTATGCCCACAAAGCAGCAAGAGCTCCAGGCAGTATACGACTGAGCTTGTGGGAACCACGTTTGGTATCAGAAGGAGTCATCTGAGACAGGCGGCGCTCATGGGAGGGGGGTTGGGGGGGAGGTTTTCTGGAAAAGATGGTATCAAAGATGACTTGGTAAAACGGATGTGATCTGGAAAAGCCTGTTGAAAACCCAGCACCGGGAGGACCTCCGTGTAAATGTTTACAGCAGGAACCAACTAGACCAGGCCAGGCACCCTGGGGCTGCAGGAAGGGAAGCTCAGTGCCCCGGGATTCTCACGAGCAGCTGGGGAGGGAAGAAGGAGACAGGTCTTCCCGGCCCCATTTAGCTGATGATTAACCAGAGGCTCAGGAAGTTAAATGTCTTGCCCAAAGTCACACAGGTGGTGAGGAGTAGACTCATAACTTGGACCCGGGCCTTCTGACTCCAAGCCAAGTGCTCTTTGCAATGTACCGAACTTCACATTAAAAAGAACCAAAATGCCACCGCGGCTCACAGTTTCACAATGTTTCATAACTTGCAAAACACACTGAACACACACAGTCAGTCCCATGTGAGGTAGTGCTCCGGGGTCTTGAAGCGGAGCCCAGACACCCGCGAATGCTGGTGGGCGGGCCCACTTTGGGAGCGCCACAGGCCTGGGTGCAGCCGCCAAATCTGTCTCTTGTTAGCTTGGTGATGTGGGGCCAGGAGGATAAAATGGAGGCGATAACCCCTACTTCGAGCGCTGCAGGGAGGGGCAGGTAGGGCGCAATCAGGGAGCCTGTGCGCAGAACACACCATCTCCACACCACCCCCACACCGCCCCACACGTCCGCCCAAACGCTCAGCCTCGGTCCACATCAGACCCCCTCCAGCACTTCATCCACGGAGGACCTGGAGCCCAGGTGTCCCCATTTCTCTTCTTGAGATTGTTTTCCCCTGAGGGGAAAACAGATGAATCAAATCATCTCTCTCCGAGGCTTCCCATGGTGCTGCTCATAGAACTTGCCAGAACTAAACTGCCCCACTCCTCACCTCCCTAAATGTGTCCAGGACTTGAAGTCTTCCAGAATTCTTGAGTCTTCTGCACCCCCCTCGGGTTTTGAAGCTTATTGCCAAGCCGCCCCCACACACCCCATCTGAGAACCAGAGCCGCTCCTGAGTGGAGAGGATTTGCACCTGCCACCTTGGCAAGGCCCCCGAGAAAAGCCATCAAGTTTCATTACAGTTTAACATAAGCATTTTCATATCGAAATCCCCTCTCATTCAATAACTCCAGACTGTGCTGTGATTACTCTCAATATATATTTGACTTGGGAGATTTCCTACAAGGAGAAGCCATGATGTGGGGTCCTGGGATGATGGAGGGCCCCTTGCCCAGGATGGACAGACAGCTGGGCCATCAACATTCACCATTCCCAGGGAGACAGACAGCCCCTCAGCTTCCTGCCTTTGTTTTAGGATTTCTACCCCTTCTGGTCCCCTGCCCTCCTAGTCCCTCCTGGAAGCCTCGAGACCCCCACCTCAGTCTGTCATGCTAATGTGTCCTTGCAGAGATGATACTTCCAGGGTCCCTGCTGAGGGCCCATCAACTCTAGAATCACCTCTGGCCACCTCCTAAGTACCTTGCAAACGTGGGCCAAACTTACTTCCAGCTTGGTGGGGGCAGAACCACGGGTGCCCTGAAGCAGAAGCAGCTCTGCCCCAGGGGGCTCAGAATGTGAATCCCCAGCGAGGGCAGTCACCACCTCAAGGAGCCTTGGGAAAAGCCACTTTGCTCTGGTGCCTCAGTTTTTTTACCTGTAAAAAGGGCATTGATCCATATTCTGCCTGCTTTCTATGATTATACCAAAGACAGAACACAAGTGAAAGCCCTTTGTACGCCCTGCCCTTCTGTGACTGTAAAGAATCATCACTATGTAATGACCTTTCAAAATCATGGACCACCAAGGAGCCGTCAAGGCCCTGCTAGCATACCTCCCGTGACAGGGACCTCATTCCCTTCCAGGGAAGCCCAAGCTTTCTGCCAGCAGCGCTGACCTTCAGAGATTTCTAGTGAGTCTGTGACTGGATGACAAATTACATTAGGAGAAGAAATAGGTTCTCCATGAACTTGGCTGCTCCTGTGTTCTTATATTGTCTGTTCTTATTTTCATTTTGAAAAATGCTCAGCTTGTCCAGCAAAATAAAGTGGAAGAATGACTTGGCCCTATGGGCAGTGACTGATGTGGCAAGCAGACTAGGCTGCCAGGGTCACATCCTTGGGGGGACGGGGGGCTTTGAGGGGCAGTTTGAGAGCCAGAGCCTGTTGAGCGGGGCACCAGGAAGAGAAGAGACTGTAAGAGCTGGAGGTGCAACCCCTTGCAGGCCATCCTCAAACCATGCAGGGGAAGCCCTGGCCTTTGTGGGGTGGGTGAGGGTCTCCTTGAGCACCACCAAGATGGGGAGGGCGGGATGGGTCCCCCTGAACGGGCAGCAGCGGGGCTCAGAGAACAGGCTGTTCCTGAAACCTGGGGCAGTGTGAACGTCGGAGTCGGGGGTGGCAATTAGACCCCTTACACCCCCACTACTTACACCCCAGACTTTGCCCTGTGGGGTAGAGGCAGATAAATGGCTTCCCCATGCCCCCAGCCCTATCCCTCAGCTGGATACCCCTCGCTCATCCCCTCCCTCAGAGAGGACTGGGGGTCAAGTCCCTGCCTGGCAGGATCCCCATCGGAGAGACAGTCCCTCTCCCCCCAGGAATGTGCGTGAAATCCCAGTAACTCTCTCCAGCTGGGCTTGACCTCTGGAGGGGGCTCTGAGACAAACCCATGGCAGGGGTGAGCTTCTGGGAAAGTTGGCCTCTTCTGTGCATGATCCTTTCTTCTCCTAACGACAACTCAAGGTGTGCAGAGCAGGTGGGAGGGGCTGGGAGGCCTGGTGACATTGGGGAGAGCATTCCAGATGGCCAGAACACCTTGTGCAAAGTAGAGGGTCATAACCTCTCACACTGCGCACACACACACACACACACACACACACTGGGAGTCCACATAGGCCCAGACAAGTTGGGGGTTTGTGGATCACAACTGGCAAAGAATAAGGGAAAGCTGAGGGCAAGGCTGAGAGGCCAACAGGTAGGATTAGAGCTGGGGCCCCAGACCCAGCCACCTGGATTTGCCCAAGGAGCAGACATGTCCCTGCCCTACTAGAAATATTTACTAAGCACTGACTAGGCAAAGACACCATGCTAAAGGCCTGAACCTCATTTACACCTGACAACAGCCCTGTTGTTAGTCCCATTTTACAGATGAGGACACTGAGGCTCAGAGCGTTTGAGTGAGTTGCCCAAGATTATACAGCTGAGTAAATGGCAAGCTCAAGACTGAGCTGGCCTGTCTTCCTTGGCAGATGAACCTAAAACCAGAGGCAGCAGGGGGCATGAACCCCCCCCAGGCAGGGTCCTCAGGGGGGCCACTCAGAGCACCTCACTGAGGACCTGTATGCCTGGTTTCCATCACCAGTGAGCCGTGTGACCCTGAACGTTTTACTGAGCTTCTCTGAGCCTCCACTTATCCATCTGACAACAGAGGCAAAGGGGTGGAAGCATCAAATGAGATAATTTGGGTAACAGTACATGTACTATATAAATGATACCATGACAACATGGCCCCAGGTGTACCTTGGCCCAGAGTTTAGGGAAAGACGCCAGACCTCCAGGGACCAACATCACTACCATTAATTTACATTTATTGTGTAGTGATGACAAAAGGAGTGACCATTCATTACACGAGCTATGTGCCCATCACCGTGCTAGGCCCCTTCCATAATGTATATCTACAAATAGAACGGACATCTGGGGCTCGGGAGAAAAGAGGGATGGCTGCCCATCCGGAGCCTCCCGTCTCCATCTAGGAGATGGAGGTCTGAACAAGGTGACCGCAAAGTGACCCCCACCTGAGGTCAGAACCTAAGCAAAATTGGTGGCTAAAGAGAAAAGGCTGTTTGCATTAATGCTGATGCTGCAGGGCAGACACAGGGCTGAAGCACAACCCAGTCCAGCAGCTTCAGCCCCAGCACCAGCCTGGGGCCACGTCAGGCTGTAGGCTAGAGGGTCAGGCCTCCTAGTCTCTAGCCGAAGGGAAAGAGAAGGCAAGAGGCCTGGCTGAGTCCAAGCCATGCTGGCCAGGTAGCCACAGGCTGGCTGCATCCATTCCTGGCCTCTGCGTGGGTTCCCTCACCACCCAGGCTCAGGGGAAGGTGCCTCCTGCAGGGGCTGAACTGGAGAAGAGAGGGACCTGTCCACTCCTGGGCAAGGGGAGAGGAGATTTCTACAACCTCCAACGTGAAAGCCAGGCAAGGAGTTCGTGCGGGGCTGGCTGGGAGCTTCGTCTTGATACTGAGGCCACAGGTCTCCTGGGCTACCACTGCTGGTTCCCCAGCACAGGGGCTGAGCCCCATCCCCTGCCGCCCTGCCCTGCCCCTAGCCACAGCCTCACTGGTGCCCTGGCCTAGGCGGTCAGAAGCTCCCTATCACCTGCCGATCCAGACCTGCCTTCTCGCAGTTGAACATCCCTATAATGACAAGATTAAAACGGGTCTCGGGAGACCTGCCTCCATCTGGTACTTAGAGATGCCGGCGGTGGCGGGGGCGTGGGGGGGAAGCGGTGGTAACCGTGAGACTGCTAGGCCATCTTCAGACCTACCCAAGAGAGGAGAGTGGTCCAGAACACCCCCACTCAAGCCCTTGCCACCTGCCTCTGGCTAGCAGGAAGGAGCCACTCCTGCACACCTGGTCTGGGGAAAGGGCCGGGTGGCCTTTGACCCACTGGGTGGGCCCTAGGCGATGAAACCAGCCCCTCCCCCACCCAGCCTGTCCTACCTCCCGGCATTGGGGCCACATCCAGACATCCAGCCTCCTCTGAGCTCCTGGTCCCCCAGAAACACCTGTCTGCCTGCATCACTAGATGCAGGCATAGGGCAGACCAACCCAGGACAGCTTTGTGAGCAGAAGGGCCAAGTTCTGCCCCAAGGGGCTCAGAAAGAGGCGGCTACAGGGGCGCTCTGGTCAGTCAATCTCCTGAGAAAGCAGTGTCTCTGTCCCCAGGCAGGGGTAGCAGGACAGAGGGTATCACATTACCTATGGATAAAAGCTAAACCTCTGAGCGGGGTCTGCCTCCTCCCCTGCCCTAGATTCCTACCCTGTCCCTCTCCCCTTGCATCCCATTTCCCAGCCACATCCCAAACTTGCAACTTCCCTCATAAAGCCCACATTTCACACGTGGTCCTTGCCATACTCCTCACCTTGTCTACAATGTTCTTCTCCCTAGCCTTTCAAAACCCTGCTCAGAAGTCTCCTCCTGTGTGAAGCCATGAACTCCCAGAGTTACCCACTCTCTTCACACCTGTCCTGGGCCTGGGACAGACTTCTTTTGAGGAATCACAAAATGGGGTGCTTATTTGTGTACATTTTTTTAAAAGATTTTATTTATTTATTTGACAGAGAACACAAGTAGGCAGAGCGGTAGGTAGAGGGAGAGGGAGAAGCAGGCTCCCCGCTGAGCAGGGAACCCGATGCGGGGCTCGATCCTAGGACCCTGGGATCATGACCTTCGCGGAAGGCAGATGCTTAGCCAAATGAGCCACCCAGGTGACCCATATTTGTGTACATTTCTGACTTCCCCATGAGCCAGGGGCAAGACCCCCAGCACCCGTCACAGTGCCTGGCACATAGAAGGTGCTCAGGACATGTTTACTGAACTGCAAGAGGGGTGATGGATAGAGCAAGTGAGTGTGCTGTGAAGCCACCGAGCAAGGGCTGGGGTTCGGGGCCACTGAGCACTAGTTGAGAGTCAGGGTGGTAGGGAGAAGCAGACTGAGATTATTGAACATGAGGTGGAATCCAAGCTCCTCACAGTGCAGAGGGCAGATCAGATCTGGTTTGAGGAAGCCCCAGGCTCTCCCTGGCCTGCAGCCCCCCTAGACTGGAACCCAGGCCTGTGTTTACCTCCTAAGTGGGGATTTCATGCTCTCAGTGTTGAGGGCAGGAAAACTGGGTGTGTTGTCACCCTGTGACAGGTGAGAACACCGAGGCTTAGAGGTGTCACTGGCTCGGCCCGAGAAACAGCAAGGAGGCAGGTAGTCCCTGGGGCCTGAGCCAAGGCAGGTGCAAGCTCTGCCCGGGGTGGGGGCGGGGTGGTTCCTGTGTCGTGGAGAGACCAGGCCGTGCCAACAGAAGAAAAAGAGATCCTTCAGAAGCCGATCTTGTTCGAATCCAGCTGTGGCGTCCCTGGCGGTGGGACTCCAGACAACCCACTTGACCTCTTTAGGCTTTCTTAGTAGCGTCAGGCCAACATAGCCAGCCTCAGCCCGGCACCGAGCATGGCTCACGGGAGATGCTTTCTGGAGGCCTGACCCCCTCCCTCACACACGGATCTCCAGCTACCCCGGGCCCCGCTCTCCCACCCCGGCCAGGCCCGGCTGCCTGCAGGTGACCAGTTCTGCCCCAAAGCCCGCAGAGCTGGGGCCAGGGGAGCGGATTTGTCCCGGTGTAACCAGAGAATGTCTGAGGGCTCCAGCTGGGGCCAGCGTGGGGCGCCCACCTCACAGCTGTCGGCTGGGCGGGGGGGGGGGGGGTGGGGGGGGAGGGCTCAGACACAAAGCAATGCAGGACGAGGGGGTCGGTAGGGATGTGTCTGCTGAGGGGGGTGGGGGACGCAGCTTCTCGCCATATGAGGGGCCAGGACCCCAAGACGACCCGCAGCCTCATCAGAGAAGTCACACAGGCTCCAGTGCCCGCTCTGCCACTGGCTGGCTGGGTGACCTTGGGCAAATTGCTCAACCTCCCTGAGCCTCATTTTTCTCACTGGGAGTAACATTACCCAATTTCGCAGGCTTGACATGAGGATCAAACAGACCCCACATCAGCCCAGGTGCCTGGCACAGACTTCCGGCCAGTTTCTCTTCCTTGTCTTTCCCTTGTCTCCACTTCTCGTTTTCCCTCTGGCTTTCTCCCACCAGGGTGGGACCGTCCAGAGGGATCAGGCAGGGCCTCAGGGCTCCTGGGATCCGGCACTCCTATTTTGTGAGGGTAGGACAGGCAGAGAGGGCAGCTGGGAGGGAACAAAACCCGAGTCATCCACTCTGGCCCTGGCCCCTTTGAGGTCTTGCCCACAGCACCCCATCCATGTTGGCCGTTTGCCCTAATGCCCACACGGGCGCATCCACGGTGTCATTTACCATGTCACTGCACTGTAAGCATGTCCCTTACAAGGACAGCTACCTCCCTCTCCTGCTCAAGGGGCCCCAGAGTCCCAGGGGCACCCCACCTGGAAGCAGGGAGTTAGGGCAGGGCTGACGTGAAACCGTCTCTCCCTCCTGCCCAGATCCTCTGTGGGGTGGTCCCCCAGTCCCCAGGGCTAGCTGGCTGGGAGAGGAGAGAAACCTGAACTCTGTGAGCCAAACAGGCTTGCATTTCTTTGTTTGCTTTCCCACTGCTGCCCCAGCCAGCCCTTTGACACGCCAGCCTGCCTCGGCTGTGCAGAGAGGGCACAGGGATAGAGGTTTGCCTTGTGCCCCCTGGAAACGGAATTCCGGGGGCCAATGCCGGGGGGCGGCGCTGAGGCCTCTGCACCCCCTGGAGGAAGCAGAGGGTCTCTTGGAAGATTTTTAAGCAGGGATGTGGCCTGATGGGGTTTTGAGAAAGATCACTCGGGCTCCAGGGTAGAGAAGGGCGTGGAGGGGCAAGACTGGGGGCAGGGAGGCCGAGTAAGCTGTCACAGCAGCTCAGGGGATGCTGGTGGTGTGGACCAGCGTGGTGGCACCGGAGCCGGGGAGGAGCGGCTGTCCAGGAGACCTGCTGGCCAGGACGCAGAAGGAAGAGGAATAGAAGCCAGCGGAGCTGGGAGGCAGGGCCTGGGCCTTGTGCCTCCCTGCTGCCCAGTGCCAGACGGTGCCTGGGACACAGCAGGGGAGCGGTACGGGCCTGCAAAGTCGGAAGCCGGCAGGGGGACAAGCAGGAAGGCTTGAGGATAAAGGCCAGGAAGGGGGCTGGGGTGGCTGTGGAAATGCTACAGTTTGCAGAAAAGGGGGCAAGATTTGTTTAAGTGACGGCGGTTGTCCTGGCCCCGGGCATCTGTGACAGTTGAGAGGAGATGGTGCTAGCGGAGAGTCAAGGGTCCAAGGAGGACGGGGACACACACACACACACACACACACACACACACACACAAGCAGACACCACCCTCTCGACGGGGCCACGGCCCACCAGCTGGGGATGGACAGATGCTGGGGACCGACAGGAGCCCGGCCCAGGAGGCGCTGCAGTCTCGCTGGGAGCCACGGCTGGTGCTGAGGTCTCCCCCAGACCCCACCTCCATCAGGGCAATGGGATGGCGCCGACAGAGGGGCAGGTGCTTGTCAATCCCGCTTCAGGAAAATTGGCTCCATGATGTTTATTGCAAACTGCAATTTAGCGCCTCTATTCAGGTGCCCTTGTGTTTAATTATATATAATACGGTGTAGGGAGGAGAGAGGGGAGGAAGTGTATATGATTTTCTCACCAGTCCCTTCCTCCCTGCACGTTGGAAGGGTCAGAGGTGAGCAATAGAGCTCAGCAGAGGGAGGGAAGGGAGAGGCCAGGCGCAGCCGTGGTCTCACACGCCAACCTGGGGTATCAGGGCCGCTCACAAAACCCATGCCCGCCCCCGCTTCCCTGCCTCAGGCTCTTTTCCAGCAGCCTCATGGTGTCCTTATCTTCAGGGACAGCCAGTGGCTCCGACTCAGACCGAGAAATGGGTCAACAAACCTTCACAACACCCCCAGGACCCTTTTTTTCTGAGGCCTGGAGAAATTGAGTGATTCGCCTCACCCACCACAGAGCAAGCTGAGAGGGGCTGCCTGACCCCCAGCCCCACTTGCTTCCCCTGGAGCTAATGCCCTGGGGCAACGGCCAGGTGCCTCCAGACAGAGGGTGGGCTCAGACAGTGGCCCCCTGGGTTTTTCAGCTTCCACAGTGGACAGGCTTGGTTTGCCACAACCCAGGGTCCCTATGCAGTCTCAGAGTTTCCATCTTCCCTCCCCTCCTCCCTGCCTCTCCAGAGCTGGGAGGGCAAAGCACCAATTAGTTCATTGGCTTGTTTAATTGGGTAGGGAGGGGAAGAAAATTAAACTCCTCAACAGGAATCCTCCCTGCAGGGCCAGAGATAGAATGAGGGGGGTGGGGACCCCCATCTCTGAGCACCCCTCCGCCTGCCCTGGTTCCCCCCTCCCCCACCCTCACCCTCCATGCCCCGGATCTGGGATTAGAGGGCCCTGGGGAGGCGGGGTGGGAGGCCTACCCCACCCTAACTGGGACAGCCCCTCCCAGAACCGGAGCAGGATGGGGGAGGGGAGGGCAGAGCAGGGCACTGTCTCAGGGTCTGATTCTTCCACTTGGTGCCTGCCTCTCTGACTCGAGAGTCCTCTCTTCCTCTCTCTCAACCTTTCTCTCTCTCTCTCTCTCTCTCTCTCCCTTCAACTCCTGGCTCTAGAAAAGCCCCTCCCCCAGGGGGGCCCAGGACACGTGGCCGGATTCCTAGGGGGCACCGTGGCCGTGGTCCTCATTCTCGCTGTGGCCCTTGCTGTCCTCTTACTGCATCGCTGGCAGCAGAAAAGCTGGCTGGAGACGGACGGTGGCGGGTGAGTGTTGGCAAGCCCCCCGCCGCCCACCGGACACCCCCTCTCAGCTGCCGCAGCCACTCGGAGAAAGAGGTTTGTGGCTGGACTCCACGGTTTACAGACCAGGAGACCAGGCACACAGGTTAAAGACCTCACACAAGTCTACCCCAGCCGCTGACACGGGGTGAGGGCAGAAGTCCATGACGAACGAAATATCGCCGTACTGAGTGAAAGCCGCTCAGGAAGAGTGCCACGCAAGCTATCCTGGAGCAAGAGGAAAAAGGAAAATTCAGTAACCCCAACCCTACCTTTTTTTTTTTCAACATGTTGATATTTGGTTCATGGATTTTTGCATTAATTTGGGTTTTATTTATATTGTGTTACAATAGTATTTATTGTGACGACTGAGATTTCTGGTCCCCCATAAGCTGTGCACTTGTAGGTCTCGCTCCGCTCACCCTGGTCCTAGCCCGTGTGCAGCCTCTGGATTTCCCACTCTCCTCTGAGCTAGGGCCCCTGAGACGCACAGGGCTCCCCTATCCAGGCTGGAGGGAAAGACAGGCTGGGCTGGGGGCGGACACACCCAGGAAGCTAGGAGGGGCCCTTGCAGCCTCTACCCAGCTGTGCTGGGCAACCCCACCCCAAGCTCTGACCACTCAGGAGGCTGCCTGGGAGCAGAGCCCTGGGGGACACCCTGTGGGGCTCACGGGAACAGAACCCCCCCCCATGGGAGCCTCATTCTGTTCTCCCAGGACTGCCCTGCCCTCCTCCCAGAAGCTGGAGCCTCCTCCCGACCGGCAGAGCCACCTTGCACCCGAGGCCATCCAGGTGGGCCTGAGTCCCTGGAGTGAGGGGGGGGGGGATGAAAAATGGGAGACGGCCCCACCCCGAAGGCACAGCCCTCCCACGTACACAGCTCCCAAAAGGCCAGGCCTGCTTGAGAGGCCTGGGCCCAGGGTTTCCCCCTCCCCCACGCTGCGAAATGACACACTAGGACCCTCCCGCCCTGTCCAGGGCCCACAGCTCTTCCTCCACCTCTCAGCCTCTTGGCGCGTTCATTCATTAAAAGCAAATCCTCAAGCACCTAGCAGATGCCTGACCCTGTGCTGGTCCCTTCTGCCTCCCAGACAGTCACCAGCGTGGTGAATACCGGGATGGGGGTGCGTGGGAACCAGACGGGTAGCTCCAGGAGGGCTGCCTGGAGCAGGGCGCGGGGAACAGTCTGTAGCCGCTGGTCTCCTCCTCTTCCAGATTCTCCACCTGGAGCCGGGGAAGCGGCAGCAGCTGCAGCAGGAGCAGGAGCAGGAAGAACTAGAGCAGCTGCCCCTGCAGACCCCCTACTGTGATCTGGGCACGCCCCCCCACCGCCCCTCGGTAAGGACCCCCCCCAACCTCCAGGAGGGTGCCCCCAGCTCCACCCAGCCTGGCCACGAGCCCCGCTGCCTGGAGGGGAAAAGGACACAGGAAGCCCAGGAGACAGGGCAGGGAGGGTGTAGATAGGCCCCACCGGGGAGGGGAGGGGTGGCCCTTCGTGGTCGCACACGGCAGGCGCCCTGGGCAAAGCGGGGCTTGGACGCCCACAGACCAGGGCAGGAAGGGGGAGGTTTCCCAACCTGATGCCCTGCCCTCCCCCTGCCAAGCCCTGCCTTCCAGCTCTGTGTCCTGCACTCAGTCCCCAGTCCTGCCAACCAGCACCCAAAACCCGCAGCAGCCCCTCCCCCTGGCCCCACTCCCAGCCGCTCAGAGGACCAGCGTCTACATGAATGGCTGCCGCCTCTGCCCACAGCTTCTGCCTTTCAGCAGACACGGAGCCTGGGGCAGCACCCGTACGGTGCCAGCCCGGAGCCCCGGGCCAGACCACCTGGACCCAAAGATAACACATTCTCTCCGGGCACTGATAGGAGAGCCAGGCCTTTGTCTTCACCCAAAACAGCCATCCTCCCTCTCAGCTGGAAGTGCCAAAGTGAGTCCATCTCAAGATGCCAAATCCGACCCCCCCAAGAAGGGGGGGGTAGCATTCCCGGGGAGCCAAGGCCAGAGGGCCAACCTAGCCCCTACTTTGAGATTCTATGCAGGGGAGAAGACCACCAGCCATTTATTGTTCCTCCACCAACCTAGAGACTTGGACGTGAGCTAGAACTCACTGTGGACACAGAGGTCACTCCTTAGCCGCTAGCCCCTTCCCATGTGGGGTGCACACCCGCCCCTGTGTTCCAGGTTGTACTGTGCGGCCCTGCCCGTTCCAACAGAAGAGACCACAGTGGCAGTGCGAGCGGTTTCAAACACTATTCTGTTCAACCCTCGCACCAACCTATGTTGTAAGTCCTGTTATCGCCCCCATTTTCTAGAGAAGGAAACTGAGGCTCAGTGGAATTGAGGTTTGTCCAAGACCACCTAGCGAGCGCTAAGAAACAAATTAAACCTTGGTCCTCTGGCTCCCAAGTCCAGGCCCTAACCACACAGCAGCCATGACAATGAGCACACCTGTGGGGAGTTTACCTAAAGACAGAGGAGCCCAGGGAGGCTTGCAGAGCCTCGGGGTGGCTAGCAGCTGATGCAGAGCCATCTTGGGCCTCAGGCTTCCTGTCCGCAGCAGAATGCCCAGCTCCACTGCCTGGCTGTCCCTCAGCTCCAGGGGCCTGGAGAACACACGAGGCAGCCCCGAGAGCTTGGGTTCGGTGTCCTGAGTTGGGTATTGGCTGTCACTTTGGGCCACACAATAAGCACAGAGATTCAGCTCACCCACCCCTTCCTGAGGACGGTGAGAAAGAACACTATTCCCAGGCCTGAACGTGGTTGAGGTAGGAGGGGGTGCAGAGACCCTGAGAGTTCCAGAAAGAAAGCCATGCCCCGTTCAGGATTCCCCAAATCAGCCTCATTCCTCAGCTCAGCCCCTAGCCAAGAGTGCATAAACTTGCCAGAGCCCTGAGAACGGGGGAGGGAGGAGAATAAGCAGAAATGGCAGTGGGGGGGGGGGGGCAGGGGGGGCGCTGGGGCACAGGGGGAGAGGTAAGTGATGGAAGTTCGTGATTTAGAAAGTCATGGAAGACTCCAATGGGATCCCCTGAAGAGGGGCCCAGGCTCGGCATAAAAATCACTGTGATGTAAGAGGACAGCTGCAGCTAGCCCCAATCCCCACTAACGACTTCCCAGTCCTCTCCGACTGCCGCCCTCTCAGCCGGGCATGCACAGCCCTCCCTGGGGGCACAGGAGGGGCTGGGCTCAGGGACAGTCCCGCCACCTCAGCCCCCCACAGTGCACACGCTCTCATGCGCGCGTACACACACACGTCCTCTCTCATACAAGCCCCTGACCCCAGGACAGCCCACCTCGGCCCCGCACCCCCAATACACACTCCCCTCTGCAACCTTCTCTCTCATACAAGCCTCCAACCTCAGCACTTGGCTCTGACCCCGTCCCCTCCCTGACAGCCCTCCCTCCCTCGCCCCTGCTCATACTGGATTGAGGGGAAACCCCGCCCGAGCTTCTGCATTCAAGAAACACAGTAAGACCTCTTGGGACAAAGAACAGAGCGAGCCAGCCATGGGCAGGTGGGGCCGGGTGCTGGGGACATCCTATGTTCTGAAGCCAGAGGCCATGCGATTAGGGCACTGAGGTGGGTGGGTGCACACGAGAGTGGCCTGGAGGGTGGCGTAGGGAGGTCAACTCTGGCGTCCTGGGGAGACACTGGCGTTCTCACCAAAAGAAGTGTGTTCCGTTTGGCCCACAGAGCAATTACGGGGCTGGGAGAGGACTGCTCCCCAGCCCTCAGGGCTGTTGGAGGTGCAGTTTGTATACAACGCACGTTACCGATGTTGTCATCAATTCTCCTTCCCAACAAGTGCTGAGAGGGAGCCAGGCCGAGAGCGTGCACTGTTCACGGAGGCAGGGCTCCGGAGGGGAGTGGGAGGGCTGCCGGGGGCCTGGGGGCCCAGAGCTAGAGCCTCACCCAAGCTCCGCAGCCCCTGCCTGGGCGGCCCCATCGCCATGCTGCGCGCATACCCGAGGACGCTGACCAAGCCTGCCGCACAGCCCTCAATATCTAGCAAGGTTTCTGGGCCAGGACGTCACTCAGGTGGCAGGTACCATTGGCAGAGCTTGGTGACTCTAGGCTAGAACTCAGGAAGGACTGTCCAGATGTCTAGGAGAGCTGGGAGGAGGAGACCCTGCCGGATACTTAAGGAGAGGGGCTTCCATCTCCTCAGTCTTGTGAGGACAAAGCCCAGACTGCGAGCACAAGACTACACCCAACGACCTCCAGAAGGATGGAGTCCTGCAACCATGGTGTCAGTTGAGGTCTCTCAAGAAGGAGCCACCAAGATGGAACTAGATGTGCAGAGCCACTGGTGGGGGACGGCTGTGAAGGACCAAGGAGGGAGCAGGTGGGGACAGCCGTCAGTCCCTGCTGCTGGTCTGACACCTGGGAAGGGAGAGGGGAAGGAAGGAGGGTTAGCTGGGAAAAGTCTCAGGCTGCAGCGCATTCTACAAAAGTTTGGGGCAGGCCCCAGAGAGAGTCCTCGAGCTGCAGGATTCCTGCACCCCCCAGGAGGGGTCCTGCGTTGGATCCCCATCACCCTCAGTCCTTGGTGGGAGCGGCCTGGGGACTGTGATGGGGACTGTGATCTCAGCACAAACGCGGTGGTGGATCTGGCTCCGCTGTGGTCAGCCACGCTGCCCCCAGCGGACCCGAACCGCACACATCCACGGATGGCAGGGTCCACCCTGGCACCACGGGGGTCTGCTCCCTGCTCCGTGGGCCCCCCTCATTGCCCCAGTAGATCTCAGGGCCACAACTGGTACTCATCTCTCCTTTCCACACCCCCTCTAGTGTCCCCTTGCTCAGCTACCACCTCAGCAGGTCTTGGCAGCTTACCCAGGGCAACGACCCAAATCCTCATTCCTGAGGGGGTGTGAGCCCCAGACCCTCATACCCTCCTCAGCCAGGCTGCTGCATGTGCCCGTTCACCATCAAAGGAGGAGAAGCCCCAGTGGTCACCTGTGCCCTACACACACCCCTCCTACCCTCCCCCGCCGTGTGACAGCAACCCCACCTGCTCCTGCTGATCAGAGCAGCTCCACCAAGAAGGGCTCCTGTGGGGCTGGCTGGACACAAGGAGCCGACTGGCCCGGCGGCAGCCTGAGCTAACACTTCCGTGGGGGCAGAGCCCACAGCTGTGAGGATAGGAAATACAAATTCTCCCCGGGTCACTGGGAGTGATGGTCGGGGGGACCACTCTTTTCCCTTGGATCCCTGGACCTATATATTTTCCTGTTGGGGACACAGAACCCTAGAGGGGCCTTTCCAAGACTTTCCACCGAGCTAGCACGTCTGCTGGCATTTAGACAGGCTGCCATTTGATTACGTCTACTGTGGTCAACTGTCATTCTCTGGGGTCCATCGGTTTCTGTAAGGCAGACCAACAAGTTAAATGGAGCTAAGACAGAGACCACCCCTGCATCCTTTTGGGCTGTAATGATGGCCTTAGCCTCTCCCCAACCTCTGTATGACATCACTTTTGATTGGCTGTCTTGGCTGGTGGGGGGCAGTTCCAGAAGCTTCCTCTTGGCTCTTGTCCCACAAACCAAGGGTCCAATGTGGTGTTAGCACGGCAACCCCAATTCTACGCTTGCAATGGGAAATGCCATGTCCCCTAGCAATGAATCTGTCCCATTCTCTGGGTCCTTGCCAGAGTGTTGAACCCCATGTCCTGAGAAAGTGCCCCCAAGTGAATGCATTCTTGCTTATCCTGTCTTTGTTCTGGCCCCTTTGGTCAAGAACCCTTGAATTCCAACCCAGAAGGGCTAGCCTGGCTTCTGCTGGGATGTGCTAGGTGATTCCTGCCACCGTATTCTCCTTGGGTCTAGTCTCTCCTCCTTCATCAGGCCAGCTGTCCCCGGCTGGCTCTTGCTGGGCTTTATCTTCACTCATCAGCCTGGCAGCCAGGAACAGAGGTGGGGCAGCTCCTGAGGAAGGGGCCTGCTGCCTCGCAGTGTCTCCCAGTACCGAATGGTGTTCACCCTGGGGACAGGTGGGCCATCTGCGTGCTCTGAGGGACACATCCATTTACCCTCACCTCAGTTGCAGAGTTCCAGATCTTCCCAGCCAGAGCCCTGACCTCAGCACAACAAACCTGGCTTGGCTGAGCATCTCTGGAGCTCCGTGCGGCTTATTCTCCAATCCTGGATCTGATCCTCTGCCCAGTCCGCTCCTCCGCGGCGGGAGGAGGCAGGAGCTCTCGATAACTCCCTACCACCAGGTTCCTCTGGCTCTCACACTGAGCCTCTAACTGTCGGTGGCCCTTGGTTTCCCATTATCACTCTACAAGTGCCCATGTCACTAAATAACAACCAGCCAACTCCGCGGCTTCTCTGACGCTGGTTCCTGCCCATCTCAAATGCCTGAATCACGGTAGCTGATCCCCTCCACCAGGATGCCCTCCCAGGCCTCCACTGGGGACAGCGTTACCACCGGGCTGCCGCCGCTGCCAGGACTCTGCGTCCCACCTTCTCCTCGGACTGGGTCCTCCTTGCCACCAGGCCCAAATTCCAACTTTCTCAGACCATGCCTGGTATCGCTTGTGTGGGCTCAAGGCCTCCTAGAAGAGACGGCAAGACAAGATTTGATGTCCAAGAGCTTCGCTTGGGGAAGGCCTGTGAAGGATGACGGGGAGGGGACAGGAGAAGGTGGGGACAGGCGTCAGACACGGTCTGGCCCTGAGAAAGGGGAGGGGGTGATGGAGGAGCATGTGGGAGAGTCTCAGACCCCAGCAGCACGGCTGTGCGAGCTTCAGCCAGGCCGGTAGGGAGCCCCCAGCCCGAGTCAGAGAGGTCCTGCCCCGGGGAACGGGCCCACACGGGTACCCAGCCGCGCTCCTCAGTGGCGGGAACGGCAGGGGAAGTGTGGTCACAGCCAGTGCCACGGTGGGTCCAGCGGCTGCTGGGTTGTCACCGGGCAGTGCCCCCCACGGCAGACCTGACTGGTGGATTTCCACAGTCGGTACCACTCCAGCCAAAACGGAGTGTAGGAACACCTGGGCATCTATGAGCTCGCGGTGGAGCTGGTGGCTGAGTTTCCTAGGGGCCATCTCAGAGCATGACTGCTACCTGTTCCCCGATCTTGGGCTGGAAGGTGTGTGCCTTCTGCAATGGGAGGGGGCCCAGAGGCAGAGCCAAGCTGGTGCCCAGGGCCAGGGCCGTGCCTGGCCTACAAGGCGCTGGCTCCCTGACCTGTCACCAAGGCTCCCCCACCCCTGGCAGGGGTCAGGTCACTGCTCTACCTGTGAAACAGTTCTGTTAAGGCTGAAGGCAAAGCATCCAGGGCACCCCTCCCTGCCAGAACCCACAGAATGAACTGGAGAACTCCCCTCCACGCACCTGGGTGAGACAGTCCCGAACCACCTTTTGCCTTCACCCCCAGTCTCTCAGGCCCCAGTGGGGGTCAGAACCAAGTCTGCTCCGTATAGACGGCACTCAGTTGGGAAGGGTCCACATAGAGAAATTTTCTGGACACTGATGGTCTCTCAGCAATAGCCTCGGTGCGAACATCCCCGGCCTCCCATCCACCGGAAGCACCTGTCCCGAGGCATCCGCATGATGACGGGAAGGACAAGAGGCAGGGTCCATTCATCCTGCTGCGCCACTGGACACAGTGGACATCATAATCAATGTGTCCATCCCCTGCCTCTGCAGGATGGTCTTCATGCCATCCCAGAGTAGCAGCCACCCCTCCCATCTGTGGGAGTCTCCACTTGTGGAGACCAAGCTCCTCCTGCCTCAGGGACTCTCAGGGATGAGGCAGGTCTGCACTGCCTCCAGGAGGCCTTTTCCTCCCAGCAGCTGCTACTCACACACTGCCCTGCTTGCCTTGAGCCCACCGTCCCGTCCCTCCACCACCCTCCTGGGCCCTCCAAATCATGGCTTGGGAGCCAGACCTCCTGTCTCTTTGGCCCCCTTTCCCTTCCTTCTGTCTCCGGTCTCCTGTGCCCTCAACCTCCCCCCTCGCCTCCAGGCAGGCTCTGGAAGCACTGGGGGTTGCAGAAGGAAAGGCATTAGAGTGTGAGTTTCACTTCTGGGAAATCAGCAGCTAATTGCTCTAATCTTAGCCCTGCCACGTGTCCCTGACTGGTCACCGATGGGCATGAGATGGGCATTGCTGAAAGGAACTGAAATCAGGACACCCAGCCTCCCTGCTGTGCAGGCAGCCCAACCAAGGTGAAAAGAGTGGACACCAGCCTAGGTCCCAGGGGTCTGCCTCCCAATGTGGAGCCCTCCTCCTTGCCCCCAGGCTCCTGCCCCCCCCCCCCCGGGCCTAGGAGAGCCTCCACCCGTGCTCTGTTGACAGGACCAGCTGTCTGAACACTGGCACTGAGCTGAGGAGAAGCTGGTGAGGAAAGCTCCAGAGCTAAGAGCTGGCAGGGCCTCAGAGGTCATCGAGCTACCCTTTCATCTTGCTGAAGGGGAAACTGAGGCCAGGTGAGGGAGAGGGGCTTGGCCAGCCATAGCGTGAGTCATCACCAGAGTAGCAGCCCCTGCCCTCAGGTGCCTCTTGTTCCGGTAATTCCCAGATCCAAGTAAGAGTCGGAAGTAATACAGTTTCAGGGTAGAAGCTGGAGCCGTAGATTCCCATGATAGTGCAAATCCACGTACGCTTTCCTCCCCTACAACATTCTACAAATGAAAAACTAGGCTCAGTTGGGTCAACCAATCTGACCAGCCATAGCAAGAAGCCCAGCCAAAGTTCAAAGCCAGGTCTTCTGGCTTTAAGTTCCATTTTATGGCACCACAGCTCTGCCAGCATCTTCCCTGGCACCCCGGGCACATCACTTGCCCTCTGCGGGCCTCAGTCTCTGCCCTCTGCAAAATGAGAAGGGTGGCCGAAATAATGTCTTGGAGCCAAGCACAGCGGAGCCAGGAGCAGGACGCACCCTGCCTCTCGGCGGGCCCACCCCAAAGCCCCCCAGTGATCTACAGGGACGCAGTTTAGCAGTGCATACAAATGCTTTGTGACCAATTTTGTAAACACCTTCACCAAACCCCTGTCTTCTCTGTTGCCACGGATAGATTGTTTTTCTGGTTCTCTCTCTCTCCCTCCCTCCATACCTCACAATTTGCCATGGCCCTCTTTTCTCCCTCATGCCCCCACCTCACTCCCACACCACCCCATCTCATCCCGACACCCGGCCCTGAGGTGCTCTGTCCCTGTCCTTACCCACCTCGCCCCCTCCTGCCACTTATCCCTCTGTCTCATTTCTAGGGCTCTGGCCTAAAGGACACTGACGTCCACTATGCAGAGCTGGACACCTCCACCCTGGAGCTCGTGTCAGAGTCATGGACCACCGTGCCAGGGCCTGGAGAGGTTGTGGAATACACCACCATCCAGTTGAGTCCACCCTAGCACATGACCCCTAGCCGCCCAGCCCTGCCTCTGGACTACAGGTACACTCTGCCCACCACCCTCCTGCCCTGTTGGCTTCTCCTCACTCTCCCCAGCAGGACAAATGCATGGAGGGCTGGAGGGGTGCAGGGAAGGTGGGCCAGACACATGCAGGAGAGGGTACCTGCACCAGGAGCCCGGAGGTCTAGAAGGTAGTCTCACTTCTGCCACCAATGTACTGTGTTACCTCGAGCTTATCATTTCCCCTTCTGGGAGACTCAGTTTCCCCACCTGTGAAACAAGGCAGTTAGAACCAATCTTTAGGGCTCCTTCCTGCTCCAGCAGTGCCCATTTATCCTTCTGTGGTTCCCGTGGGCACACACCGCTCCCAGCAGCCGCCTCACTGCCAGCATCACAGGCGGCTTCTTAGCCTCACCAGGCACCTGGGCGCTCCACTTTATTTTCTAATCACAGGGCCTCGTGGTCAAGGCTGCATGCTCCCCTCTCCTCTTGACCTCCCTTGGCTCAGCTGAGCAGCTTGACTCAACCAACCTTTATTGAGCAACTGTTCTGTGCCAGGCACTGTGCTAAGGGCTCAGGGTTCGGAGAGGGACAAGGCAAGGTCCTGCTCAGGGGCTCCCGGCAGAGTGGAGGGTCCCTGAGCCCCTGGGCTGGAAGGGGGACCCGCTGGGCTCTGCAGGGGGTGGTGAGCAGGGCTTGCTCCGCAGCCTGGCCCCTGGAAGTGGCATGGAGGCCACAGAGCAGAGAATCAGGGGGACAGTAAGGTCACTGGGGGTTCGGCAAACATGCAAGCCTCCCTGAGGGGTTAAAGGAAGCTGAGGGCCCCTCAAACTAAGACACTAGAATCACAGGGCTGGAGACTCAGGTCCAAGGGCTCACTGCTCCATGGCAGGTAAGCAAGCCTGGGCTCAAGGCCCTGTGCTTGAGCAGGGTGGGGAAGGACAGAGAAAGGGACAGGATGGAGAAGGGCAGGACTGGCTGGGAGAAACGTGGTGGTGCTGAGCATGAGGAAAGTCCCCGGAGGCCAGTGAGGGCTGGCATGGCGGGGATGACCCAGGAAGGACTCACGGCCGGCCCCTGCAGAACATTTCCTCCACGGGGTCCCGGGGCCCAAGGGGGGCCAGGGCTCGGCCCCCGACCATCCTCCAGTTGTTCTCCACCCCGCTGCATCTCAGCAATGCCCCGTCCATCCCCCGGCCACCTCTACAGACAGAACTTTGCCAAGCCCCAAACCCCGCATCAGGTATGGAGGAGCGAAGACCCAGAGGGACGCAGGGTCCTCCCCAAGGCCCCCGCAAGGCCATCCCTGGAGAACCTGGCATTGCCCCCCTCACGGAGGAAGGGGTGCTGCAGGCAAGACAGAGGAGCTACTACAGAGCCTTCTTGTGAGGTCTGGGCCGGGGGAGGCCCAGCAGGAGGAGGGCATGATGCTTGCAGTGAGGGAGACTGGTTTGGGTGGGGAGGGGGCAGGAAAATGGGGCATTAATCCCGTAAATCCTAATTTGGAAGCCCTCCCGGCCTCTCTGAAGTACAGGGAATTGGGGCGGGTATAATCCTGGGCGCTCCTGGCAGGAACCCAGGACAGGGAAGTGTTCTGCCGCCACTGCCCTCATCAGCTTTCACTTGGCACTCCCCTCCCCAAACATTCCCACAGCCAGCAGACCTGAGGGGTGCCGTCAGGTCCCAGGGAGGCCCTGTTTGGGTCTGAAAGGTGCTGGGCCAGGTTCCCCGTTACCTAGGCAGTGTGGGTGGGAGGGCAGAGCAAAAGCACAGGGCAGGGCAGGGCTCTGAGCTGCCGGTTTGGGGAGCAGAAGGAGTCCGCTGGGCAGGGGGGGTAGCCTGCTCCCAGGTCCCAGCCCCTGGCCCCTTCCCACCACCAAGGAAGGGGTGCTGCAGGCAGGACAGAAGAGCTACTACAGAGCCTTCTCACTTCCCTGCTTGCAGCAGCCCCAAAAGAAGAACTGAGATGTCAGACAGGAACAGGTGCACAGCCATGCGGGCAGACCCTCCCCCTCATGGCAAGCCTGGGCCGTGAACCCCAGAAGTCCAGGGGTGAGCACCTCACCTCCCTCTCATCCCATCCCTTGGGCCATTTGATGCCTTCAATGAGACCCTGGCCAGAAACCTGTTGGAGCCTCTGGATCATTAGACCAACAATCAGCTGGTGGCGAACTAGCCAAACAGAGGTGCCCAGTGGAGGGGGGATGGCGGATGAGGGACACGTGGGCTTCACTGCGCAGGCTCACCCCAGAGCCCAGATTCCTGGGCAGAAGAGGCTGAAAGCTGGGGCCCCACGGCCCGCGCCCCCCTCCCAGGCCACCTCTCCCATGCCTCCCTCCTCAGTGCCCCCAGGCAAACTCAGGCTTTTTCCCTGTCTCTGGCCCCGGCCTAGCCAGTCCCTGTTTGCCCACAGCATTTCTGATTTCTGATCCCCCAGTGTCTCTTCCCCGCCGGACTTTCACTCTCCCTTCCACCAGCTGCTGGCTTCGCAGCGCTCTTTCACACATCTGTTCTCTCTCCTGGCTCCTCACTGCCCCCGCTACCCTCCCTTCTCTCTCCCACCCCGGCTTCTCCTGGCCTTTCATCTCCCCCTTCCTGGAGCTCACCCCACTGAAGCTGCCGGTTCCAGAGGCCGGGACTTCAAAAGGAGATCAAAGCTGGGCTGCCCCATCAAAGCCTGGGCTCTGCCAGGAGCACCCCCACCCCCTTAGACTGTAACTCTCCCTGACAGGCCAGAGTCCCACATCCCAGCACCCCAGGAAGCACGTTCTCGGCCAGAGCCCCATGCTGGAAAGGCTGCTGTGTTTGTTGGAAAGTTCCCAGCACTTGGGATTCAAAAACCTAGCCGGAAACCTAATACAGGCAGCCCCTTATTGTCTGTGTGACCTTGGGCAGGTCACTGAACCTCTCTGACACAGAGCTACCTTATGTCTGAATGGGCTATTGTTCTCCTTATAAGACTGATGAGTGGATTAGAGGGAATGCAGGTCAAGTATCCAGTACTATGCCTGTCTTACAGTAGCTGCTCAATAAATTGTTGCTCTGAATATTACTGTTATTACAAAGTCCTCCAGAGACGAGAGTGTGTCGAAATGAGAGCAAAAGTGTCCAGGGAGTGAGGCCCACTGTGGCCCCAAACATCTTGGGCCCCGAAGGAACCGCCCCCCCCCCCCAATCCTGAACCCGCTCTCCAGCCAGGGCCTCGCCAAGCTGTGGTGGCCACTTGGAAGCCCACGCCCCCCAGCCCCGCCAAATGCTTGGCCCTGTGGCCGGCCTGCACCCTCCTGCCCCTGCAGCCCCTTCTCCCCAGCCTCTGGCCCGGGGCCTCACTCTCAGCTTGGCCTGGCCCCACATCCCTCAAGGAGATGATGGCGTCTGGATGGGCTGAGAGGTGGGGCTGAGAGGCCGAAGCTGCATTTATGAAACTTTTCTTGGCTCCGAACATCAGGGAACTTCAAGGAGGACGTGACTTGAGTAAGTCCCTAAACCTCCTGAAGCTTGTTTTCTCATTTGTAAAATAAGGGGTTAGCTGCTTCAAATCCCCCTTCGGCTGCAGACTGTGCATACATTATAATTTTAAAGAACCGAGGAGGCAGAACTAGAGGCTTTGGAGCCCCTCAGGACCAGGAGGCTGGAAGCTGATCCACAGTCTACACTGCTTCCCACAGCCGGCAGCCCAGCCACTCGTTGCCTCTCCCAGAGCTTCTGCTGGGCCCATTGCACCAGCAAGTGACTGAGGCTCAGGGAGGTGAAGGGGCCTGCCCCCTCCACCCCCTGCACCCTCTGATGGCGATGATTTTTCAGCTTGGAAAGGGGCATATGGGAGCTCAGAGCCAAGGAACCCAGGTGGGGCTGGGTGCTGCCGGCCTGCCCCACAGCCTGGGACTCTTGCACCTCCTCCCCGCCCTGCCCAGCACTGGCCCCACCCTGGGCAACTGTCCCCCTCCCCCCGAAGCCCCTCCCTGACCCCCCAGTCCCCGGGCTCCCCAAGGCAGCATCCCACCCTCCAGATCACCTGCCCCCACACACCAAGAAAAGCAACCTGCTCCCTCCTGGCTTGCCGGCTCAGCAAGCCCTCCCACACACACACACACACACACACACACACACACACACACACACCAGGGTCCCCTAGGTGCTGAGGGCCCAGACCAGAGCTGCCCAGTCGCCCGTGATAACGAATGAGTTCCACCTCTGTGCCCTCCGGTATGTAGCCACGAGCCCCAGACCGTTACTCAATACAATATTATCTCATCTTCGTTTTAATTTAAACAGCCACACATGGCAAGGGGCTGCACGGACAGAGGTGCCACCAAAATGTCTGGCCTCTGCCCCCCTCCTCAGCAGACACACTCAGCAAGGGCCACTGTCCGAAGCAGGCCCGTGGGGTATTTTGGGCGGTGAGCTGGGCAAGAAAATTCCTGCCCCCTGAACTCCACACGCCAGGGCAGCCTCGTCGGCTGAGCCCCCCAGGCCCAGGGCAGGGCGGGCGGGTGGAGCGTGGAGCGCTGCCCAGAGCAGCAAGTTTTCACTCCACCTCACAAATCCCTTTGTGGTGGTGTGCAGACAGGGGGGCCCCCCAGCCTGAGCCCCGCTCCCAGGCCTTCTGCTTAGTTTTCCCTTCCCTTCCCGAGGGCAGCTTTTGCTCCCGGGACCCCTCGCCACCTCCGGGGTTCCTCCTTCTCTCTAGACCTGGGACAGCAGGAGACCCAGGCTCACACCTGGAAGGGGCTTAGGAGCCAAATGGCCCGCATCTTATGTTCAACCCCAGGGGGAGGCCAGGAGCCGCCCAGGCCAGACAGGCCAGGCCGGCCAGGGGCAGAGAGGGCAGGGAAGCCTTCCCCAGAGCCGGCCAGGCCCCGCCGCTCATTAGGCAGAGGCACTCTGGCCTCCCCTGTCTCAGCTGCCCTGGCCCTAGGTAGTCAGACCACAGGAATTGGGGTCGGTGGGGGTGGGGCTCCCCCTGCTGGACAGCCCGGGAAATGTACCCCGGCCTCCCCGAGGGTGAGCTCCCCCAGGGCAGCGGCTGCAGGACATGGGGGTCTCAGGGACCCGGAGACTCCGAGATGTCCCAGCCAGGTTCAGTGATGTGGGCTAACCCACCTTCCAGCAGGGGGGAGGAGAGGGGGGAGATGCAGTGGGCATCTTTCTCACCAATCCCCTTCCTCCGCCCTCCCTCTGCCTCTCCCCTCTTTCCCTAGAACTCCAGGATAAGACCTGCCAGGCCCCTAGCCCTCCAGAGCCACCCTGACATCTGGGAAGGCCACTTCCTGTTGCTGGCTGCCCCCCTGTCACCCCTGGGGCCGCTGCCTCCAGCCTCCTCACTGGCCTCCCTGGGCTCCGCACCAGCCTCTAACGTACTCAACACGCAGCCTTTAGCCCCTCTCACATACTCACCCTGGCCCACAGCTGCTACTCAAGGCCAGCCCAGGACAGAAGGCTCATCCTGCATCCCAGACCCAGAGAGCCCTGAGATTCTACTTCCCTCTGGCCCCACACATGAGGGGACAGGGGTGAACGTGTGAGTGAAGGATTGTGACACCCCCCGCCCATGGACGAGTGTGTGCAGGTGTGCATGCCTCCCCACCACCACACACTCTCCATCCTTTTACTGAAGCTTCCAGAAAGAGCTCCCACCCTGACTCCTCCTCGGCCTCCCAAGCAGAGCAGCATCCAGGCCTCTAGGCCTGAGACCACTGCCCCTCACCTCCTCCCCATGAGGCAGCTCCCCCAGCTTTCCGGAACCCCTCAAATTGCCTCCAAACTCAAATACCAAGCTCCTGCTTCCTGCTCCTCACCACCTCAGGCATTATAGACAGATCCCCTAAAAGAGTCAAGCAACTCAGAGCAGATCATAGCTTCTGCTGGCCGCTCAGAGCCTGGGTCACCTCTGTCTGTCAGCCCCCCTTGCCCACCATCAGAAACAAAGAGGTCCAAGAGGCCTGGGGGCTCCCCGACCGTGAGATCTTCAGGCAGGAAGCTCACAACGCTTCTAGGCCCATCCTGTGCCAATCTGGTTCTGCTTGGGCTGGGGGAGAGCCAACCCAGGAAGCCACAGAGAGAGGCTCCCACCTTGCAGACTCTTGTGCCTGGTACAGGCTCCATCTCTAGAGCAAGTTCATGCGCCACTGATGGAGAGGGCCCTGGGGACATCTAGGCAGGGCCCCACAAGGCCACCATCTGCCCTCACTACTCACATCTGCCCACAGGCTACCAGGCCCTGGAAGAGCGGGAGACGTGGGGCCTGGCAGCACAGTCCCCAGAGCGCTGGACCAGGAGGCAGCCATCTCCAAGATCCGAGTCTGCCTTCTCCTTCCTCCTGGGCCAATGAGGGCCAGAGGATGCCAGATCAGATCGGCTCATGTGAACAATGATGGGAGGGGGGCAGGAATGGGTCACCCCCAGGCAGCTTAGGAAAGCCTCCATCTTCTAGATAGGATAAACACCTCCTCTCCCACAATTCCCCATCTCCTCTAGGCCCCCCTGGGCTGAAGAGGCTTCAGGGGACCTTCATCTTCCCCACCAATACTTCCCTTCTCAAGAGCCCCCCTCCCACCCAAGATCTATAATGGGGATCAATCAAAGATGGAGCCAACCCTGACAGAGGCTCAGGGAGCTCTGGAGGAGAAAGGCCCAGCAGAAGGCCGGGGCAGCGGAAGGGAGTGCGTGGGTGAAGGGGCCTAAGAAGGACCTGGGGCTGATACAACCTTCCTGGCCTTTGACGAGAAAAGCAGTTCGTGCCATCATCTGTATTTCCAGCCAGCGTCCCATCCCCAAGCCTTGCCCCCACCACCCCCAAACCAGAACTGTGCCCTCAGCTACAAGAGGTGTGCAGAAGGGCCACAAACTGACTAGGTGTCCCCACACGAACAGACTTGTACAGAGAAGGTCCTAACCCTGCGAACACACAGACCCAGCCGAGGCCTGCCAACCTTGGTTCTGTTTTTTATTATAAGGCAGGGTGGATTATTGTATCATTAATCACTCTATCCTGATTTCAACGAGACATTTGTCCAAAAATAAACAGGGCAGAGAGGTATGGGTTGCGCGGCACCACTAGGAGGGCTCAAAAGGTCTGGACCACGGTGCCCTGAGCTTTGCAGTGTCGTTTTACAGAACTCTGTCTTGCCCAGTTCCAACTTCTTCATCGATTCTCTGAATGAAGAAATTGTGCTTATCAAAAGGAACAGAGTTGAAAGGAATTTGGAGGTATTCTATAAACTGGTAATCCAAAGGTCTGTAAAAGATGTAAGGTTAAATCAGAGCCCCAAAATTAAATTTAACAGAGATGAATATAAAGTCCTTTATAGTCACATGCATTTGGGATTAGAAATTCCTTGTTTAAACCATGAGAGATGATGGACTCTGAAAAACAAACCGAGGGTTCTAGAGGGGAGGAGGGTGGGGGGATGGGTTAGCCTGGTGATGGGTATTAAAGAGGGCACGTTCTGCGTGGAGCACTGGGTGTTATATGCCAACAATGAATCATGGAACCCTACATCAAAAACTAATGATGTAATGTATGGTGATTAACATAACAATAAAAAATTTTTTAAAAATTGTAACAAAGGGAAAAAATAAATAAAAGTTGCATCTGGAATTTAAAAAAAAAAGAAATTCCTTGTTTAGTTGTAGGTCATGTAAACCATTTCACTGACAGCCTGTTTTAAATGAGGTTAACAGCTTTGGGGATTTGCTTAAGTTGGTAGATGCAGCTCCACAGCTGGTTAACTCAGCGGTTCGGTGACAGCACCAATTCCTGTTTGTTTGCTTGCTTGCTGGTATGTTTATTTGTTTTGTTTTGTTTTTACATATTTCTGCCCCATTAGCCTCAGTCTATGCACCTTGCCTTCAAGTCAGCTCCCCTCATGGTCACAAGATAGCTGCCACGGTTCCAACCATCACATGCAGGCTCAAATGTCTAATAGGGAAAGAGGCCAGCTTTTCTTCTGTCTTTTTCAAAGGGAGGGAATCTTTCCCAAACGCCCCCAGGCTTCTCCTCCACCTCTGTAGCGAGAATTGTGTCACACAGCTATGTCCTTGCCTAAATCATTCACTGGGAAGGGAAACGAGCTCGCTATGACTCCACAGGCCAGTTAGGATCCTCCCTTTGGCACATGGAGGAGGGTGGTTAGGAAGGAGGAAAGGGCATGACAGGGAGAAGAGAGACGATGAGTCTCCTCTTCACCGCCACATCTGGGCAGCAAAGACTCTCTCAAGAGACTGGCGTGAAAACACAGGCAAAGCCAGAGGAGGGGCTTCTAGGCCAATCCCAGCCTCCTTCTGCCCAAGTGTGGGCTCTCGGCCTGGCAGGGGACGGAATTAACACGCACTGTTGCAACAGACATCTATGGAGCCGTACCGTGCCTAAAACAAAAGGATCCAAAGAGACCTGTCCATTCAATTCCCGATTCAAAGAGTTTACAGTACAATTGGAGGAAGGAGACAGGAATAGATGACGGAACGAAAAAATAGTAATTCCATTTCCATAAACCACACATGAAAATCAGCCAACTTTCTCAGGCCTAAGTAGAAAAATAGTCATTTAAGACTGGCACTCGGCAAGAGGAGTGGGGACAGACACGAAATGCTCTGGGAACCCAGAGGAAGAAGAGTAGTGTTGTTACTGTAACTACAGTTAGTTAACAATTATTGTTGGCAATAACAACAACAAAAATGGACATTTCCAGGGAGAATAAGACTGTCCCTTGCTTGGGGAGAGTCACCAGGGAGACTGGGTAGCAAGAGAAGATACAAGGAGATGTCCTGCACCTGCCCCTGCAGACGGGTGCCCACCTCACTTCTGAGGTCTTTGTTTCCTCGATACATATAAACTGGGACATTATAATGTGTTTTGGTTTTTTTTTAAGAATAGTAACTCCTAAACTTCTAAGAGTGCCCTATATGTTGGGTCCAGCGCTGAGAGCTTTAGATACATTATCTAGTTTGATTCTGAATGATCCACATGCTCTCTTGAAGCCCTTTTAGGGGTTCTGGAGTCACTCTTTCCTTTAATATTCAAACACGGCTCCACTCTGCATGCTCTCCAAGATTCCTGAGAATTGCCAGGAATTGCCTGGCATTTTCTTAATTCCCCTCCCCGCCGCACTCTGATTTCCTCTTCTTTCTCAATTTTGCTCTGAGTTCCGGAGTCCATGTCTTTTTGTCTTCATGTTGATTTGCAGAAGTGGGGATTCTGAAACCAGACCTGGGGTGGGGGCAGAGAGAATCCAGGAAGGCTGCCTGGAAGAGGGTGGAGGAGGTTCTGCCTTTTCCTTCATTCCCCCCGACCCGAACATTACTGACAGAACGCAGAACCTTTAAGAGAATTTTACTGAAAGTTCTCCAGAGTAACTGGAGAAGAGTTGGAAGTTTTCTGAGCCTAGCTAACAGCTTGAAATTAAAAAGCCAGCCCTCCTGTCGCTGCAAGTCTCTCCTCTGCCTTCTACACCTCCCGAGTTGTGTCTTCAGCCTCTACCCTCTGTGTCAGCAGCCTCTATCCGGCTGCTGGGCCCCCTCCCACCTGCCCCACGCCAGTTTGGCTCGCTCTGCCCGCATTTTCCTCTGGGGGTGAGGGCTGGCTGGAGATGTTTATCTGCCACACTCAAAAGGGTCCTTTTCCAAAACAAGGATCCCTGTCTCCCTGCCAGCCATTAGCGCCTTCCTCTAGAATGCAAAAGCAGCTAGAGATACACACTTGATTCACGACAATCTGTGACACAATGACCACCGTTTACACAGGAAGGAACTGAGGCTTAGTGTGCAGTTAAGAAATCTGCCCAAAGGCACAGAGCTAGTGCACTGGAAACAGTTCTGTCCGCTCCTGAACCACCCCTTTTAACTGTGACCCTAATCTTCAGAAAGGCGAGGCTGAGGGAACCTTGGAGGTCAGGGAACATGCCAGACAGAAAGCAGAAGCATTCGCAGAGCCCAGACCAGCTGAGCTGACCAGCAGGCTGGAGCAGGCCCGGAGGCAGGGAGCCTGGGAGGAGGCTAGAACAGAGGCAGGCCCCCCACCTTAGCATGGGGGCCCCAGGGAAGGAAATTGGGGATAGACCAGGAACCTAATGAGGAGGGAAAAAATGGACAAGTGGGTCAAATCCAACAGGAGGATCGACCTTGGAGGGTGAGCGAGAACGGAGGCAAGAATCAGCCAGATTTCTGACAGGCAACTGGGTCTCTGTTCACTGAGGTAGTGACCACGGCGGGAAGGCGGGGAGGGGATGTTTACAATGCGTTCCAGTTTGCACACAGGGAGGTGGAGGTGCCTATGAGGCACCCAGGCAGAGAAGTCCACAAGCGTATATATGTCGGGGTATGGTTTTGCCACTGGGGAGGCAAGCCCACGCTGGAAAGGAGGTCATGGGCCTCTGGATGGTAATCAAAGTCACGGGCAGGATGAGCTCACGCAGGGCAGCCTGTGGAGGGAGAGGAGGGCCTCGGATACAACCGGCAAGCACTACCGGGGAGCGGAGGGGCCCAGGAGAACGACCAGACCATGGGGGGGGCGGGGGGAGATGGAGAGTAGCCAGCCAGGTCAGAGGGGAGGGCGGAGGGACAGGGAATCCAACAGGGGGGTTTCCACGTCATCAAAAGCTTGAGTCAGAGACTCAACACCTGGAAGCCGATTTTTATTGGCTTGAAAAGTAAATGAGAAGTGGGAACCTAAAACAGCAAGAGATGAGGAGGGAGGGGAAGATAAGATGCCGTCTGAAGGGACTTCATTCCTGAAGCGAGGGAGAGAGGGTTCGGTTTGGGGAAGGGAGAGAGTTTGGTTTGGGGAAGGGAGCGGGTCGAACAAGCGCAGAGGGTCATGGGAAGGAGCCAGCGACGGTGGGTGGAGGGCCTGCAAAAGTGAAGGCTCAGATGGAGACAGACCAGAGACCTCTGTGGCTCAGGGACAGAAGGCTAAAGACAGCCTCTGTCAGAAACATCGGAATCAGTAGAAATCCATTAGGAAATCTGGGCCTGGGCACCAGCCGTGGTCCCAGGGAGGTCACAGAAGGAGCAGAGATGGTTCCTGATGGACCGTCCTGGCCCCGCAGCAGGGCTGGGAGCCAGGCGGAGGTTGGGGAGGCCGTGCTCGGGAAACACTGTGGTGGCCTGGGTCGTCCTGGGCCGCCCAGAACCCCCACCCCCACAGGGCCACAGCAAGCCTCCCCCTGCCCGCCACCCCCAGGACCGCCCCCCTGGAGCTGCCCCCGCTGGCCTGCATGGACCTGGGCTTCTGGATCCCTCTGCTCTCAGGGACTTACCTGTAGGCCTACAACCCCCGCCCGGGTGCAGAGTATCCTGGCTCCCGGCTCCTTGATTCAGAGCAGAGAACGTCCCAGAGCCCTGGTGCCCAGAGAGCTCAAGCTCTTCCTTGAGCCTGTCCTCCCCACAGCCATCTGGAAGATGTCTGCAGACCCAGCTCCTCCAGCTTCCCTTCCACGTCCCCAGCTTGCTCGGTTCCACCAGCAAACCCTACACCGTGATTACAACGGCCTTCATGACACATGCCGCTTACTCATTCTTCCATGTACTCGCCGCCTGCTGGACATACCCCCTGAGCCAACAGATCTGTCCCTGCCCCTGTGCAGCTTGCGACCTTCTCCTCCGGGATTGTGCCTGCCAACGTGGCTCATTTTATCCTATTTATTCCTATGACAACCCTATGAAATAGGCATCACTATCTCCTTTTTTCTAAAAGAAGAAACTGAGGCCCAACGTGGTTAATGGCCACCCAGCTTGTCGATGGCAGGATCTTGCCCTCCCCCCATTCAGAGTCTCCACCGCTTTCGAGAAGAGCCGATCGTCTGCTTCTCTGCTTCTCTGAGTACAGGGTCTCTGAGTTCCCCGCTCTAGAGCCATTCCTTCCCCTCCGTTTCCTCCCTCCTTCCTTCTCTCCCATCCCTCGACCTTCGGAGAGAAGGGCATGTTGAGTCCAGAGCCCCGGGTCTGAGGCTGGCTCCCTGACCAGCTGGGTAGCCTGCAGCAGGCTGTCTGTGTCGCTGCTCAGAGCCCAGGTCCCCTCCTCGGCCAAATGAGGATGCCGGTCTGGGCTCTGCCCTCTCCAGAGGCACGGGGAGGAGGGCTTTCAGAGGCTCTCACAGGCAAGGGGTTACTCTGATCAGAACCTTCTCCACGCGGGAGTCCCGGCATCAGCAAATGACGTGGCAAACGTGGGTCACAGCCACTGAGTTCCCTGGCCCCGACTGTTTCCACGGCAAGCCCTGCGCTAGCTGGGTAAGGAAAGGGTCTTCCTCCTCCCAAGGAATGTGAGGTGTCATCCAACAGGGAGAAGAAGGAACGGGGGGCCTTCCTTGCACTTCTGAAATCACCAAGACTCACATTTGTTGAGCATTTATTACACACCAGGCGCTGAGCTAAGCACTTTGTGCACCGCGCCTCATTTATTTTTCACAAAGCCTTCAGATGAAAATGCAACCATTTCTACTTTACAGAGGAGAAAATTAATGGATCCCAAGTTACAAAACTTTGAAGTGGTGGATTTAGGACTTGGACCCGGCCCTGATTCTTAAAACTCATGCTGCTCATGCAAAGAAAAACTCAAACCTGCCTAAAATCCCTCCTGAAAGCCATGCCCTCTGACCACAGCCTTGGCCATGGGACTCCCAGTAGTCACTGGTTTCCCTCCCTGCTGCCTCTGTGCTAGAGCACCTGCTCTGCAAGGACACGGACCCTATTACATTCCTCCTTGTAACCCCAACCATCAGCACAGTGCCTGGGCCACAGAAGGCATCGGCAAACATCAGCTGAATGACTGAACGGTCAAGGGATAATTTTTGTCTTGAGGATAAAATCATGACTCTCATATACAAATACAAATATGAACTCAACCTGTTTCCAAAATCTTATTTTACTCATTAATTAATGGGGGAATCAGTAAGGTGTTGCGATTGGTTCAAAGGAAAACTCAAAAGAACCTCAGATATAAATATCTTCGTCTGCTCAGGCTGTCATACCAAAATACCTCAGACTGGGTGGCTGAAACAACCAAATTTATTTCTCACAGTTCTGGAGGCTGGGAGTCCAAAATCAGCGTAAGCTGGGTAGGTTTCTGATGAGAGCTCCCTCTGGCTCATCGATGGCTGCCTTCTGGCTCTGTCCTCCCATGGCCTTGGCTTGCTGTGTGTGCAAGGAGATGGGGGCAACCCAAGTCCCACCCTATGACCTCAGGTCACCTTTATTACTGCCCCGCAGTTTCCAGCTCCTAATTCAGCCACGCTGGGGGTCAGGGCATCAACCTATGAATCTGAGGGGAGAGGGACTCAAGCATTCAGTCCATAACAACAGGCAAAGCTGAAATGAACTTACAGACAGATGTAAACAGGGTCTATTGCATCCCAGGGAACCCAGGGGGGTATTTTTAAAGACAACAAGCATTTGCATTACAACTCCCAGAGCTGTAAAACACCTCAAAGACAATGACAGGTTAAAAGAAAACAAAACCAAACAAGAATGTGCTAGTCTTTCCCAACGTTTCCCCCATAGTGATCAATGAAAGCAGATGTTAGGGCCACGAGGCAGCCATCCCTAAGGCCACCTCCCTTGGACTGCGCTTTTCCATGCTTCACTCCACCTCCACCAGCTGGGGGTGGTCCCACCACAGCCTGGCCCCCACAACTCCAGCCTCACCTCTTCACTTCCTGACCCCCACTTTATGCTCCAACATCACCAACTCTTGGTAGTTCTCTGTCCACCTTGGGCCATTTCTCCATGCCTTTGCTCACGCTGCTTGCACGCCTGGAGAGTCGCTCTCACATCCTTTCCCTTACTAACTTAGCCCTTGGGGGATTCCGTTCAGATGTCCCCCCTCCCTCTCCCCTTACCCCACCTCCCACACATAAGCCCTCTGCTTATGAGAACATGGCCTTCTCCCCATTTACTGCATCACTCCTCTTCCTATGTCTGCTCCCCCTTCCACTCAACCGTGGGCTCCCTGAGAACCGGGACGGTCTCCGGTACTGGGTTGATTAGTGCCCCCCCCATTCATACCTTCCTATACCTATGAATATGACCTTATTTGGAAATAGTTCTTTGCAGATATAATGAGTGAAGATGAGGTCATACTGGAATAAGATGGGCCCTAAATCCAATATGACTGGTGTCCTCTTAAGAAAAAGGAAATTTGGAAGCAGAGACATACAGCAGAGAAGGCCATGTGGAGACAGAGACAGACTGGGGTGATGACTCTACAAGCCAAGGAACATCAAGGATTGCTGGCCACCACCCAAAGCTAGGAGAGAAGCATGTCACAGATTCTTCTCTAGAACCTCAGAGGGAGCATGACTCTGCTGTCACCTTGACGGGGGGGCCTCTGGCCTTCAGAACTATGAGAGAATAAATTTTTGCTGTTTTAAGCCACTGAGTTTGTGGTACTTTGTTACTACAGCCCTAGGAAGCTAAGAGACATTTTGGTATGAGGAGTAGTGTGCTGCTATAACCAATACCTAAAACTGTGGAAGTGGCTCTAGAATTGGGTAACGGGTAGAGGCTGGAAGAATGTTGAGGTTTAAGGTAGGAAAAAAATCTAGACTGGCTGGAAGAGTAGAAATATGGACGTTAAAGGTGCTTCTGGTGAGACCTCAAGAGGAAAGAAGGGACCTGTTTGTTACTGGACATTGGAGAAAAGACCCTTGTTACAAAGAAATCTTTGTCAAACTGTGTTCTACCACTGGATGGGGAAGCAGAACATGTAGAGTTAGCAGAGAGATTTTCAACAAAGTGTGGAGCCACGGCCTGGTCTTTCCTTGCCATTTCTATGAAAATGTAAGAGGAAAGATAAATGGAAGAATGAGTTGTTACACAAAAAGGAACCAGCATTTGATGTGGAAAATTCTCAGCCTATCTAAACAGTGTGCTCTGGGGACAGGGCCAAGGGTACGACTGGACAACTTTTGCTAAAGACTTGAGGCATGTGACCTATGGATTCAATCAGCCACCTCAGCAGAAGTCAGGAATAGAAGTGTGATTAGCTAGAAAGGACCTGTGGACACCCCTCACGGCTAATGGCACGGATCCTTTTGACATACTAGGAGACCCACAAGATTTTAAAGAATTTTATATCACTAGAAATACTAGCAGTCTAGACCAAAAAGAATAAGGATGGGACAAAATGAAGGAAGAATGACTTGGAAGGCTGCGTCACAGATGCATAGGCCAGAAGAGGGAAGCCACTCCTGAGGGCCTAGAGTGGGGATCCAGCCACAGAGAATTATTCTCAGGCCTTGAAACTTGACGAAACTTTCCCTGCTAGATGGCAAACTTGTTTTAAACCAGTAATGCCCCCTTATGCCTTCCATTTTCTCCCCTTCAGAGTGGGAATGTCCATCCTATGCCTGGCCCACCATTGGACTTTGGACACAGATAATTTGTGTTCTGGTCTCACGTGTCCACAGATGGAGGGCAATTCTGCCCTGGGAAGGCTTACCCTCAGAGCCCCATCCATGCCCAATGTAAATGACTTACATGATGAGATCTGGAACTTTTCTGAGTTGATAATATTTAGATGAGATTTTCGAGTTAATGCTAGAATGATTAAGACTTTTGAGAATGTTGAGATCGGGTGAATGTATGTGGCCTATGAGACAAAGGTAAGAATCTGGAGAGACCACAGGGTAGAATGTACTGGGTTGAATATTGTCCCCCCCGCCCAAATTCACTTCTATCCAGAACCCGTGAATGGGAACTTTATTAGGGAAATAAAGTCTTTGCAGTTGTAATCGTGTTAAGATGAATTTACACTGGATTAGATAGACCCTAAATCCAATATGACTGGTGTCGTTTTAAGAAGGAAATCTGGAAGTAGAGACACACAGGACAGAGTACCATGTGAAGACAGAGCAGGCTGGAATGATGATTCTACACGCCAAGGAACACCAATGATTTCCAGAAGCCACCAGAAGCTAAGAGAGTGTCATGGAACCAATTCTTCTCTAGAACCTCAGAAAGAGCCTGATCCTGCCGGCACCTTGATTTTGGACTTCTGCCTTCCAGAACCGTGACAGAATGAATTTCTGTTGTTTTAGGCCACCCAGCTTGCAGTGCTTTGTTACTGCAACCCTAGGAAATGAACGGCTCTCTTGTCAGAGCCCTATAGCCCTCACTATTATCGCTGAAGCTCCAGGGTCCAGGGGTCCCCTCAAGGCTGGGACCCGTACACAGACTGACCCTCAGCCACAGAATCTGCCTGCCATCACCACCTTTTTAGCCCTCAGGGAGGGACCTTAAGTAGAGGATGAGTAGATATTAGCCAGGCAAGAAGGGGGAAGAGTGTCCTGGTAGAGGGAACAGTATCTGCAAAGAGCGAGTTGTGATAGAGAACGTTTCTTGGACGAGGAAGTGAAAAAAGATTATCAGTGAAAGGAAGGGCGTGGAAGGGAGCTGGAAGCACCTGAAAGAAACCAGATTAGATCAGCAAGGGCTTTGTAGGCAGATGAAGGGGACTGAAATTCATCCTATGGGACAAAAGGGAGCCATTGGTAAGGCTCTGGGATACAGAAAATACACACATAAAAATCCCTATATACATAAATATAGATATAAACCCTTACAGTTCAGCAATAAAAAGACATAAAGCTCAATTTAAAAATGGGCAAGGGATTTGAATAAACAAAGAAGAAATATAAATGGCCAATAAGCACTTGAAAAGATACTCAACATTATTAGCCATCAGAGAAATGCAAATCAAAAGCACAATGAGACACCACTTTACACCCACTAGGATGGTAGAGTTCCCATATGATTCAGCAACTCCACTCCTACATATATGCCTCAGAGAACTGAAAATATATGTCCATATATAACTTGTACACTAATATTCATAGCAGCATTACTCATAATAGTCAGAGAATGGAAACAACCCAAATGTCCCTCAATTGATGAATAGATAAACCAAATATGGTTTATCCATAACAATGCCTACTTTATTTTATTCAGCCATAAAAAGGAATGAAGTCCTGATACATGCTACAATACAGATGAACCTTGAAAATAGGCAAAGTGAAAGAATTCACATAAAAGGCCATATATTATAGGACTGCATTTAGATGAAATGCCCAGAATAAGCAAATCTACAGAGACAGAGCGTTGACTAGTGGTGGCCGAGGACTAGGTTTGTTGAGGGACTAAAGAGGTGACTTTAAATGGGCACCCGGTCTCTTTCTGGGGCAATGAACATGTTCTAAAATTGATTCTGCTGAGAGTTGCACAATTCTGTGACAATACAAAAACACACTGAATTGTATATTTTAAAATGGTGAATTCAATGATTTGTGAACTATATGTCAATAAAAACAAAAAATAGTTTTAAGCTGGAGAGTGATGTGGTTTGTCTGCATTTTAAAAAGAATGTGCTCTGGGCCCTGTGTGGAAAACAGGCCGGAGGCAGAGAAATCCTGGCTTATGAGGTTTTAACAGAGTTGTGGAGAGAGATCATGGCAGCCCACCCAAAGGAAGGGCAGTGGGGGTGGACAGAAAAGGTCAGATCAAAAAGCATATAGAATGGGGGCGCCTGGGTGGCTCAGTCAGTTAAGTGTCTGACTTGATTTTGGCTCAGGTCATGATCTCAGAGTCATGAGATTGAGCCCCGTATCAGGCTCCACGCTGGGCAAGGAGACTGCTTGGGATTCTCCTTCTCCCTCTGCCCCTCCCCAAACCCCCCATTATCCTCCCCCCTGCTCCCCCCCCCCCCGGCTTGCACACACCCGCTCACGTACTTTCTCTCTTTCTCTCTAAAAAAAAGAAAGAAAGGGTGCCTGGGTGGCTCAGTTGGTTAAGCGACTGCCTTCGGCTCAGGTCATGATCCTGGAGTCCCTGGATCGAGTCCCACATCGGGCTCCCTGCTCGGCAGGGAGTCTGCTTCTCCCTCTGACCCTCCCCCCTTCTCATGTGCTTTCTCTCTCATTCTCTCTGTCTCTCAAATAAATAAATAAAATCTTTAAAAAAAAAAAAAGAAAGAAAGAAGCATGTAGGATGGATGTAACAGGTCTAAACATACACAGTCCTAACTGAGGTGTGCAGAAACATGACTCTCTTTATCTCAACTTCATTCTTGCGGCGGCTTTAAAAAAAAATGTCCTCAGGGCACCTGGGTGGCACAGTCAGTGAAGCATCTGACTCCTGATTTCAGCTCAGGTCATGATCTCAGGATCCTGGGATTGAGACCTGAGTCGGGCTCTGCACTCAGTGGGGAGTCTGCTTGAAATTCTCTCTCTCCCTCTCCCTGTGCCCCTCCCCCCTGCTCACATGTTTGCTCGCTCTCTCTCTCTAGAATAAATAAATCTTAAAAAAAAAAAAAGTCCTCAAAATGTGGACTTACTTCTAACTAGTAGAATGTGAAGATGCGTACGTTAACTTTTAAGGCTAGATTATAAGAGGATACATCTGTCTGTCTCTCTCCCTCTCTCTCTTTGTCCCTCTCAATTGCTCTCTCTGGACAAAGCCTGCTGCCATGCCATGAGGATACCCAAGCATCCCCGTGAAGACCCCAGAGGGAAAGGAATGAGCCCTCCCATCAACAGCCAGCACCAACTCACCAGCCATGTAAGGGCACCAACAGGAAGCAGAGCCTCAGACCCAGTGAGGTCCTCAGATAACCCCAGCCTCTGGGTTTTCCAGCGGTGGCCGCAGTCATCACCTTGCAGAGAAAAGCTGCACCTGCTTGCCTTCCCTGGATTCCTGACCCACAGAAACTGTGAAAGATAATAAAAGTCGGTTGATGTGCCAGGCCACTCCGTGTTGAGATCATTTGTACAGTAGAGAACTAATAGAGCTCCGAAGCCCTAGTCCTTACTGACAGCAGAGAACATTTAATCCTGCCAAGTAAAGGCGATCGAGTCACTTCCCTTTTTAAAAGTTAAGTCTCTTTGGGGCCAACACGCAGTTGGTTCCAGACTCAAACTCAAAGTTCAAACTCCCTATCAGGGCTTCTGGTTTTCTCTACCCTTGCTTCTCCCCCGATGGAGGAGGCTGAAGTAACCCCGAGGGCTAGCTCACCCTCCATGGTCCTTGGGCACTGGTTTCAACCTTTGCTGCATCTGCCACTAAAGTGGCTGTGGGTAGGGTGACCTGTGGTCTATTCTCAGGATGAGGCCATCCATATGGTCATGCATCCTATGCTCCATACAGAGGGCTCTGCAGAGGGGGTGAATGGGAGCTGGCATCCAGCCCGCGCCCTGCTCACCAGGCCGTGCACAGTTGCTGAGTTGGTCCAGAGGAGAGGGTCCCTTGGTAGTTTATCCTCCCAGAAGAGGAGGCTTTTCGTAAATCCTACGAAGACCGGATACAGATAGCAGTCCTCCCCCATCCCCACCACTCTGACGCAGGCCCCATCTCCCAGGACCTGAAAGAATAAGGAGACTAAAGCCCTCAGCTCAGGCACAAATTTCAGGCAGTGCCAAAAAACTCAGCAATCGAGATAAATAATATTTGAATGCAATATTTTCTAAGAATCAAAATTAATGCCAGAAAATTGGAATGAAATATCAAAATTTTAATAGGGGAAGGTTCCAATTCAGCCCTTGCACGACCCTGTCTCCCTCACCTATTTCTAATCCCAGCCCCGCTTCCAATAAAACTTTATTTATAAAACCAAGCAGCCAGTCCAAGGGCCATGGTGAGCCAATTTGTTTTTGTTTTTGTTTAAGGATTGCATTAAAATATTATTATCATCTTGATTATTGGGTTGCTCCTCTCCTGCTAGCCCTGATTTCTCCCACCAGCCCTCCTCCTGCAGGCTGGGGGCCACTCTGGATTTCCCGGATGCCAGCCACAGGCCAGGAACCAGAAGGGGCAGCAGCGGGAGGCTGCCGCAAGAGGCAGTGTCTCAGGCTCTCTCAGCCTAGAAGGTACCCTTCTGCTCTGCCTTGTCTACCCTCTGCCGGTGCAGGACATTCTGGGAGTTCCAGGGAGGCAGGGCAGACTCACCTGATGGTCTCTATCACCCCCCTGGCATTCTGGTCCCTAAGTGAAAGCTGGGGGCAGGGGGACAGAGGAGAGGCTCAACTGCCCCTTCTAAACTCTGGCTCTCTACCTCTTTGGCCCCTCCACTTCCTGGGAAGGAGCGCCTTCCTGTGTGTTGGGCAACTACCCTCAAGCCCTTGCCCTGTGGTTAACTATGTTCTCATTCACACATTCATTTAGTCCTTTACTTCCAGTCGCTCCTTGATCACTACTCTGTGCCAAGCATTTGCTAGATGCCAGAGACACAGAAAAAAACCCACTACTTGTGGAGCAAGCAATAAGAGGGACCCACACACCCAAATAATGATAGGAAAGTCTTGCATATAAAGTACAAAAATCAACATGTGCACAGGCTTCATTATAGCAGGGAAGAGGGAATGATCACCTCTCCCGAGAAGCCTCAGGACAAGGGAGGTTGGGTCTCCCCAAGCCCACAAAGCGTCAACAGATCTTCCCCTAAAGAAGAGCACCCAAAAGAACCTGGACTAGAGCAGCAGCAGTGACGAGAGAAGTCACAAGATTGATGTAAAGAGAGACACTGTTCTAGGGCATAGCAGTAGGCGATTCACAGGCGCTCATCGGTAACCTGGGGACAATCCTAATAGCCCTCTATGAGGTTGTCGAGTGCATTAAATGAGATACATCAGACACTTAGCACGGTGCCTCGTTCACAGCAAGCTACTGTGTAAGCACAATGTTAACTCCTATCACTCATTAAATCTTCAATCTAATGTCAGAAGCATTGCATGAGAATAAAGGTTTAGTCCTATAGATGTTTGCAAACGGAGAAAGGTTAATTCAATTGGTTCATAAGCATCTACTACCTCCCTAAACACTCAATGGTTAAGTTTTTAAAAATTCAGTGATCAGCTAAGCCTTCTTGGAATTTAAAGCTAAACTGTTCCTTTCTTAAGCTCTAGATCTTACCAATCAAAATCGTTTTGCTCATAGACTATTGTATCTAGTCGGCCTCAAGTCGAACAATCCATTCCGCAACTCAATTGACTTCTTCGTTCTAGGCTGTAGCTGCTCTCCCCAGAGGCATGGGTGCCATTGACTCAGTGGGTGCAGGGCACCCTGCCTCGCACGGCAGCTTAATATCTCAAGAACATTGCTCAGCCTCTCAGGATACCGGCAGGATTTAGGGATGAGGCTTGGGGGATGGGGCATGAGAGGAGGATTAGATCCAAGGGGCTTGATTTATAGAAAGGTTTGTCTTTGGGGGGACTTTTTTGTTCCTTCTAGGAGAAACTAAGCCAGCCTGCCAAACTATTCCACTTGGTGGGAAATAGGCTGACATATATTTACTGAGCACCTACTCTGTGGCACGCTCTGTTCGAAAGGGTTCCCCCAAACGCTGAGACAGTTTTGCTTCTGTGACTTTCACCTAAAGCACCTTGTGGGGACCTCACCTGGGGGACGGAGGGTAGAACGGTGCAGGCTCTCAGGAGGCTAGGCTGAGCTCCTCATGTGATTTGGAATTTAGAAAAGTGAGCGCATACTTCTAGCAGGATTCCTAGCATTCAGATAAACTGATTCTGCTAGTGGTATTTCTATTTCTACCCTCCATCTTTTCACAAAATGCAGTTAAATTTTAAAATAGCAGCCTGTCTTTGGCCATGTTCAGAGAACCAAAGAAAAGACTGAACTTCAGCCTGAGCTGAAGTTAAAAGAGAAAAGCTGTACCCTCCCTCTGAGGGGCTGGTCCCCAAGCAGATGGGAGACCCAGGGGAGGAGTCTTGGCTGGTGGGGAGACCTCGGGAGATGGAGAGAAGCTGGGTTCCTGATTCTCCTGGTTTCCCCTGTTCTAATCGCAGCTCCCTTCCTGCCCTGGGGGACCCATGAGAGCCCCCTCCTTGCCCTCCCCTTTTGTTAAAGGGTGGGGAGGGCAGAGGGAGAGAGAGAGAGGGAATCTCAAGCAGACTCCACACTGAGCACAGAGCCCAATGCGGGACTTGATCCCAGGACCCCAAGATCATGACCGAGCTGAAATCAAGAGTCAGATGCTCAACCAACTGAGTCACCCAGGCACCTCCTCCTTGCCCTTTCAACATCTCCCCTGTCAAGCTGGTCTGCGAGGCTTTCTTTCTCTTAGTTCCAAGTCACCATCTCTGACTAGAACAGTGTCTTAGCCCAAAGGCATGATTCTAAGAGTAAGAATTCTGGGGGGGGGGGACCCTTAGAAGCTCATGATCCTTGTCTTCTGCACAGCAGGCCATTCACTCCCTTGTTCATTCCACAAATATCTATTAAGCGCTTACTGTGTGCCAGGCACTAGGCATAAAAACAAATAAAGAAAGACACAGCCCCTGCCCTGCGGAGCTCCCTTCCGATGGGGAGACAGATGGGTAAGTGGGTTGCGTGAGTGTTACAGGGATATCAGCAAGAGCCCCAACTCTGGAATTCCCTCCTCCAAGGCACCCCGTTAAAATTAACTCCACCAATTAAAGGCATCGTTAGAAGACAATGCTGCCTGTCTTCCTCTTTATTTTTAATTACAGGGCCTGGCCTAACATTGTCAAACCATTTATAATTAGAGCAGAGCTCCGAGCAGGAGACTGGGAGAGGGAAGGGAAGAAGGGGTGAGGGAGACGGGGGCTCCTGCCCAGCGCCTCCCGGACCTTGGCCTCCAGTGCTGCCCGCTAATGGACTGGGTGGCTGGGACGCACTCTCCACTTGCTGTCCCCCCCTGCTTCTCAGCACACACCCTGATTATAGTCATTAGGGAGTCACCGGGAGCGACAGGAAGACAGGCGGCTGGTACCACACTGGCCTGGAAGGGGGAGGCGGCTGCAGCTGAGACAGGGCCAGCTCAGGCTGGAGAGCTGAGCCTGGAAGAAGAGCAGGGGTGAGGCTTCTCTCCTGCCCTCTCCCCGCAGGGAGGCCTCCATCTCGCCCTGAAACAGCCTGCAGTTGGCACAGCCAGAGCTGCACGAGGGCCGTGGGGAGAGGCAACCAGCCCAGTGCAGGGGGCTGCAGACAAAGGGGCGCCCCTCCATCTGCGCTCCAGGTGCCAGCTCGGCTTCCCTGCACCCTGCAACCACAGACAAGCGCAAGGCAGACTCCCAGCCCTCGGGGCAGCTGCTGGGAAAGGATTCGGGAGGGGAAAGGCCTAGAGCTGGCTGTACACTGACTTGGTGGGACCTGGGCTCTCACCTTCACCTTCTGCTCAGACCCAGGGGGAAAGAGCTCCTCCTCTTCCTGTTATTCAGGGAAGCTCATGTGACAAACAGGGAGGGTGGTTCAGAGGTGGCCCAGACCCCCGAGTTCCCGGCCCCCCACTGTCGTTGACCTGGGCCAAAGGCGGGGAGGATGGGGAGGCCAAGCAGGCTGTGAACTGCCCAGCACCATGGTCTCCATGGTAACAGACAGGACCCACCCTCCAAAGTGCCCCCCACCTGGGACCCCTTCCAAAGTGGGGACCAAGGGAATCAGGAGACAACCAACCAGCCTCCTCTCTCCATCACCCACCCTGACCTGCTGTGGTCAGTGACAGTGTCTTGACTAAGTTCTATGTTCCTGGAAAACAGCAATTTTACAGAAATCCCCCATCCTTTCGGGTTCCAGGAAAAGGCTCACTGCAGAAAACAATGCTTCCCCATATGACTTAGATCAGACTCAAAGATGCCCCCTTGTTTACCTAGGACAAGGCCAGACAACCCCTGCAAACTGCCGCTTTTTTGCCTCATAAATGGTAAGCCAAACCATTTGTCCCCACTGGCCACCCTGGACAAAATGCCTGTTCACCTGACCTGACCAAACTTCAGGCCTGCAGCTCTCCCCTGGACTTTGACCGCCCCCCCCCCCCCCCCCCCCCCCGCCGCCCACGGCCCGAGTCAGCATCAGCACTTGGGAACAACCCCTCCCTTTAACCACCTCTTCCAGGAACTGCCTGACCTCAGAGCAGAACCTTCCATCCAGACCACCTGCTTGTCCCATCCCTTATCTGGTTCTTCTCACCTGTTTACATTCCTCTATTAAAAAAAAAAGTCTTTTCTGTCTGACCCGAGAGATGCTGAAGTCCTCTCCTCCTACTGCAATTGTCGTTTCGAATAAAGTCTCTCCTCACTTCAGCCTGATTTGTTCTTTATTTGATAACAGCCCAGGAACAAGACCGCGCCCCCCCCTTGAAATGGCCTTTCACAGGCCATGTGTCCCCAGTGACCTCCACGTGACGCACATGCCCTAGCAGCTCTGCAAGGAGCCTGGTTAATGGTTAATGGGTGGGACCTGCCCTCTCTTGGCTCCCACCTAGTCTCCAGACACTCCCCTGTCAAGGCTTACCGCTTCGTTACAAAAGCAAGCATATCATGAACGCAGTTGATTCCGAGCCATGCTCTGTGCTGAGTCCCTCCCAAGACAGTTTCTCAACCCTCGTGTGCTGGGCACATTTTCAGCTACGGGAAGTCCGCGCTCGGAGAGACATGAGCCGAAACGGAAGACACGGGAGTGAAGACAGAAGGATGGAACAGCCAGAGTGGCAGCTTCGTGGGTCTGCCCCACAGGCCTTAAAATACCATTTTCTCCTTGCCTCGCAGGTTCATTCTGAGGATTAGATAGCTTACTATACCCACAAGTGCTTAGAATAACAATGTCTGGCGCATGGCAGGTGCGACATAATTGGGAACTATTGTGACTGCTAGTACTGCTATGATGACAATGGCACGTGCCGCGAAGTCACACAGGTCGTGTAGTGCTGGGTTAAGTAACTGGCCCATAGAACTTACTTCTATAAAATCACACTGTTTACTTAGCTTGTTTATGGGCTCGGCAACTAGAATGTTAACGCCACGAGGGCAGGGATCCCAACGTGGCTCGCTGCCATGCCTTTGCCGCCTGCCTAGAATGGGTCCAGAACATAGTCTCCATTGTCGGATGAAGGAAGGAATGAAAGAAGTCCAAGGCTCTTGCCCCTAACCATCATGCTCTCAGGCAGCCTTCTGGTCCTAGACCCGCAGCCTCTTTTGTAAAGGCAACCTAACCAGTTCCTGACCCAGAAGGTAAAAAAAAAAAAAAACACCCAGTCTCTCCAGCCGCATCGATAACAATCCCTTTACTGAGATATGGAATTTTGGGGTTCTGGAAATTTGTCCCATGCATCATCTGGTTTGAACCACTATAAGTGTTTTTAGCATCTCCAGTTTACAGGAGAAGCTGGGGTCCAGAGAGGGAACCCCGCCTGTCTGCCTCTCCATCCTCCAACCCCTTCCTCCCTGCCGGATCCCACTCTCCCACCGCCATCCGCCCTCGCAGACCCCACTCCCCACCCCCACCCTCCCTCTGGATCCCAGGCTCTGCACCACCCCTATCCCCGACCTCTACCACCCCCACACAGTACCCAGTCTCAGCCAGGGAGCCTCCGAACGGAGCCTGGCGTCTTCCCTCTCTGCTCTGCTAATTATCCTTTTAACTCGCACTGGCGTATTTTTGCCTCGCGATCTGCTGGTTTATTTTTATCCACCTCTCTATAATGGTATAGGGGCCGTTACTCAGGGAAGCTCCCGGCTCTGAGCTGCTCCCCAATTTACAATTGCAATTATGATCTCTGACAGAAACACATGCAGCTGGCATCAATTTTAAGCAATATTTTGATCATAATAATTAAAAAAGTAACTTATGGCATGCACGCCTTGGATAAATTAATGTTATTCCAAGGCTCTGCTAAAAGGCATGTAAGGGAGAAAGGAGTGAAAAAGGAGATGGTGCTCCGAGATCTCCGGGTGGCCTGGGAGTCTGGCTCCAGCAGCCTTCAGCCTGGGGGCTCCCGAATTAACTCGCACACTGAGTTTAATATCTGGGTGTCCTTCAAGGTGAATACTGCCTGTCCCCACCCCTCCCCCGATACACGTGAAATTGATGGTTATTAAGATATTTGGATATAAACAAGCACATTTTCTTGTCACTGTTCCCTGGACAGGTGACAGGCAGCTGAAAGGATGTTCTCCTCTCTCTCTAACTTGCTGTTCTAGACCCAAATGAGAGCAGGACCCGACGGCTTGGGGGTGGGGGATGGAAAATGGCCCAAATCCCTGATGTCCCTCCTTCCCAGCACATACGGAATGTACATACACACCTGGACCCATCTACTCATTCATTCCCAGGTACCATCACACACACACACACACACACACACACCTACCTACCCAACACACAGGATTTATAACCACACACACCCCCTCACACCTCCATCCACGGACACATTCACATAAGTTACACACGTGTTTATATAAATCTGCTCTCTTACAAGTGACTCACAGTCACAAAACAGACATCCCACACTTTGATCGACATACAAACTCACATGCGTGTATGCACGAACGCACACCTGCACACACACATTGTTTGACAGGCTCCACATACACAACTATCTGTTCACAGACACACGGTTCATAATCACAAACAAGGCCTGCACACAGAGTCACACAATGAAACTCACAAATGTGCGAGCATGCGTGCCCACACTTTAATGAATTCTCTCCCACCCACTCTCCCCTCTACCCAGGCAGTCCCCACACCCCAAAGCAGGCCAGGCTGCGAGGCAGTACCAGGGCGCTGATCAGCTTCTGAGGAATGGCTGTCCGCACAGAGGAAAATGTACGGACACACAAATCTTTGTACACCAGTGCAACCATGTATACCCTTTCTGAAACCTGCCCAGGGTCTCCAGCTTAAGTCTCCTAATCTGGGGGTCCCAGGCAGTCCGGTTCCTGCCCTCACTAGGCTGAGTGCACAAAAAGTGCACAAAAGGCTGGAGGTGGAAGAGGGGATGGGAAGTTCCATTATCTCTCAAGAACAGTTTACTTTTCCTTGTTTGTATGATGATCATCACTACTTTGGGTAAACAGTAAAAAAGAAATATATCTTTTTAATGGTAAAAAGATGTGGGTTTGGGTTTTTTTTTTTAAGATTTTATTTATGTATTTGGGGGAGAGAGAGAGAGAGCAGGACTGGGGGAAGGGGCAGAGGGAGAGGGAGAAGCAGGCTTCCCGCTCAGCAGGGGGCCCAATGCAGGGCTCGATCCAAGGACCCCGGGATCATGACCTGAGCCGAAAGCAGACACTTAACCGACACCCCTAGGTGCCCCTAAAAAGATGTTTCAATAAGAAAAATACCACCCCTGTCCCCTACAGAGGCCTTGCACATGGCAGAGTTGGGTTTCCAGGTCTCAGAGGCAGATGCTTGGATTCAAATCCCGGCTCCATCACCCACTGATGAAATGACCTTGGAGAGGGCTACATCCCTACTCCAAGGAGCTGGCCCAGGACCAAGGGAGGGGCTGAGCGCAGCACCTGGCACAGGGCAGGAGCCCGAGACACCTCATTTGCCTATGTTTTTGTTGCTAACGTCATCTTGAAGCCTGGGCTTCCTCTCCCGTGGGGATAGCCACTTCCTTCTCTTGTCACCGGGCCCTCCTTCTCCTCCTCTGCCTCTCCTGCCTCCCCTCCAGGGGTACTCAGTCCTCCGGACCTTCCATGCCTGTCCGTCCACAAGCCTCCTTCAGAGGCAAATGCCACTTCTATCATCTACCAGGGAGGGTTGGGGCAAGCTATGGAATTGGGGGGTAAAAGATGAGCTGTGATTATGAGCTCGTGGAGTAAGTCATCTAACCTCTTGGGAGCCTCAATTTCCCCACTGGTGAAATGAGGAGAACAGTGCCTGCCTTCCCAACCGGGCAATGCTGAATGAGGCCAGGTCTGAGAAGGGACTCTAAGTGCAAAGCCCCAGACACGTCAGTTGTCATGCTGGGCTTTTTCTTATCATCCGGGAAATCTCCTCTAGAACTGCAACAGCCAAGACAGTAGCCCCTGCTGGAGTCAGCCCCGCACTCTGCCAGGCACACTGCCGAAACTTCCCAGTTCCAGCCGCTCCTGTTTCTCCCCATGACTCCACCCTCGGACTCCCGAGTCTCCCCCTCAGGCTCCTCCCTCCATCCCTTCCCTTCAGTCATCACCAGGTCTTCTCCTTCAATTTACAAAGCTGCTTCCCCCACCCCACCCCCCTCCATTCCTTCCATGCCCCTGGCCATCACTCAAGCCTATCATTGCTTTTCTGAAGTCACTGACAGGTTCCCTGCCTCCAGGTTCTCCTCTGGCTTTGTCTTGCTCTTGGCGGGGCCAGTGCACCTTCTTCAGGCACACCAAAAGCAAAATCCAGTCACTCCAGCCCCCCCAGGTTAAGTCCAGATCCCTCTGCATGCTTTTTTGTCTCCCCAACAATCCATCTTATTTTCCACCTGTGAGCAAAGGATCTGAGGTCTGATCCTTTGCAGGAAGTTTATAGAATCTCTTCTCAGTGTCCTGAAATTTCACAAAGTTGTGCCTTGGTGATTTTTCCACTATCAGGCACTTGGTGGGCCTTTTCTTTTTTTTTTTTAAGATTTTTTTTTTTTTTATCTGATAGAAACACAGTGAGAGAGGGAACACAAGCAGGGGAAGAGGGAGAAGCAGATTCCCCACTGAGCAGGGAGCCCAATGCGGGACCTGAGCCGAAGGCAGATGCTTAAGGACTGAGCCACCCAGGCACCCTTGGTGGGCCTTTTCATTAGGGAAACTTGAATCCTTCAGGCCTGGAGCGGCTCTAGTTGGTTCCCAACTTCCTCCTTTCTGTTTCTTCTTACCAGAAACCCTTTGATTCATGTAAAGGACCTCCCAAATTACAACTTCAATTTTTTTCTTTTTTGTTTTTTTTTTTAAGATTTTATTTTTAAATCATCTCTGCACCCAATACAGGACTCAAACCCACAACCCCAAGATCAAGAGTCGCAAACTCCACCAACGGAGCTAGCCAGGTGCCCCTTCAATTTTCTTATCTTTCCTGTTTTCTCTGCCTTTGTCCTCTTTGTTCTATTTTCTGGGAGACTTTTTAGATTTTATCCTCTTCTGCGTCTGTTGAATTTTTCATTTCTGCTATCATATTTTTAATTTACAAGAACTCTTTTTTTATCCTTTTTTATAGCATCCATTTCTTATTTCCTGTAATTATCCTCACTTATCTCATGTAGGATACTCATGGTAACTTTTCTGCTGTTTTCCTCTTCCTGCGTAGTACATCTTTCTGCTGAGTTGCTTCTTTCTGTTTGTCTTGGCCCCTATCTGTCACACTGGCGACTCTCCTCATATAAATCGCGCTCCTTGGTTGTCAGCAACAATATAAGAGTAGAGCACCCAATGCTGATTGGGAGTTCTTAGTAGGTGAATGGGACTTGCTGACAGTGAGATTCATGTAGGTGATTGGCTGTTTAATTGGGGAACCCCTGACGTCCGTATCTTTAAGCCTTCCCTCTTGAGCTGATGGGATTCTCCAGGGAAAACCTCCCGGGTCTCCTGCCTCGAGTCTCCAGAGAAGCCCTGGCCACCCACATTCTAGGAAGGGGGATGTGGAGTTCTCAGTGTCCTATATACAGGAGTTCATTGCATCCCCCCTCCCCTTTTTCAGCATGGTATCCATCCTCAACCTGGTCTCCCAATCCAAGACCCTCTATTTCACCATTTCTGGGAACAAACCTCAGTTTTCTGCCGGCATGGGGAAAGGGCAACTATCCACCTGCACAAATTCAGGGAGGGGAACCAGAGATCAAAGTTCTCCATTTTCAACCAAGATTCCTAATTTAGCTCCCTCCCTCGCTCCACTTCCAGTGAGACCTGAGACTGTGGAGGGATGGGGGGAGAGGGTGGGTTTTCAGCACCAGCCCCCTCAGCAGTTCCCCTCAGCTAGGTCCCCTCATCACTGCTTTCTAGTTTCTGTACTTCTGTTGCTGATTTCACCCCTCCCATTCTCTCCATCCTCGTGGGTTTCTGACTTTTCAAAAATCCCTTTATGGTCCCTTTAGTAGGGTTTTCAAGAAAAGCAAAATTAAGTGGGTGTGTTCAGTTCACTATCTTTACTTAGAAGTTTCCACCTGCCTTTCACCTGTGAATGGATGGGCCCATGGTCCTTAATAAAAATCCCTTTATTCCCATTTTCACGGGGTTTGAGAAGATACAAACCAATGGATGGTTTCAACTTGCCATCTTTAACTGGAACTGCATTGTTCTTTATTGAACTTCTTTCTAGATATACATGTCTTTCTCTCCACTAACTGTGAGCTTAAGATTCCTTTTCTCCCCCCCTGCTTTTGTTTTGTTTTTTTTTTTTTGGCCTCAAAAAAAAAAAAAAACAAAACCACAGCAAACAGCACAATGGCTGGATATGGTAGAAACTTCTAAGGATTTCTCCCTGGGCCTGTGCCTTCCTGCTATTTAATCTAGCTTCTCTAGCCTTGACAAATGGGTATTTGACAAATAAATATCTACCAAATATTTACTCTTTGCCTGATAATTCTCCAGGTCCCAGGCATACAGCAGAGATCACATCTGTGTCCCTGCTCACATGGAACTTGCATTCATCTTGGTTCAAATTTCTCCAGCGCTGTGAGTTCACTACCTCCCAACACAGCCCACCTGTTGCCAGGAAGCTCCCGCCAAAAACTGATTCCCTATTACTCCCTGGTCCAGATTCCTTCCTGCAGAGCCTCCTCTTCCCCAGGACAGACCTCTAGCTAACTAAAGGTTATCTCTGACCCTGTCTTCCTCCTACTTCTCTTCTTCAACCTCCCACCCCCCAGTTCTTTCAGCTGCTCCTCCGTGAAGCCACCAACCCCTACCACCGTCCCGATTCCCCCATCGCAGCCAGGCTCTGGACCCTTCATGAGTAGGAAGGTTGTGTTCAAATTAAAAAAAAAAAAAAAAAAAGATTTGGTCTATGTCCTCCCTTCTTGGCACAGAGCTTCAAAAACCCTTGGAATTTCCTGAACGCTAGGAGTACCTTTTGTTATTCATAACTTGCCTCTTTCGTGCTTCTTTCAATCACACCTGAGTTTATGCTAATGCTATGACTCACGGGGAGGAACTAGATAGTTTCAGAATGAGGGCTGGGCTGGTCTTCAGGAAAACCAACTGCAAGTGAGCAGGGAAACTTGAAGCCTTCATCTCCAGGGAGGAGAGAGGGGCTGGAGCTGGAGTTCAATCAAGTGGCCGATGATTTAATCAATCGTGCCTAAGTAATGAAACCTCCATTAAAACTGAACCACGAGGCTCAGAGAACTGCCTGGTTGGCAAATATGTCTACGTAGCTGTACTGGGAGGGAGATGCACCCTGACACTGTGGGGCAGAAGCTCTTGTGCTTGGGGTCCTTCTGCACCTGACCTCCTACACCTGTTCATCTAGGTATTCACTTGTGTCTTTTATAATAAAACGATAATCATAAGCATACCGCTTTCAGTGAGTTCTGAGTCATTCTAGAAAACTGTTGAACCTGAAAGGGGTGGGGGTCAGTGTGGGAACACCAGAATTAATAGCCAGCCAGGAAGAAGTGTGGGTGGCTCAGGGACCCAGGACTTGCAGCGGGCATCTGGGGTGGGGGCAGTCTCGTGGGACGGAGCCCCGTGACCTGCGACATGTCAGAACTGATTTGAATTGTAGGACAGCCAGCTGGTGTCAGAGAACTATGTTGAAAGGTAGAAGCCAGGCCTGCATGCTACCTGGCACCCCATGTCCCCCTCTTCCAGCCTCTCAAGCTCCCTGCCCAGCTGAAGAGGACTCCACTTCCCCAAAGAGGGCCACTGTTGCAGGGAGGGCCTGGGGGGTGAACAGCTTCCTTCATTCTACACTTGGGAATGTGGCCAATTATTTCCCTGCTTGAAGGGCTACCTTATTGTCTCAACTGGTCTGTAAAACCCTTCAGAGTTTCTGTAGGTTCTATTAAGCGTTCGAAAGCTCAGGATGGGCACCCAGGGGATGTTTAACCACGTTGGTTGGCATGGGGTGGCTCAGTTCGTATTAACCTGTTCTTTGGGGAGAACTTCCCCTTCTCCAGCCTCCCTCCCTTCTGCAGGAGCCCATGAAAGCCTCCATGAGTGCTCAGAGGGTCCTCACCTGGCTTAGGTCCTAGAGCCTCCTGTTGGATGGAGAGGGACCCCTGTGGATAAGCATCACACCCCCAGTGTTTGGTAGTGGTTGCTCTTTCACCTTTTACCATGGACCAAGCACCTGTCTGGTGGGGTGGTGGCTTGATGAGCCATGTCTGCTATGAAGCAAAGCGGCCTGGCCAGGCTCTCCCTTCCTGCTACATTGGAATGGGGATGGCAGTAATAATTCATATTGGCACACTGCTCTGCAGACATCGGGTCCTTTCCCGTGCCGAAGCTCCTTTAATCCTCCAGCCCAGCGTTTCTCTCGCCAGCCTGCCTCTTTATAGATAAGAAACTAAGGCTAAAACACAACAACAGCAAAAAAGAAACTAAGGCTAAATGAAGTTAGGGGACTCTTAGCAGGGAAGAGGACTCGGATCTTCCCACTGCACATCTCTCGAGCTTCTGCTCCATCCCGCATGATTCACCGGAGGACAGAGGGGGGGTGCAGCGGCTGGGCAGAGGGGAGGAGCGGCAGCCTCAGTTCCTCTCCTCTCTCTTCTGTCCCCAAGCTGAAGCTCCTCCTTTACCTACTCCAATCCAGAGGCCCATTTATGTGCCTCCACCAAGCACTGCTAAGGGTGGGGATGGCAGGGGAGAGCGAGTGGCTAGGAAACATGGGCACCCATTAACCAGCAGCCCCCCAGAGGGATGGCGTTGGGATTGGGGGGGGCACTGCTCACATCGGCTGCAGCCCTTCCCTCAGGCCTGCCTCTGTAATCTGCTCCCCCAGATGGCTGATTTAGAAGAGGACCAACCCTCAGTCCCGTCTGGGCTTAGCCGAAGCTTAGCCCTGGTGTCCAGCCCACCGACCCGGAGCAGAGGGTGGGAAAGAGAAAGGCCACTTGCGTTACTTGCCTTCTTTTAAGCTTCTCTACCACCAGAGTCTCGGCAGGGTCGCCTCATCTGATGCCCCAGTACGCACTTCCTGCCTACTTTCGGGGCCCCCCCGAGACCCCAAGTGCCATCAGTGTTGGTCTTACTTGACCAGGGAACAAAGGCCAGAGCTAGATTTTTTAAAGTCTTACTTAACTTGATTACAAAACCTTCAGAAAAGATGAGCCAGGAATTTGCATACAATGTCACCTGGTAACCTACCTTCTAAGGCAGGTGTAAAGGCTCCTATAGATACTTTGCTAAAGACACAATGTGGGAGCAGAGAACGTGAGGATCTTAAGGCCCCCCCCTCCCGGCAGAGGACTCCGAAAGGGTGAGGCATGCGAGGGGGAGCTCTGACACGGCTTGCTGGGGGCTGCCTCAGCATCCGGGACACAACATCTTTCTTGTGATGTGTCAGGAAGAGCTGGTGACATCCTTCCCCGCCCTAGCTTCCACACGATTAGGATACTTCCCCCACCTACCTCATGCTTTAAGCCAAAGGAACATTTTAAGTGGCCCTTCTCTCTCAGAGTCCCTCCCCCATCCCCAGCTCTCAGCTCTCTCATCCTAGGACCAGTCAGCTAGCCCTGAGTGGCACGGGGGGGGGGGGGGGGGGGGGGGCATCTAGTGCTGCAGGGGAGGAAGACGAAGACAGGAAGGCGGGCTTGGTGGAGGAGTAGGAGCTGAAGAGTAGATGTTTTCTGATTTGAGAGGAAATCTCAGTGAGACCAGATGGAAAATCCGTCGCGATTTGTGCAGATAAATTATCCACACTGTGGCTTCACTGGAAGCAAACAACCCACATTCATGTGGAGAACACCCCCTCTTCTATTTGTCCCCAGGCTTTCAAGAGCTCAGAGGGAGTCGTGCAGCGTCAGAAAGCCA